>NC_090245.1:80484326-80516176 GCF_037325665.1 Littorina saxatilis
GTATGTTGGTACGGAAGCGTGAGCGTGTGTGTGTGTGTGTGTGTGTGTGTATGTGTGTGTGTGTGTGAGTGTGTGTGTGTGTGTGTGTGTGTGTGTGTGTGTGTGTGTGTGTGCGTGCGTGCGTGCGCGGTGTGTGTGTGTGTGTGTGTGTGTGTGTGTGCGCGCGCGCGTGTGACGGTGTCTGTATGTGTGTGTGTATTAGCCAGTGACAGTTGCCTAGTGTTCTACAATTGCAGCTAGGGGGGGGGGGGGGGGAGCATTAGTGAGTAGTTTAAAGTTTGTACAGCCAGCGTTCGCACTGTACACTGTAACGTTAAATGCTGACTTGTCGATGAGTTGTCCAGGATGTTTCTTGCCGGAAAAGCTAAAAATAGCTGCCCTTTTCCAAGGGGGGTGGGAAGGGGCAACTTGTGCTTTTACGCACGTCGGTGCAGAGAAGTTACTAACCGGCAAAAGTGAACTGGGAACAAAGCCTACGTACGCTGTTCACTACGCTATAAAGACTTGGATGTCGTTTGGGGTCAGCACACACACACACACACACACACACACACACACACACTGCCCCACCCACCCACACACACACACACTATCCTCCCCCCCCCATACGCAGTCACAACTATAAACACACTGTCACACACACACACACACACGCGCGCGCGCGCGCGCGCACGGCACCAGACTGATACACACACACACACACACACACACACACACTGGCACACATAACACCACAAACACACACATACACCCACACACATAGTATACACACGGCTCACACGCGGCACACAAACACACTATCCCCCCCACACACACACACACACATACACACACAGTCACAACTATACACACACACTGACACGGCACACACACACACACACACACACACACACACACACACACACACACACACACACACACACACACACACACAGTGCCCTTTCAGATAAACTACAGGGAAGTCAGGGCGGGGAAGAAGATCCGAATTTTCATCCTCCCTTTTTAGACTGGATTTTCTCAGAATTTTGGAGGTCTCAAAAGGGGTGTTCCGCGTATTGTCTCACTGGGGAACGCTGCGATACTGCACAATTGAAAACTATATAAATAGGTCTACTTCCTAGAATACATAGTCAGTTTTGGTTTAAAACGTACCTATCTTGATGTAGCAGGTTAGACGGGTGAGGCATTTTGCTGGCTATGCGATATTGATTGTGTATTGTCATTTTATAGAACGAACGCTGTCATAAACAAAGTGTATACAAAATGTATGTGCAGTACATGTTCTGTTGTACTGTTGAGGAATAAACTTATTCACCGCCTTTTCGTGTGATAAACTCGAAGACTCTACCTGTCCCTGTTTCTTTGTCTCTGTCTCTCTCATCTCACTCTGTCTCTATATATGTCTGTCTCTCTGTCTTCACATATAAAAGCGGACACTCGTGCAAAAATCATTGCCGTATGTGAGAGTTGCAGCCCATGAACGCAGAAGGAGAAGAAGAAGAACAACAACAAGAACAAGAAAAACAAGAACAAGAACAAAAAGAACGAAAAGAACGAAAAGAACAAGAACAAGAAGAACAATAACAAGAACAACAAGAACAACGACGACGACAACAACAACGACAACGACAACAACAATAAGAACAAGAACAGGAACAACAAGAACAACAAGATTAAGAACAAGAAGAAGAAGAATGCGTGAACACTGTCTCAGTCCACAACGGTTTGACTCATAGTTTGAGTTATCTGGTGACTGCATGTTAGACCGTTTATCTTCAGCGAATCCGGCCATACATCTCTGACAGTACACCGGATTTGTTTGGGGAATACCCTACTATCTGTTGTCCTGCTGAGTTATCCGCCGGATATGTGCCTTCTGACAATTAGCACTGTGGCGCACGAACTTTCATGATATTACATTATGATCTTACCCCTGATGTTGACTACAGCCTGTATAGTATATACTGGTATGAGCGAGTAAACTAAGATGAAGATATTTTCGTGTACCTGCCAAAATATTCGAGAGGCTACATACACTGAGCACAAAAAATTAAGGATATATTTTCAGTGGTATAGCCCAGATGTTAAACAGCATTTTTTTGGTCAGAAATATACGTGTATTTGAAGATCAGTCTTTCTTCTGCTCAAAAATGTGACCCTCCACCACGGAATGAGTCGCATGTCACCTTTGCATGATTTTCATATTTTTACATTTTCATAAAGAGTTTTGTATGCTCTATCCAGTGGTGAAAACCGTTTTAGAAAAGAGCGAAAACTGTTTGAGTTATAAGCCTGTGACTAAGGTGACCCTCACACTGTTGCCAGACACTCCCCGGACTTATATTAAGCCTAGCGCAGAACCGCGCGAGGTGACATGCGACTCATTTCGTGGTGGAGGGTCACAAATGTGTTTCTGGAATCTGAGTAATATTTGGGTATGACGTCACAGGTACGTGACCACGCCTACCCTCAAAAATGGCGTTTTTTGACGGCATGATTCACTTTCAACCGTCGAAACAGTGACTTAAACTGAATGATACTTTACACTTTTTACATCCGAAAGTTTATTTGGTGTCTTACCTAACAGTTCATACACATTTCGTTCAAATCCGTCGCGCAGTCAAGCTGATCTAGCGTGTAAAAGAGAGCGACCACAATCCTCAAAAACAGCAACAAATCCAGGGGTTTTATGGTGTTTTTGCTGGGGAGCTGCAGTTGATATACAATAAATCTAAAACTACAAATAGCAGCCTCTCCAAATTTCACAGAACGATGATAAAGACCCTCATCTGGATTCGCGCTAGTACTTGGAGCAAACAGAACCCGAGAATGGACGTTGTAACGGTTTTCCGTAAAAAATTTGCAAACGTTCGTAACGTCCTAGAAACAAATGTGACATGCACGCAACTTTGTACACTTTGCAAAAAATGGTGTCATTACATGTGTGCCAAGTTTCAGAAACATTCTTTCATGGGCTCAACAGATATAGCCTCATGACTTTGAAGAAATAAAAAGTAAAATCTCATTCCACTGCGCTGTTCTATTTTTAGACGATGACGTCTGCAAAACTCATATCAAGGTGGCTGAGTGATCAGGACACACACTTTCCACTATCAAGGTTAATTGCACAAAGCTCAGCGATTGAAACCTTTTTCCTTTATATAAGATCTGCTGTTAGGTGTGTTGTTTTTGAAATTTGTCTTTGGCACGGTGTTCTGGTGTGCAAGCGCGTGAGTTTATGCATCTGTCTGTCTGTGACTACGTGTGTGTTTGTATACATGTGTGCATGATAAAAAAAAATAATCCGAAGACCTCCAAATAATTATACTTTTTGAGTTTGTGTGACTGTTCTCGTAGCTTGATGTTCACGGTTTACGAATTAAGGGACAACCAAAAAGGCGTTCTCTCTGTGTCATAACGGACAGATAACGGTTCTCTGTATAGTAGGCCGTTATGACCTCGAGACAATGCTCTTACAGACTCTTAAAAACTTGGCGATGTCCATCTCCACAGCTCTATTTCGTAGCATTCCAACTGTCTGATTCGTCACAGCAAATGCCAGATTGTGTCTCGCCGCTATCAAGACGACGATGAGAAAAACCCAGTGTTGCCTCCATCTGACGTCATATTTTTTGGAATTATATGACGTCATGTCTGCATTCTTCTGTCTTTTTGATTCTTTGTCTTCTTTACTTCTTTCTTATACAGCACAGCTGTGTTCAAAACACGTGAACAGTTCTTTTCTGCAACTGCTACTGAGCAAGTTGTTCGCATCATCCGTGAAGGCTATACGCATCCTATCGGAAAACGAGAAACAAAATTATAGAAAAAGTCCTTTAAAAAAGTTGCGCGAAAGACATCAGGGGCAGAATTTTTCACCTCTTTTCAAACGATCATACCTTTTGAGCCCGTGAAAGAATGTTTCTGAAACTTGGCACACATGTAATGGCTCCATTCTTTGCAAAGTATACAAAGTTGAGTGCATGTCACATTTGTTTTTGGGACGTTACAAACGTTTGCAAATGTTTTACGGAAAACCGTTACAACGTCCATTCTCGGGTTCTGTTTGCTCTAAGTACTGGGACATATACTGATGAGGGTCTTTGTCATCGTTCTGTGAAATTTGGAGAGGCTGCTATTTGTAGTTTTAGATTTATTCAATATCAACTGCGGCTACCCCGCAAAAACGCCATAAAACCCCTGGATTTTTTGCCGTTTTTCAGGATTGTGGTCGCTCTCTTTTACACGCTGGATCACCCTGACTGCGCGGCAGATTTGAGCGAAATTTGTATGACTTGTTAGGTAGGACACCAAATAAACTTTTTGGTGTAAAAAATGTGAAATATCATTCAGTTTAAGTTACCGTTTTGACGGTTGAAAGTGAATCATGTCGTCAAAAAACGCCATTTTTGAGGGTAGGCGTGGTCACGGACCTGTGACGTCATACCCAAATATTACTCAGATTCCAGAAACACATTTTTGAGCAGAAGAAAGACTGATCTTCAAATACACGTATATTTCTGACCAAAAAACTGCTGTTTAACATCTGGGCTATACCACTGAAAAAATATCCTTAACTTTTTGTGCTCAGTGTACATTTGGGCAACTCCCAAAAGGTGCCCAAGAGGACACTGAATTTTCATTTTGGGTTTCTCAATATGTCTTTTGTATTTTTGTTAGGTTAAATGATTGAACTGTTCACATTTTTCATTTACAAGACTGCAGGTTGTCGACATAATGAAAAAATAGTGTTTGATGTGTTGCTTGTACAACTATTTCTCGTGACGCACAACATTTTCAGTCCTAGAATTTAGTTAATTTAAATCAAAAACAAAGATAAAAAAAAATACATTTTACATATGCATTTGATGGACTCTTTCAATTCATAGCCAAATAAAGTGCTCACAGATCATGTTCCTTGAAAATTGCCATCATGTATGTGTCACGTCACTAGCACCAGAAACAGTTTTTCACTTATGCAACAATGCATTCCACAAAACAAAAAACAAAATTCCTGATCAAACTTTTTAATATTCCACTTTGTTCAAATTAACATATTTGTCTGCAAAAGATACAAAGGCCTGAGTGAACTTTGATATCAAAATTGGCTAAAATTGGCTAAACCTCTGTAACACAAATCCTTTATCCACAAACATAGGGAGTGGAAGCAGCACCAAATTGAGCAATGAGAAGAAGCTTGATAAGGCCTAAAAAAAATAGGTGTGGTTACGGTAACCCGACCTACCATATTTTTAGGGGCCGACCCTATAACTTTTTATTACATTTGTAAAAAAAAATACATTTAAAAAACAAAACAAAAAAAACCCGAGTGCAGAAAACGCAATGAAAGCGAAAGCGCTCGAGTCGCACACTTATTTCCCTGTCAAGTAGGTTTTATTTGTACACATTAGAAAAAAAAAAGTTAAAACAAAAAATAAAGTGATTGCCTACCTTCCTACCCTATTTTTTTTGGCTATGTTACCTTAACCACACCTATTTTTTTTTTGGCCTAAGAAAAAAAATGTTTTTCTAATCACAAACCCCTTTGTTGGCGAAAAAAAGCATAATGTAAATGTATCTTGTGACAATAGTGTCACGTGTTGTGACTTGTCACGAGAAACATCTGAAATTATCCAGAGCAATTATAACACGCAGTCGTGTGCTTTCGTTTTGTTTACACGGGGGATAACCGGTCAAAGGCCGAACAGAAGCCGAAGGCCGCTCATGACACGTGTGAAGGCAAGTTTTGTCTGTTTTCTAGGTATTGTTTGATTTATGTCGGGATTTAAGGTAAGCTACTGATTCAGCGATGACTAAATTTGTTTCTCGATGCATAAAAAGTCAGGGAGCGATTGATATTTGCCCGTAAATAGCCTTCAAAGCTGAAAATGTCCGCGATCGAGCACCGGAAATGGCTGTTCGATGGGTTTTGCAAGTAGAAATGTGCTTTATTTCACCAAATCAGCTCGTATTTGGTGTGGATACGGGATTCTAGAGGACGAAGGAGTCATAAGAGGTGCAAAGAAGTGCTATTTGGGAGTAGAATAAATCTTCCGAGACAGTAGACAAGAGAAGGTCATATTTGAGAGATGCGCGTAGGCCGATTGTCTTTCCGACAAGCGAATGATACAGCAGATTAATCATTCGTTTTGACCAGAAACCTAGTCTCTAGTTTTTATGAATGAGTTTTTTAATTAAAACAATCACGAGAACTCTCTCGCTTAGCCTAATGGCTGTTCGATGGGTTTCGCAAGTAGAAATGTGCTTTATTTCACCAAATCAGCTCGTATTTGACATCGGTTTGGTATATATATATATATTTTCTAATCCTACCGCGAACTGGATAGCAGACGCGGCACGACTGTTGCACCACACTTTGAAGTAATCCCAAGTGTGGGGATGGGGCGGGGATATAGCTCAGTTGGTAGCGCGCTGGATTTGTATTCAGTTGGCCGCTGTCAGCGTGAGTTCGATCCCAGGTTCGGCGGAAATTTATTTCACAGAGTCAACTTTGTGTGCAGACTCTCTTCGGTGTCCGAACCTCCCCCCGTGTACACTACATTGGGTGTGCACGTTAAAGATCCCACGATTGACAAAAGGGTCTTTCCTGGCAAAATTGCTTAGGCACAGTTAATAATTGTCTACCTATACCCGTGTGACTTGGAATAATAGGCCGTGAAAGGTAAATATGCGCCGAAATGGCTGCAATCTACTGGCCGTATAAAATTTCATCTCACACGGCATCACTGCAGAGCGCCTAGAACTGTACCCACGGAATATGCGCGATATAAGACTCATTGATTGATTGATTGATTGAAACCCATTTTTTACTTCAAAGTGTGGGGGGATCTTCCCACACTTTGAAGTAAACTCAGTTTTTACTTCAAAGTGTGGGGGGATCTTCCCACACTTTGAAGTAAGTTACTTCAAAGCGTGGGACTTTTGCATCGCCTGTTTGAGCCTGATGATTTTGTCAAAAAAAATGGCAAAGTCTTTTGGATGAGTGAACAGAAAAAGTGAGCGAGCCAAGAAACATAATGATGTTTGTTATCAGGCTTTAAAGCCATATGTACTCGATGACTATACACGCTAATTGCTTTACCAACAGCTGGAGACAGACTAAATTAAGTTCCCTGCAAAATATTGTGGTCTAGGACCCCTTAAATGTTGAGATATTTGAATTTTCATTTTGATCTGGATCGTCCTATTTATAGATTTGGCAACACATGTAACGTTGATGCAAGGGAGAGAACACCGCGGCTTTGTTGACATCCTCACTTTTTCAGAGGCTAGAACAAGCTGTAATGCATGTATTATGGTCCGCGCATGGTGACGTATCGTCATTATATGGTCTTATGGTGCGTTTGACATCGATTGTGGGCAAACTACACTTTGTAAACACGGGAGTGCGTTAGTATGCCTTTAAGCAATGTCCCATTGTTGAGTGTGACGAAAACTCGTGATGACGATTTTAAAACATGTTGGGTCACGCATGGTCCAATCTTACATGGTCCAATCTTACATGGTCCAACCTTACATGGTCCGACCTTACATGGTCCAATCTTACATGGTCCAATCTTACATGGTCCAATCTTACATGGTCCAACCTTACATGGTCCAATCTTACATGGTCCAACCTTACATGGTCCAATCTTACATGGTCCAATCTTACATGGTCCAACCTTGCATGGTCCAACCTTGCATGGTCCAACCTTACATGGTCCAACCTTACATGGTCCAATCTTACATGGTCCAATATAACATGGTCCAACCTTACATGGTCCAACCTTACATGGTCCAATATAACATGGTCCAACCTTACATGGTCCAACCTTACATGGTCCAATCTTACATGGTCCAACCTTACATGGTCCAATCTTACATGGTCCAATCTTACATGGTCCAACCTTACATGGTCCAGCCTTACATGGTCCAATCTTACATGGTCCAACCCTACATGGTCCAATCTTACATGGTCCAATCTTACATGGTCCAATCTTACATGGTCCAATATTACATGGTCCAACCTTACATGGTCCAACCTTACATGATCCAATCTTACATGGTCCAATCTTACATGGTCCAATCTTACATGGTCCAATAATATATATATGGACCATGTAAGATTGGACCATGTAAGGTTGGACCATGTAAGGTTGCACCATGTAAGGTTGGACCATGTAAGGTTGGACCATGTAAGGTTGGACCATGTAAGATTGGACCATGCGTGACCCAACATGTTTTAAAATCGTCACCACGAGTTTTCGTCACACTCAACAATGGGACATTGCTTAAAGCCTGATAACAAACATCACTATGTTTCTTGGCTCGCTCACTTTTTCTGTTCACTCATCCAAAAGACTTTGCCATTTTTTTGGACAAAATCATCAGGCTCAAACAGGCGATGCAAAAGTCCCACGCTTTGAAGTAACTTACTTCAAAGTGTGGGAAGATCCCCCCACAATTTGAAGTAAAAACTGAGTTTACTTCAAAACAAATGGGTTTACTTCAAAGTGTGTGATTACTTCAAAGTGTGGTGCAACAGTCGTGCCGCGTCTGCTATCCAGTTCGCGGTAGGATTAGAAGAAAAAAAATATATATACCAAACCGATGTCAAATACGAGCTGATTTGGTGAAATAAAGCACATTTCTACTTGCGAAACCCATCGAACAGCCATTAGGCTAAGCGAGAGAGTTCTCGTGATTGTTTTAATTAAAAAACTCATTCATAAAAACTAGAGACTAGGTTTCTGGTCAAAACGAATGATTAATCTGCTGTATCATTCGCTTGTCGGAAAGACAATCGGCCTACGCGCATCTCTCAAATATGACCTTCTCTTGTCTACTGTCTCGGAAGATTTATTCTACTCCCAAATAGCACTTCTTTGCACATCTTATGACTCCTTCGTCCTCTAGAATCCCGTACCCACACCAAATACGAGCTGATTTGGTGAAATAAAGCTCATTTCTACTTGCAAAACCCATCGAACAGCCATTTCCGGTGCTCGATCGCGGACATTTTCAGCTTTGAAGGCTATTTACGGGCAAATATCAATCGCTCCCTGACTTTTTATGCATCGAGAAACAAATTTAGTCATCGCTGAATCAGTAGCTTACCTTAAATCCCGACATAAATCAAACAATACCTAGAAAACAGACAAAACTTGCCTTCACACGTGTCATGAGCGGCCTTAATAATAATAATAATAATAATAACGATTACTTATATAGCGCGTAAACCTCGTGGTGACGAGCCCAGAGCGCTTTACACTTACATAATCATAATACAAACAAGGAAAGAGAACTAAATCCGAATAAATTCAAACATGGTCACACACACCCACACACGCACGCACACACACGCACACACACACACACACACACACACACGCGCGCGCGCGCACACACACACACAATCTTTCTTTCGTCATTGTCAATGTTCAGGTAACCCGCAATGTCATTCCATGTACGCATACGTTATTCTGGTACAACACACACAGGCACATACACATCCTCATGAACGCCACACTTTAGTAGATAATACACGTGGCAGCGCCGATGACTCACCGGCTTCTGTTCGGCCTTTGACCGGTTATCCCCCGTGGTTTAACTTCTTGATCAGAAACATTTTAGATCAAAAGAAGCAGTAAATGAGCTAAAGTAATGGATTTACAAGGATGTGTTGTTTCTTGTGACATGTAATTTTGGTGTGACGCGATCACTACACTGAACTTGGCGCCTGGCTGCCATTTCGCTCGTCTTCCCGGAAGTTGTTTTTCGGCACAGACTACTATGCGGTTGATGTGACATTTGTGACGTGAATTTTGCGACACACAATAGCTTTAATCATGAAATCATCGTGTCCATTGACTGCTATCCTACCCACTGTTACGAGGAGTAGTTTTGAATCCTCATTCTGGATTGTCTGATTTTGATTACTTTGGGCAAAGAAGATAGGGGACAGTGACTGAGTGTGACGTGAACAGTCACAAGTAATTGTATATTTTCAAGTGTTAATTTCATAACTTTTACATATATTTTTCAAACAAAAGAATGTTCCAGAACGTAGAAACAACTTTATTGTACATGTTACTTAAAATTAGAATTAAACAATTATTTTATTATCAAATGTTAGCTTTTCTGATGACACCAAAAAAAGGTGGTAAAAAACAGCAAAAATTGGGAGTAAATTTATGTTTGAAATTCAATAAAAATAGAAATACAGTAGTATTTGCTACAAACCTTTGATATAATTACATTCAAACATTTCAGATCATAATAAAAGCAGCTTTATTGGTATTTTCTCACAAATAAACTATTAGTGGACATTTTGAAAATGTCATCTGACAGGGTGCACCTTTTGGGAGTTGCCCATTTACATATGCAGTTCCTTGCGCGTGTCATGCATAATTATCTGCTTGTGCATTCGTGACAAGGCCTTTTTTATTTGGTGTCTATTTTTAGAAGACCTTGTGGTCGTCCGGTATGTAAACCGGAATTGTTTTTGGCTCACGTAAGTGTAGCCTGTGCGATCGTAACTTTGTCTGTCTGTGCGTGTGTGCGTGTGTGCGTGTGTATGTCTGTGGTAGAAACTTTAACATTTGAAGACGTCACATTATGGCGTAAGAGGGTTAGACGTCACGCGAAGGAATTACTGAAAGTCTCGGTCATTGTTATTTTGAGCGGGCCGAGACTAGTTGGCAGTCGTGTCCCTGTAAGTTACAGGCTACATACAGACAGACAGATCTAGATCTAGTGTCTCGCTTTCTTGCACAGTGTCACCTGCTTACTGTGTGTGTGTGTGTGTGTGTGTGTGTGTGTGTGTGTGTGTGTGTGTGTGTGTGTGTGTGTGTGTGTGTGTGTGTGTGTGTATGTGTGACGGAGTGATTGAGTTTGTGTTACTGTTTGTCGATTTCTTACGTGAGCCTTGAAGGCTTCGCCTCTTGTTTTATATGAAAAGAAAAGAGATTAACGGGATAACTAAAATAATAACGCTTTAAGAAGGAATCCAAACACAGATAGACTGCTAACGTTCCAAATTTCAGTATTCAGTTTCATGTCTTAAGTCACAATCGTGAGATCCGGCACCCCATGCATTCATTGTAACCTTCTCCTCCCGGGAACCTGAGCTTGAGAAGTTGCACAATCCGTCATTCAAGCGACTTCACTGGCACAGTCATTTCCATTGAAGCCGTTCTCAACCCCAGCCAACCTTTTACAAGGGACACAAAACATCCCTCCACTTGGACACGTACCAAACCTCATCATCCTCGGTTTGTTTGTTTGTTTGTTTGTTTGCTTAACGCCCAGCCGACCACGAAGGGCCATATCAGGGCGGTGCTGCTTTGACATATAACGTGCGCCACACACAAGACAGAAGTCGCAGCACAGGCTTCGTGTCTCACCCAGTCACATTATTCTGACACCGGACCAACCAGTCCTAGCACTAACCCCATAATGCCAGACGCCAGGAGGAGCAGCCACTAGATTGCCAATTTTAAAGTCTTAGGTATCATCCTCGGTGTTTTCTGTGCAGGGTGGGATTTTTCTTCTGAATCATTTCTTTAGTTTCTTAAAAAGTCAAAATGACCAATCTGCAAAATGTATTCGTAAAACCCCTGCACAGAGAGCAGCCATGCTTTTAGAGTGTATGTCATAGGAGAGGGACTGCGTTGTCGGATGTAAAATTATGTATGTGTGTGATAATGTATTATTGTGCAATGTGTATTATATAGTGCGTGTGTGTGTCCGCGCGTGTGTTTGTGATAATGTTTTACAGTGCAATGTGTATTATATAGTGCGTGTGTGTGTCCGCGCGTGAGTTTGTGATAATGTTTTACAGTGCAATGTGTATTATATAGTGCGTGTGTGTGTCCGCGCGTGAGTTTGTGATAATGTTTTATTGTGCAATGTGTATTATATAGTGCGTGTGTGTGTCCGCGCGTGAGTTTGTGATAATGTTTTACAGTGCAATGTGTATTATATAGTGCGTGTGTGTGTCCGCGCGTGAGTTTGTGATAATGTTTTACAGTGCAATGTGTTATCTATTGATATGTGTGTGATTGCACTGTAAATAATGTTATGTTGTTGTTGTATTTTCTTCCAATGATTGGACAGCGCTTTGAGCAGGGTTAAACCCTGGATACATGCGCTTTATAAATATTATGCATTGTCATCATTTTCACGAGTTTTCATTCACAAGCACCTGGGAAATAAATATCATGTTCCCCAGGCAATAAATCCCCGGTTACCATAGTTGCAGGAAGCAGGTTATACATGGATAATCAAAAGCAAACCCAATAGAAACGCTCGGGGATTCTTCGGCTCTTTTCATTGGTGTTTCCCCAGGCCTAAACAGACGACACGACACTGCTTTGCAAAGTTTCAAAAACGAACTGGCAAACTGGCAAAAGTTAAACAAAAAACAAAACTACTTCATGAAAGGTCATACATTCATCAAAAACAAATGAAACCTAGCGATATGTTTTGTCTTCTTACAGAGTCATGGAGTGCGTGTATCTGTGTTTCGATACACAGACGTTCGGAGAAACACGAACGTCAAGTTCAAGTAAAACGACCCCTGACACACACATTTTGACCCGTGCACAAGACGTTGTATCGATAAACGAAGCACAAATAAGAAACAATATTAAAAGCAAAGAAAATAGCAACAAGATATGCAAACATCTAACAAAACCGAGCAAGCAGAATGACAGGTCTAATGAAAAACAAAGAGGTACTGAGTCGGAAACAAGATCGCGATTCTTTCCTTCGCTGCACGACGCAAATCTTCTGTGACCTTTGACCAAACGTAGCTTCCACATTCGATCACTCAGCTTAATATTTACAACAGAAAGCCGAGGGGGTGGAATACCGAGATGAACCTACAGAACTGTGCATCCTCAAACCTGACATATTCATCCCAACATTTAATGAACTCAAAAACACAGAAAGTTGCTTTCACACGCCAGCTTGGATTGCCAGTGGTTATCAAACCGGGACTCGTGTGGTTATCAGCACGGAAACCCGTGTTTCAAAGCATGGCTCCCTGGGTTGATTGTGCACTTATTTTCTCACTACCAAAATGATGACAAAAACGATGTTTGGTGGTTTGTTGACAGACCAGCTTTTTTGTCGGTCCGAGGGGGGCATATCGACATTTTTTTCATATTTATTGTCAACAACCCATCAAACATCTTATATTATTATTATTATTATTATTTAAGTTATTGAGACATCCCAGTGCACTAAGGGATTTATAGAGCAAATCGAGAAAATTCATTATTGAACGAAGCGCATAGCGCTGAGTTCAATAATTATTTTCGAGATTTGCTCTATACATCCCTTAGTGCATTGGGATTGTTTCAATAACGATATTGTCAGTACCGCCAGATAAAAAAGAAGATTCAAAACGCACATTTTGCAACGCGCATTTGGATAGGCAAAACTGTGTGGTCAGGTTTGTGTCAGATCTACTTTTGTGTGGGCTGTCTCAAGTGTGTCGTGCTTTCGTCACACACAAACTCTTGTTTTAATTTCTGTTGGTAAAGTCCAGTGTAGCGTTAAGCTAAAAAGTGATGATCTTTCATAGAGACCTCATTTAAACTCGGAAAAAGGACTGTGCTCTTAGTTATTTGCTATTCGAAACCTTCATCGAGCTTCGACAGGTTGACTGTGCAGAGTTTTGCCCCTTGCCAAGGTCGACGGTAAGCATCTATATATATATACGACTAGTGTCTGTCTGTCTGTCTGTCTGTCTGTTCGCGATGCACGGCCAAAGTTCTCGGTGGATCTTTTTCAAATTTGGACACCGTATTCAGCTACACCCCGGACACAACCTCATCGATGAGATATTTCAACACGTTCTCTCAGCGCGCAGCTCTGTGCGCGCTGAACCGATTTTGTTGTTGTTGTTGTTGTTGTTGTTGTTGTTGTCGGGATCCACTACCAGTAACTCTTCCTTATCTTCTCCAGTGTTTTCAGCCGCGATTATCTCCCTTCCTCCGTGTGGCGTCAATCCATATTCCCGTTACTACCTTACTATTTTTAGAAGGTCACTGCACGTTACTATTTTTAGAAGGTCTCCAGTGTTTTGCGCGTTTATCTCTTTTCCTTCGTGCGCCGGCAAAGCCGGCGTACACCCGGCAAAGCCGGGTCCCAGGCGCAGCCTGGTATTCGGCTCTACTTCTTCCCGGCGAAGCCGATACCCGGCGAAGCGGGTAATCATCTAGTTTTCAAAATAAATGTGGCATGTTTCTCGTGTGGTATCTTCACTCATCGGGGAGTCTGGTACTTGAATGGTAAGAATGCTCTGAACCCTACACGTATTATATCCCCATCGTTTTATCGTTCACATTTGCCCAACATGTTAATTTGCTGAGCGGGATTTATGTCGTCTGCTATGCTATGGCAATCGAACCACTGCACTGAGTCTCATTTCAAAAACAAAAATTGCTCGTCACGTTAACGTTGCACTGAGTCTGCACGCATGAGGCAGGCTGGTAATAAGTCTTATAAATTATATGGTAAGAACGTTCTAACCCCTACACGTTTTCGATTCCGATTGTTCTTGCCTTGAAATAATAATTCGGAAAACATGCATTTACTGAACAGAGGCAGTCGTATTTCAGTGTAGTCTGCTACGTGCTGATCTAGCTGCAAAGTTATCGGAATAACACTTGTGTTTTCTGTCAGCTGCTGGGAATTGTATACTAACTCATCATTTGGTAATGTGGATAATAAGCCACATGCCACTAACCTGGCATAATTATGAGAGGAATCTTCGCAAGTCGAAACTGAAAAATTAGACACAGCGGGTTCTATTTTTAGATCAGTGGCAACTGTGGCACAGGCACATGCAATCTGTCAGAAAAAAACCCACTTCTGCTTTAATTGAGAAGCAGGAAATTTATGGTCATAATCATTGGTATTGTGGAGAATATAAGCTACATGTCATTAATTAATTCTGAGGATGAGAGTACACTCTCGCTTAGGCAAAGGGCGGAAGAATACGCTCTGTGGAAAAGTTAGCGCACTCCAAGAGTGCGCTAACAGTTTTAGCGCATCGCCATTAGCCAAACAACTGGTTCACATCAGTCATGTGACACCAGTACTTACTGACAATTATTATTATTATTATTATTATTATTATTATTATTATTATTATTATTATTATTATTATTATTATTATTATTATTATTATTATTATTAAAAGCCTAGTCAGTTCTGCAGGAGATGGTGAATCGAATTGTTTACAAGGGAAGGACTGTGACTTAAACAAAAAAACATTGGCATAGTAAAAAATATGTTGTTTGCTATGCACACGGCATGTCACAGGAACTTTCTGGAAATATAGGGGATTTCCCAGAGTGGAGGGTGGAATTCATTATTAAATAGATGTTCGAGGGAAAGGAACATCGGTGGAACGAGGGGGGAGCAGGAAGAAGGCGGGGAGGGGGGTGGGGGGTGGGGGGGGGGGAGGCGGTTTGGGTGTTGAGATTCAGCGAGTTCCTTCTCTAGATTTTGTTCAGTGATGAATGAATGAGTCATTGTTTTCAAAACCTGTTTCTTTCCTCTATTTCTTGTTTTCTTCCGTTCGTTCTGTCTTTCTTTTTTTGTTTGAAAGAAATGTACATCTGTGTCACACATGCGAAGCACACACACACACACACACACACACACACACACACGCACACACACACACACACACGCACACACACACACACACACGCACACACACACGCACGCACGCACGCACGCACGCACACACAAGGCACACACACACACACACACACACACAAACGAATCTCCCCCTCTCTCGATCGCTTTCTGAAGATTGTATTGCTTCCAGACTACAGTT
The DNA here is from genome assembly GCF_037325665.1 of Littorina saxatilis. Lineage (NCBI taxonomy): Eukaryota > Metazoa > Mollusca > Gastropoda > Littorinimorpha > Littorinidae > Littorina > Littorina saxatilis. The sequence continues at coordinate 80,500,186 of NC_090245.1, forward strand.
CACGATTGCCACAATATTTTTTTCCACAGGCAGGAAATTAACATTGGATGGCTAATCTTTGACTCAAAAATGAATGAGGCATCGACAGATACTTTCGATACTTTCAGATTAGTTCTTATGAACAACCAACAGTCTTTTATCATTTAATCATGCGCTACACAGACTTAGATTATTTTATGTCGACAGTCTATCTAGTATTGTTGCAACCAGACCTCCTTTCTTTAATACTTTTTTTATATTTTTTTATTTATCTATTTACTATTTGCTTGCTTATTTACGTGAATGTTTAAAAAAAGATTATTCATTTTTTTATGAGTTTGTTTGTTTGTTTGCTTGCTTGCTTGTTTATTTGGTTGCTGATTTACCTTATTGCAGACTTATAATTTGGAAGAATTCTGTTATTTTCCCTTTTCTTTTCTTTTCCGCCTTATTTTACAGACAGAAATATGTTGGACTTGTCAGTCAGAGGTACTGAATCCGACAAGTAAGAACAGAACAGAACAGATTCGATGTTATTGTCAGCGACGAAAATTATTCCCCCGATGTTTGTAGGATCGACATGTGACCAGCATATGATCCAAATATCCTTTTGACGTTCGTGCTGAAAATAATTCGGGAGTGACTTCAAGACCAAACGGATATGCTTGGTCATTATGCACACAAATAATTCAAGAACGATCAATAGACTGAAGCAAGTGTAAACTAGCAGACAGACACGTACGCATGGCTGATATAGAACGCAAAGTAATCTGACTCAGTAGAATACAGTTTTACCATTTCTGAGAAAAGGGAAGTTCCGAGCACGACCTGTCTGAGAAGTGACTTTCGCTTGCCAAGACTTGTTGTTTAGCCAAGACAATCAACAATACACCGAATTATACCGGGATCCAACAAAGTTGATATCCTGTTGAATTTACACAAATTTATTCAAGTGCATGATCCTTGCATGATTTGTGCAGCGCCAGGCTTGTGCCTTGTGCATTACAGGACTTCCTTGCTGAAGGAACATTGTCCGCCTACACAAGCCCATTCATCACTTACATGTCACTCAACATGCATATTTTTCAGAGCACGATCACTTTGACCTCTTCTCAGGGGCGGACAAGGGGGGGGGGGGGGGGTTCTGGGGTTTCCGGACCCCCCCCCCCCCCCCCCCCCCCCCCAGCCAAAAAATAAAAATATTTTTGTGGGTTTTTTTGGGTTGTTGTTGTTCAATATGAGGCTTATATCGCGCGTATTCCGTGGGTACAGTTCTAAGCGCAGGGATTTTTTTATTTTTATTTTATTTTTTTATGCAATTTATATCGCACACATATTCAAGGCGCAGGGATTTACACATTTACACAGTTTGGGATTTCTGATCCCAAACTGACCAAACACAAAACAAAACAAAAAAAGAGGGCTGCCTGAAACTGGTAATGATCATCCTCAGAATGCACCAGATTGCACCATTTTGCATCCTTTTTTTCAAAATTTTCCGGGGGGGCATGCCCCCGGACCCCCCTAGCAAGCTCGGCGCGAAGCGCCGTCGGCTCGGCGCGAAGCGCCTTCATACCCATATCTTCACAATATACTTTTGGAACCCCCCCCCCCCCCCCCCATAAAATGAACTGATCCGCCCCTGCTTCTGATGCCATTTTTCAGAATAGGGGTTATTGTACGTTTTGCAAAAAGGACACAGTCAATGTTTTAATTTATGTATATGTGATTGTGTGGACTCTGCGCGGCATTTTGTCATTTTTTGGTTAAAATCGTGCGGATGCTCCTGGAATAATCTTGATGCGAATTTTAAACTACGAAAACGTCACCAAATTACGCAATTTCCAGCCATATCGGAAATACACGTTACAATAATTCAAATAGAAACACATCATCACAACACACGTAAACCAGGGATTAATTCCACTTCCAAAACAGGTCCTGTGATTGTAATTGATTGGACAGACACCCCATTGAACGACCCAGCCCTCGTTTATCTGAGTCTTGGCATGACATCATATTCAACATTCTGTATCGTAAAGTCTGTCCTATTGATTTCTCTTCATTTTTTCACACTTATTTCAACACACTCTAAAACTATCACAGGCAAAATATAAGCAAAATCAAATTTGTTGGGTCAATCGGTGTCCGAACTCACTGTTACGTGATGAGTAATGACACATGTCATATAGCCCATCTGTTTTCCGTACAAAGCTGTGACTAACAATACGTAATTGATTTATCTAGTCAATTCTAAATAAGTATGATGACATTAAGAATCTTGTTTATTTTTCAGAATAATCATCAGTGGTCTTATTAATAACAATTACAGCACGGGGGAAAAAATCGCATCCCTATATAAAGAGCTGCTCCGAGTTGTGAACGGGACTTTTTCACCTAAAAAAGCTGCCTCGATTCGACCAAAGATTGGAACCGACCAAAGATTTTAGACTTAGCTTACGTTGTTTGGTTCTGGATTTAGAATAATGGCGACACATGGCATGCATACCCTAAATGTACCACAGTAAGTGTTTTGATTTTTGTTTTTCTGTCGTAAAGGTATAATGATGAGAAATCTGGGAGTGCGTGTGTGTTTTATGCGGTATACGTGCGTTTGTGTGCACGATTTAAAAATTCATGCCGCTTGTTCGTCTGTCCTCTTCCCACGCTTTGGTAACATGCGTCACGTTTGCCCCTGTCGACGAATTTGTTTGTTAACGAGAATATGATGATTATTCGCCTTGATTGTTTATACAACATCCGTTAGCAATGTCACGTTACATTCTTTCACTATGGAGTATGTGCCGCTAGAGTAGTAGGCCTACGCATTTTTTTCTTTCTTGCATGTTTCTATAAATAGACATCCAATCAAAATTTGCAGGAGAAGTGAAGACTGTTTGCCCCCCCCCCCCCCCCCAAAAAAAAAACCAGAATTCCAGCCCTCTATATAAAGAGCCGTTGTGAATTGCTCTAAGAAATCGACCAGCAAACTAAACATTACAATAAAACCTGCCTCAAATCACCTGAAGACTTACACGATTCGCTTTTGGACATCATGTCGACGTTTTGCGGTAACGCATTGACCGTGCAAAGGTAAGTGTTTGAGATTATTCTCATGTCGTAAAGGTACCTTCGTTTCCCGGTAATAAAACATACCGTTAATCACCACGAATCCCATTGAGGCTTTTTATTTTGGAAAAGAGTATATTTCTGTTTAGAGACATACCAAAAATCTACCGTCTGGCTGCTTTCTGTCCAGAGAGTTGGTTTTTTTTTTTTGGTTTTTTTTTCTTTTGGGTGTTTAATTACGTAGATATAAATAACACTTTACGAACATCATTTTAGCAAGACATTTCCATTCAGCAAAGAAAAGAGTCAGGCTATTGATATTTGGTATGTGTCCATGTAGCCTACAAGGATATTCGTATCTCATGTAAATGTCTGGACAGAGGTAAGATCTGTGGTTTACACGGGAATGAATGTACCGGTGAAAGATGGTGTGCTCTTCGTAGTCATTGAAACTCGAATAGATCTTTCAAGTAAATAAGTATATCATTGCATGTGCTTAATTCCCAATGACAGTACAGTGAAAGGCCTTCGGGTTTAGTCTTCTCCAGCTAAAATTCGCCAAGAAACTTGTTCTGAATGGTGCAATGGACATTTATGCTGTAAATGCCGACGTTGAAACATCGGTTTCTTTTATTTTTATTTTGTTTATTTTGTATCCGGGTCAAAAGGCAAAGCTTGCAGCATAATTGTTCCTTTGTCTGTGCGTGATTCTTTGCTTTCATTTTCTCTAACTTCTTTCTTCTTCTCTGTCGGTTTTCCCTCTTACTTTTTTTTCCTTATTACATACATGTTCTATGGGTTGGGTGGGGTGGGAGATTGGAGGTGGGGTGTTTTTTTGAGCCAATAAGTGCCTATGTATGTGTGTGTGGCGGGGATGGGGGAGGTGTGTGGGGGGGAGGGGAAGGCAGACGTATTTGTTTGCTGGGCGTATGTGTGTGTGGGGGGGGGGAGGGGGGGCTTAGTGTGTCCCGGAACAGCAGTGTCTATGACATGAGGCAATGGTAAGGTGGGGCTCGATACCTGGGAAGACTAGGGACTTCCCCGTCTGTGAGCACCTTTGTATCCATTTACACAACTACTCCATTGTAGCAAACAGGACATGAGATTTTATGTTAAAAAAGAAGAAGAAAAAAAAGAAAAAGATTACATTATCTTGCATGCACGAGTCGACCGACGCACCGCCAAGTATAACCTTCTGGTGATATCATTAGGATTTGGAGAGTTTTTCAAGGCTACCCAAATATTGATATGGTGATAAAGGTACAGGAGGAAGAGCAAATTGCTTTCCGTTTCATTTACCATGTGTTTGTGTGTGTGTGTGTGTGTGCGGTGTGTGTGTGTGTGTGCGTTCGTCACAGTGTGCCGTGCGTGCGTGCTTGCTTGCTTGCTAGCGTGCGTGCTTGCTTGCGTGCGTGTGTGCGTGCGTACGTGCGTACGTACGTGCGTGCGTGCTTGCGTGCGTGTGTGTGTATAGATATCATTCGAAGAAGAGTATGCGGGACAGGGCTTTCACGGGACCAAGTCAGACCACAGGCGCATGACACTTGATGGGAGATGGGGTGGGTGTGACCTCTCAAACCCTCCTCCATCTCTCCAAAAGGTCATGTGCCTGTGTGTTAGACGATTTTTGTTTACAAGCTCCCCTGCAGTCATTCATACTCATGTCAACATCATATTCAAAACTTAAAATAAAATACTAATCGGACTTGGAAAACCGCTGATGACGTAACTGACCTTTGATCAAAGCTCCTGTGCACTCATTCACACTCCTTCAGACTGCTGTCAATTTCATGTTTATTTCAAATACAATGCGAATCAGACTAGGGAGATAGATAATGCCGTTTGTTCTACGAAGAGTCTAATCTATTATTTACACCAGGATGGTTTCAACATTATAGTATCGTTTATCGGACTTGCACATAAATATAATTATTCTCACAGCAGTGCTCTGTATATATTTTGAAATCAAACAACATTCTTTAGAAAGCACTGCAAGCTCTCTGTCTCTGTCTCTGTCTCTGTCTCTCTCTTTCTATCTCTCTGTGTCTCCCTCTCACTCTCTCTCTCTGTTTCTCTCTCTCTCTGTCTGTCTGTCTGTCTTTCTCTCTCTCTCTCTCTCTCTCTCTCTCTCTCTCTCTCTCTCTCTCTCTCTCTCTCTCTCTATCTCAGTCTCTCTCAATCTCTCAATGTCTCTCTCTATTTTTCTCTGTCTGTCTGTCTCTCTGTCTCTGTCTCTGTCTCTGTCTCTGTCTCTCTCTCTCTGTCTCTGTCTCTGTCTCTGTCTCCCTATCTATTTCTCTCTCTCTCTCTCTCCATTTAACTCCCCCCTCTCTATCTCTCGCTCTCTGTTTACACACACACACACACACACACACACACACACACACACACATACACACACACACACACACACACACACTGGCCTCCACTGGCACACACACACACACACACACTGGCACACACACACACTGGCGGCACACACACACACAAAGCACACACACATACAGGCACACAATACAACAATACAATACAATACAATAAACTTTATTAATCTCTAAAAGAGAAATTGCATTGCTGAGCTTTTGTGTCCGTAATAAAACATACATAAAACATTCAAAAATAAACATTTGTTCTTTGTCATTCATACATTCTTGTGTTCTTATACATTTCTTCAATTCATGCATCACACACATACACATACACACATACACACACACACTGGCACACACACGACACACACACACACACACACACTGACACACACACACACACACTGACACACACACACACACACACACACACACACACACACACACACACACACACACACACACACACACACACATCCTGGTAAATGAAGCAAAAAGCAGAATGCCCTTCCTTCTCTACCTTCACCTCCATTGCATTATTCGGTAGCTTCGAAAAACTCTCCAACACCAATAACCTCTCTCTTGTTTTTCCGGAGCTTTCCGATTTTCACCGAGAAACAAAATAATGCGCGAGTACGAACTCAAATCTGATTGGCTTCCAAAACTGTTGACCCACGTCAAGCGAGATCCGGATTTCGAGTCATACAACATCCGTGATCCGGCAAAGCTTAATCCTATAATTTCTTAAAACTGCCATGGCCAGTGACGAAAGAAAGGACAGAGTGTATAAAAGTAGCGCCTCGATTTGCTAGATATTTACTTGCTGTCGTTTAGCTGAACAGTAGAAGTTCGCCTCTTTTTGTCAGTCACAAGTTCAACGCCGTGTTACCTCTTTATAAAAAACAAAGGTTAGTTGATACTGGAAGCTGCTTGTAACTCGACCGTTGTTCATGAAATTATTTTCCTTCTTTCTTTTTTCCTTTTCTTCTATCTGCCTTTCCTTCGTTCTTTCTTTTTTGCTTTTGTTGCCTTTGTTTGGTTCGTTCGTTATTTCTTTTTTCTATTTTTTTCGTTCTTTCTTTCTTTCTTTCTTTCTTTCTTTCTTTTCTTAAAATTTGTTTTCTTTCTTTCTTTCTTTCTCTCTTTCTTTCTTTCTCTCTCCCTCTCTTTTCTTAAATTTTTTTTGACTGTATTTGTTTTTTGTTTGTATTTTTCTTTAACTTTTTTTTCCAAATGCTTACGTCACGTGTTCATGCATGTTTCTTTCTCAGAAACAGTTTTTTATTTTATTTTTCCCTTTCTCTATCCAGCTTTTCTGTCGTATCCTGTTTCTTCTTTCTTTCGTTTTCTTCTGTTGGTTAAATTTTGCATTACAAGTATGCATGTTTTGTTTCGCCTCTATTGTGTTGATTTCCCAGTGGTAGTATGTTCGTGTTTTTGCTAGGTTGTTTTATGTTTATGTTTTGCTGTCCGGTTACTTATTCATTTATGTATTTATTCATCTGTTGATATGTTCATGGATATATCGGTCTTAATGATTTTTTTTGCTAGCTTGTTTGTTGCTGAAAACCTTTTTTCTTTTATCCTGCAAAAAAAAGGGCATGTGGATAGAAACAATAATAATAATGATAAAACAAGACATTGCGTTAATCTGATCAATTTAGTGTTTTTTTCCTTTCCACTTGCTTTGTTTACTCATTTCTTTAATCACTAGTCATGGTCAATTTATCTATTTATTTATTCATTCGTTTCTTCATTTCTTCATTTCTTCCTTTATTTATTTATTCGTTTATTTATTTATTTATTTATTTATCTATCTATCTATTTTATCAGAATTTTTTTTCAATACCTTATTTTACTTCATTTCGTCTTATCCTTATTGTTAGCAGCTAGCATCTGCTGAAGAGACATTAAACCCCAAAAACCAACCAACCATCCTTATTGCATTTCCTTTTTAAATGTTTTTATTTCATTCTTTTTTATGATTTTACTTTAATTGAGTTTAGTTCATTTTAAAATGTTTCCTCTTCTACTGATGATTCCTTCAACTGGCACTTACACTCATGCTGTGCCTCTTCTGGTTCCAGGATGTCGGAAACGTGTTCGTGCAGTGTTGGCGTAGCCAAGGTGAAGAAGGTGGCCTTGTCCTGTTTCCAGGCATCCGTCCTTAACCTTTACAATGTCCGCACCAAGGTATGGCTGGCTGCTTGTGACAAACAAGTTGAAAATTTAGAAGACAAAAAATTAATTGCGTTATTGTACTACTCTGTGCTGTTCGCGGATTCGAAATGAAATCTGCGGCCATGCCGTGAACTATGTTTGGGGATCTGATAGTAATAATTTATTTAAAACAAAATAATATACAATGAGTGTTTAACCGGGGGGGGGGGGGGGTGGGGGGCGAATAGGGGGTGGGGGGTGGGGGGGGTGTTGGATCGAGATATGACACGACTATAAACTGCAAATGAAGAATCTTGAAACAAACAACAGTACAACAAAACAAGTCGCGTAAGGCGAAAATACAATATTTAGTCAAGTAGCTGTCGAACTCACAGAATGAAACTGAACGCAACGCAACGCAGCAAGACCGTATACTCGTAGCATCGTCACTCCACCGCCCGTGGCAAAGGCAGTGCCCGTGGAATTGACAAGAAGAGCGGGATATTCGTTGCGCTGAGAAGGATAGCACGCTTTTCTGTACCTCTCTTCGTTTTAACTTTCTGAGCGTGTTTTTAATCCAGACATATCATATCTATATATTTTTGGAATCAGGAACCGACAAGGAATAAGATGAAAGTGTTTTTAAATTGATTTCGAAAAAATAATTTTGATAATAATTTTTATATATTTAATTTTCAGAGCTTGTTTTTAATCCAAATATAACATATTTATATGTTTTTGGAATCAGCAAGTAATGGAGAATAAGATAAACGTAAATTTGGATCGTTTTATAAATTTTTATTTTTTTTTACAATTTTCAGATTTTTAATGACCAAAGTCATCAATTAATGTTTAAGCCACCAAGCTGAAATGCAATACCGAAGTCCGGGCTTCGTCGAAGATTACTTGACCAAAATTTCAACCAATTTGGTTGAAAAATGAGGGCGTGACAGTGCCGCCTCAACTTTCACGAAAAGCCGGATATGACGTCATCAAAGACATTAATCAAAAAAATGAAAAAAACGTTCGGGGATATCATACCCAGGAACTCTCATGTCAAATTTCATAAAGATCGGTCCAGTAGTTTGGTCTGAATCGCTCTACACGCACGCACACACGCACACACGCACACACATACACCACGACCCTCGTTTCGATTCCCCCTCGATGTTAAAATATTTAGTCAAAACTTGACTAAATATAACAAAGAACAAGTCGCGTAAGGCGAAAATACAATATTTAGTCAAGTAGCTGTCGAACTCACAGAATGAAACTGAACGCAATGCAACGCAGCAAGACCGTATACTCGTAGTCCACCGCTCACGGCATAGGCAGTGAAATTGACAAGAAGAGCGGGGTAGTGGTTACGCTATGCTGCATAGCACGCTTTTCTGTACCTCTCTTTGTTTTAACTTTCTGAGCGTGTTTTTAATCCAAACATATCATATCTATATGTTTTTGGAATCAGGAACCGACAAGGAATAAGATGAAAGTGTTTTTAAAACGATTTCGAAAAAAACATTTTGATAATAATTTTTATATTTTTAATTTTCAGAGCTTGTTTTTAATCCGAATATAACATATTTATATGTTTTTGGAATCAGCAAATGATGGAGAATAAGATAAACGTAAATTTGGATCGTTTTATAAATTTTTATTTTTTTTTACAATTTTCAGATTTTTAATGACCAAAGTCATTAATTAATTTTTAAGCCACCAAGCTGAAATGCAATACCGAACCCCGGGCTTCGTCGAAGATTACTTGACCAAAATTTCAACCAATTTGGTTGAAAAATGAGGGCGTGACAGTGCCGCCTCAACTTTCACGAAAAGCCGGATATGACGTCATCAAAGACATTTATCCAAAAAATGAAAAAAACGTTCGGGGATTTCATACCCAGGAACTCTCATGTCAAATTTCATAAAGATCGGTCCAGTAGTTTAGTCTGAATCGCTCTACACACACACACACACGCACACACGCACACACACACACACATACACCACGACCCTCGTTTCGATTCCCCCTCGATGTTAAAATATTTAGTCAAAACTTGACTAAATATAAAAAGAGAATAAAAAGAACGAAACAAAGGCAAGACGCTTTTTCAAAAAATACTGTACACAAGGGAGACAATCACTTGTTATAACAAACCATAATATCCATGCAATTGTTTCCCTTATCAAAAGAACACGTTTACATAACACGTTTGTTTTTTTGGTTTGTTTATTTGTTTATTCGTTTGTTTGTTTGTTTGTTTGTTTGTTTGTTTGATTTTTTTTTATCATGCCCAAAAACCAAACCAAACCTCTATGTTACTAGAACCCAATCTTCTATTTCAAAATGAAAATTCACCTCCGGTCAAAAAGTATCGTTTTGAGTATTCTGAAACAAAACGTGAGTTTCACACTGAGCCACTACTTCTTTGTTCGTCAGTCTGACTGTACTAACAGATTTGTCCCACTGTGTTTTCAGATTCGCTGTGCAAAAGCCCCGTTCAAGTCGGAGCGTGAGCTGCCCCTGCACACTGTGGTGGACTCCCATGTCATGTACCAGTGTCTGGAGGAAAGACTGTCGCAGATCTTCGAGGAGGGAGAGGAAGAAAGGTGAGACACGTTTCTTTTCCGTACGGTACCTCATACATGTATTCACTGCAGTGGAAACATACTTTTTAGAACCGATTTAAGAGTCACTCTCACCAACCCTCCCCCCTCCCCCGTTTTTATGTGTGTGTTTTTTTTTCGAGGCTCATTCTTACACAGAACCTGTGAATTAATGTACTGGAGATAACATCTTGAAACACGATGTTTGTTTCCCTTTAGACAGATATCTAATGCTTACAGTGACACTCAGTTTGTCTCCCTTGGGACATGAAACTTTCAGATATTGATTGCTTACAGTATCACGATGTTTGTCTCCCTTTGGACATGAAACTTTCAGATATTGAATGCTTACAGTATCACATCGTTTGTCTCCGCTTAGAAATACATCCAATCCTTACAGTAACATGTTAGTCTCCTTTCAGACAGACATCCAATGCTTACAGTAATACGCTGTTTGTCTCCCTTCAGACAGACATCCAATGCTTACAGTAATACGCTGTTTGTCTCCCTTCAGACAGACATCCAATGCTTACAGTAATACGCTGTTTGTCTCCCTTCAGACAGACATCCAATGCTTACAGTAATACGCTGTTTGTCTCCCTTCAGACAGACATCCAATGCTAACAGTAACATGTTTGTCTCCCTTTCCCCAGAAAAACGCTGTGCAACCTGGGCCACACGCTGGTGGAGGAGACGTCAGTCAAGGCCATGATAAAGACCCTCAGCGACGTCTACAGCCTGTGCTGGGACCTCGTCTCCCAGTGGGGCGTCAACGACAAGGTCTTCGTCGGCGTCCTCCCCACCCCCTCTGCCCCGAACTCCGGAGTCAACACGGAGACGGACTCCCAGTCCAACAGGCTGTACGTGCACTGGCCACGTGAGCTCCTCGGCCACGACTTTCTGCAGGCCGCCCAGAGAATGCTGAAGGTGGTGCGCGAGGAAGGCCGCCAGCCCACGGAGGCCGAGTTCTTCGTGCAGCACCTGGCCTACCTGCACATCTCCAACGGCGGCTGGGGCTCCCGCAGCGAGTCTCGCCCCTTGGGAACCCCCGGGTTCCGCCCCCACACCCAGACCTACATGTCCTTGACCGACCCTGGGGACGGTCACGTGTTGGGAACCACGCGCTTCTGCGATTGGATGAAAGGCGCCATCGTGCATGTGGAGCACTTGGAGCGACCCAATCACCTGCCGCGAGAGAACATCGAGTCTTACCGCATCCCTTCCATCGTTGACTTCGCCAGAGTTCGTCTGCACGTGGGTGCCTCGGCTCCTACCACCTACTTCGTTGGCCGTGCTGTCAAGGACTCTGGGAACTTTGAGGAGGACTTCCTGAAGGTAAGACTGACTTAAAACATTCTTGGTGATTCGTCATGTTGACGCCACTCTCTTCTTCTTGCTGTTCTTTGTCTTGCATTTTATTTTATTTCTTCGTTTCTTCTCTTGTCCTCATTGAACGTTCTCCTGTTGTTCTTATATTCTTGCTCTGTGTGTGGTGTTATGGTAATCGCTGAATTAAAAATGGACTTTTCTATTGTGTCTTTCAGTGTCTCACTCACATGAATTTTATTTACATAATTTAGTCCACAACTTTCACACTTCTGAATATTCATAGAGGCTCCTACTGCTCTGACACAGAAAGAAACGTTTACCCTCCCTCAACACCGCAACACTTCATCACAGGCTGGAGAGTACACAACAGTCTCTGACTTTATCCCCTCACTTTCGCCTTATTTCAACCACAACCTCACCAACTCTCCTTATCTTATCTTATCTTATCTTATCTTATCTTATCTTATCTTATCTTATCTTATCTTATCTTATCTTATCTTATCTTATCTTATCTTATCTTATCGTATCATCATCGTATCTCCTGCAGGTGGTGAACCTGACTGCTGCTGCCGCCTCAGCTGCATTCTTCCTTGGAGCGGCCGAGTGCAAGGTGTCCATGGAGGGGCTGACCACTGCCCAGGCCCTGCGCTACATGCAGGCTCTGAGGGCCCAGGTGATGAGGTGCAAGAACCAGTTCTTGTCCGCCGCCTGGAACCTCAACCAGATTCTCACGGACGACTTTGATAAGAAGGTGAGGACGTCGTAATTATTTTGTTCGGCTATGTTTGTTTGTTTTTCAAAGAAATGAAGAAAGAAAGAAAGAACGAAGGAAAGAACGAAAGAAAGAAAGAAAGAAAGAAAGAAAGAAAGAAAGAAGGCAACAAATAACGAAAGAGAGAACGAAACGGAAAAAGGACAAGTGCCCACGAAGTGTCAAATCTTGGCATGAACTAAAACTTATCTAAATAGAAAGAAACAAAACTTGACTAAATATAAAAACACACAATGATTTGAAGTACTCATGTGTTATTTCAGCATTGTGCATCTACGTCAAAGACTAACTTTCTATTAATTCATATCAAACACAGGAGCCCGTCAAGCTGACAGAAAGGATGGACATAGCTATGCGCGCTGTGGAGATCACCTCCCTCGGCGGCTTCGACAAGGTCACGTGGGACGGCGCCAGCGACACCTACCCGTCCAAGTGCATCATGTACCAGCTCAAGCACGAGGAAGCGCTCACCATCGTACACGAGGCTCACCTGCGCGGACTCGTGACCTACTTCTCCGCGGGCTTCAAGTTCAACGAGATCCGCCACGCCGTGTGGGCGGGAGTGGACGGGATCGGGATCGGCGGGGCTCAGGTGCTGCGCTACATGGACTCCCAGACCGGTATGCACGGGCCGTACATGGAGGAGAACATCACCCGCATCCTCAACAACAGGGACGAGGCCGCAGCGTCGTACCGCGGCAAGGGGGTGCAGCTCCTGGCGCGCCTGGACACCATGTACTTCGAGGGGTCCCTGTCCCGCCCGGAAGACGCCCTCCGCCAGAAGCTCTTCGCCGCCCTCCTGTCTGCTGACGAGCATGAGATCGAGAAGCTGGTCGCTAGCCTGGCGCGGACCTCCGCCCTGCCCTCTGAGGGCACCCTGCCCCACCTGCACCGGGCCAAGCGTCTGGTGGAGGCCGACAAGCCCATGCTGAGGGAGTTCTGCACGTCTGAGGAGTGGGAGCGTCTGGAGCTCGTGCTGCGCGCGCTGATCGTAGCGCGTGACGAGGCCAACATCATAGAGGAGTACGACAGCGCCCCCTGGCTGACCGTGCGGGAGAAGTACCGCATGGCGCAGTGTCCCCGCGACTCGCGTATCTGCTACGTGCGCCAGGCATCTTTCACCCTGCCCTCCAAGGCCTAAAACATGGTCTCTCTGTCTACATTCTCGGATTTGTTTCCTCTCATCGTCTGCAGGACAATAATATGCGTCGGGCCTCTTCTAATGATCAATGCCTCCAAAGCCTAGTCGGACCCGATGTCACTTTTCCTAGTTGTCAGCGAGACATAAATGTGCGTCAGGCCTCCTTCGACCTATCTGTCAGGGCTTAAGCCGTGCGTCTTTCCAACCAGTTTCCATTCATCGTATGCACTGTATGATTTGTGTTTAAGTCACCCTACTACCTGATACTGATTCGAAACCAAAGAAAGTTTTTTTCTCATGTTATGTTTTGCGGCTAAGTTGTATACATGCATAGTACGCGTACACGTACACATTTGTGTTAACTTTATCTCAAGTCAATTTCCTTTTTTTAACTTTGTGTTAGCTTTATCCCAAGAGCACTTATACGTTTTACTTTGTGTTAGCTTTATCCCAAGAGCACTTACACGTTTTACTTTGTGTTAGCTTTATCACAATAGTACTTATATTTTTTAATTTGTGTTAGCTTTTTCTCAAGGGTACTTACATTTTTACTGATATCGCTATGCTATGCTAAATTGTTTTTTCTGTCCCCAGAACGAGTGTCTATTTGGGACATGACGTGGTTATATGCTAGGATATATGCGACCCTCCACCACGGAATGAGTCGCATGTCACCTTTTCATGATTTTCATATTTTTACATTTTCTGAAAGAGTTTTTTATTCTCTATCTAGTGGTGAAACCCGTTTTAGAAAATAGTGAACACTTTTCGAGTTATAAGCCTGTGACTATGGTGACCCTCACACTGTTACTAGTGACCCCCCGGGCTTATATTTTCGCCTAGCGCAGAACCGCGCGAGGTGACATGCGACTCATTTCGTGGTGGAGGGTCACATATATGGTTATGCTTAATCACCTGGTTACTTATACCTGTTATTCTGACATCCGTATTGGTGTGACATTATTACATTAGATCCTCTGAGAAAAGTTCTATGGGATATTTGGGGTGGTTTCCCAAAGGAAACTGGGGTGGTATGCACGAGAAAGTGCTCAGCTGTGTGGGACCCGCGCACTTGGTCGGACTGGTTTACATCTTAAACAAATCAGAATTTCAACCAATCTGACCCAGCGCTTGGTTCTCACCCAGTAGGGCACTTTCTCGTGCATTTCCTTTGGTATGTCCCCCTATCTGTTTCCTTTATTTTCTTCTTTCTTGTGATGTTGTTCGTATTAGAACATTTAAGTTCTGGTCTCGTGTTTTGTCAAATGAGCATAAAGATAATGTACGTTTTTATGGTTTTGTTTCACTTTTAGGTGCGTGAGTGTAACAGCTCAATAATAATATTTACGTGGATGAAAGAGCTAGTCTCACTTTGTTGAATTCCATGATGGATTGTTTTATCTTGATACCAAAGTACGTACTATTTGGTGCTAACATCTAACTGCTTGTGTCAAAGTGGCAGACGCATGTGTGTTTGTTTGGCGCAGTTTTTAAGGTTCGTTCGCACGTCCGTTTTGTACATAAACTTTCAAATGAAATGTGCTTGCTTGCAGACCGTCGGTCTTTCATTTGCAAGTCACTGCATTGAGCAAATTTGCTGATGTAAATTAGGAGAGGACAGTAGTAAAAGAAGCCGTTAAAGCGACAGTTTGCTGTGTCTGAATGGGTTTCTATTATCATTTCTAGTTTGATCATTCCAAGTCAAGATGTATGTGTTTGACACAAGATGGATCTTATTCAGTAGATTCATTTTAAGCTTGTTTTGGGGGTGAGTGCATGTGTGTGTGTGTGTGTGTGTGTGTGTGTGTGTGTGTGTGTGTGTGTGTGTGTTTATGGTTTTTTTTATCAGCTGTCCTTGTTAGCTACCATAAATCAAGTGGCAGCTCTACTTGAGTTTTGTGTCTTTTTGCCACTAACATTGCTTGTAGTGATTCGTAATAAACATGCAAACATGCAATAAATGGCCACATTTTGCAAAATAAATGCGAAAAGAAAGATTTTGAAGTAAATAATATGTGTCTCAAACCCCCCTTCCTCCCCCTCCCCCCTCCCCCCCCCCCCCCCCCCCCCCCCCCCCCCGCGCCATCTCTTCTATTTAAGAAGTCGGATGTTATAGAGACTTTTGTTTGTTTCTTTTAGTATTACCGATGTCGTTGTTAATGCGTGTAATTCAGTATTGTAAATAAATGTGGAACAAACAAAAAAGCAGACAAAATATGTGTGTGAGTGTGAGTGTGTGTGTGTGTGTGTGTGTGTGTGTGTGTGTGTGGGTATGGATGTGTCTGTGTGCGTATGTGCGAGCGCACGCGTGTGTGTTTATGTCGTCAGTTTGCCTGTGTGAATGTGTGTGTGTGTGTGTGTGTGTGTGTGTGTGTGTGTGTGTGTGTGTGTGCGTGTGTGTGTGTATGTGTGTGTGTGTGTTTGTGTGTTTGTGTGTGTGTGTGAGTGTGTGCGTGTGCGTGTCAGTCTGATGTGTGTGTGTCAATCTGTTCGTCTGTCTGTGAGTGTTTGTCAGTCAGTCTGTCATTCTGGTTGTGAGTGAGTGTGTGTGTGTGTGTGTGTGTGTGT
>NC_090245.1:80516376-80541735 GCF_037325665.1 Littorina saxatilis
GAGTGTGTGTGTGTGTGTGTGTGTGTGTGTGTGTGTGTGTGTGAGTGTGAGTGTGTGTGTGTGTGTGTGTGCTGCCGTGTATTGGCAGAAGGCAGTACGTCCAAATTTGGTCAAAATGAGATTATCGTATTATATTGCATAGAAAACAAAGGCGCATCTTTTGTCAAAATTTCTATGTTGTGTGATCAATTATTATTAATTTTTTAAAGAAGTAAATCCACTTAAATTTTTTTAATCAAAGGAACAAATTAGCAAATGGAAGCAAGTCCATGGACTTCTTGGATTTCAGCTTTGCACTGGACTTACTTCCTTGCCAGCATCATTACGTGAATGCATGTTTCATTGCCCTCTGTTCTCGCAATTTCTCACTTGAAAACTTTTGTCTGGTTCGAGAAATTGAACACCTTATTGTCAAATCTTGCCTCCTATTTCTTATAAAAAGTAGGAGAGAGTGAAAGAGAGAGACAGAGAAAGAGAGAGATAGATAGATAGATAGATAGATAGAGAGAGAGAGAGAGAGAGAGAGAGAGAGAGAGAGAGAGAGAGAGAGAGAGAGAGAGAGAGAGAGAGAGAGAGAGAGAGAGAGGCAGACAGACATACAGACAAGCAGACCAAAAAAAGGATCAGAGAAAGAGAGAGAGAGAGAGTGTGTGTGTGTGTGTGTGTGTGTTTGTGTGTGTGTGTGTGTGTGTGTGTGTGTGTGTGTATGTGTGTGTGTGTGTGTGTGCGACTTATGCCTCAAAACGAATTAAGTTTTTAATAAACATGAAATAAAACGAATTGCTCGTGTTTTTGTACGAACAACAGCTGTGATTTCATAAAAGCGACACTGCGCAATAAGGAGTCAGTCAGGCATTGCTGCATGAACATCAACATCTGCGGCTTTGCAATCGACAACGAGAAAGGAAAACTACTGAAACAGCTATTAGAAATTATGGAAATGTAGCTAGGTTATGATAGCGCCAGCCAACACAATAATGAACAGCTTGTACTTATCTCCACAGGCACATACGTGTATATGTCTTTGGGATATTTTCTCCGATGAATTTATCTTTTTTGCTGGGCACAAGTCACGTTGTGGAGACACTCGGAGAGACCAATTAATGAAAATACTGACAACTCTGGGCAACAGAGATAGGGGAAGAGAGCCAGACAGAGAGGGGGAGGAGAGAGGGGGAAGAGAGAGAGAAATAGAGAGAGAGAGAGATAGAGAGAGATAGAAAGAGAGAGAGACAGAGAGACAGACAGACAGACAGACAGACAGACAGACAAGCCGAGTATCATTCACTTCACGAATGCGAATGCGATTGTGAGGGTGCTCAGGTGTCCGCCCAAAACCGCTGGTTGATGAAGAAAGCGCAAAAATGAAACTGATCTCGGCTCTTGTGACCCTTCACGGTCAGTGCTTTCATGGTGACCTTGGTCTCGGTGTTCCTGTTCCATCCATTCCTGACTAGTACTTCTGCTGCCGGTCTTCAACGTATGCTGCTCTGGGGGGTCGACGGAAGGACGCAATGGCGATCTGCTCTCTGAGGAGACGCTCACTCAGTCTGGCTCCGCGACTTAACAGTCAATGTCGTCAGTAGGAGGCTTAGTAGGTAGCAGTGCCTGTGTCCCTGGCCAGGAACAGGACCAATACTGAACACCGTCGAAGTGACTCGGCAGCAGTGCAGTGTCATCTTCAGAGGGTAGCCCACCGCAGCGACCTCACATCCTTCCCTGGAGTGTCTGTAAAATCGACAAGTCTGGTAGCGGATCGAAATTCAGGTGTGGATGGAGCAGTGAGTACTGGGACGGGGCGGTGTGAAAGCATATTGGGACAAGGTACAAGCGTCGGGACAAGCAAGAGAGAGAGGAGAAAAAGAAAAGAAAACAAGTCGCGTAATTACTACATTTAGTCAAGCTGTGGAACTCACAGAATGAAACGGAAGCGGTAATTGCGCTGTGCTTCATAGCACGCTTTACTGCACCTCTCTTCGTTTTAACTTTCTGAGTGTGTTTTTAATCCAAACATATCATATCTATATGTTTTTGGAATCAGGAACCGACAAGGAATAAGATGAAAGTGTTTTTAAATTGATTTCGAAAATTTAATTTTGATCATAATTTTTATATTTTTAATTTTCAGAGCTTGTTTTTAATCCAAATATAACATATTTATATGTTTTTGGAATCAGGAAATGATGAAGAATAAGATGAACGTAAATGTGGATCGTTTTATAAAAAAAATTTTTTTACAATTTTCAGAATTTTAATGACCAAAGTCATTAATTAATTTTTAAGCCACCAAGCTGAAATGCAATACCGAAGTCCGGCCTTCGTCGAAGATTGCTTGGCCAAAATTTCAATCAATTTGATTGAAAAATGAGGGTGTGACAGTGCCGCCTCAACTTTTACAAAAAGCCGGATATGACGTCATCAAAGACATTTATCGAAAAAAAGAGAAAAAAAGGTCCGGGGATATCATTCCCAGGAACTCTCATGTCAAATTTCATAAAGATCGGTCCAGTAGTTTACTCTTAATCGTTCTACACACACACACGCACACACACACACACACACACACACACACACACACACACACACACACACACACACACACGCACATACACACACACATACACCACGACCCTCGTCTCGATTCCCCCCTCTATGTAAAAACATTTAGTCATAACTTGACTAAATGTAAAAAGAGACACAAAAAGACATGCAGACCAAAAAAAAGGATGAGAGATAGAGAGAGTGTGAGTGTGTGTGTGTGTGTGTGTGTGTGTGTGTGTTAGTGTGTGTGTGTGTGTGTGTGTGTGTGTGTGTGTGTGTGTGTGTGTGTGTGTGTGTGTATGTGTGTGCCCGTCTGTATGTCTGTCTGTCTGTCCGTCTGTGAGTGTGTGTCAGCCTGTTTGTCTGTGTGTGGGTATGTATGTATTATAGTCAAATCATCACCGAAGCTCACGTGACGTTTTTAAATGTCAAAATTGATTTACGACAGCACATTCTATTCGATAAAAATCAGAACATTAAAAAAACTGCATGGCAACTTTGATGTTTTCGTGGCTAAATTTACCCTCTGCCCTCCTAGGTTTTAATTCTTTCTTTCTTTATTTATTTGGTGTTTAACGTCGTTTTCAACCACGAAGGCTATATCGCGACGGGGGAAGGGGGAAGACGGGATAGAGCCACTTGTCAATTGTTTCTTGTTCACAAAAGCACTAATAAAAAATTTGCTCCAGGGGCTTGCAACGTAGTACAATATATTACTTTACTGGAAGAATGCAAGTTTCCAGTATAAAGGACTGAACATTTCTTACATACTGCTTGACTAAAATCTTTACAAAAATTTACTATATTCTATACAAGAAACACTTAACAAGGGTAAAAGGAGAAACAGAACCGTTAGTCGCCTATTACGACATGCTGGGGAGCATCGGGTAAATTCTTTCTCGTCCCAACCAATATGGGACTCCCCCTAACCCGCGGGGGGTTAGGTTTTAATTAGTGTGGATCCTTATCTCCAATAGATTCCTGTCAATGAACTTGCGTGAGGTAATGCGCGACAGGGAAAGTGACAGCTCTATTCTAGTCAAGGAACAAAATAGTCCTCAAAAATGGAATAATCTATACTTAATAGGTATGGGGCACATAGTGGGGCTCCTATGTTGCAAAATCATTCAAATCATGCAACAAACACCAAATTTAGCAAATATGAAGAGTTTTATGTGCTTAACAAAACCTGATACAGAGCCATCGCGAAAAATAAAAAATGGGTAGTTTTTAAACAATTTTTCAAAATGGCCGCCAGTGTAAACGGTTGGGTATGTTAGGCATATTTCACTTCATGTGATTAACAGCAAATTTGGCGTAAATGGACATTTGCTTTTGCTTAACAAAACCTGATACAGAGCCACCGTGAAAAATTAAGAAATCAGTAGTTTTTTTACAATTTTCAAAATGGCCGCCAAT
Organism: Littorina saxatilis; assembly: GCF_037325665.1. NCBI lineage: Eukaryota > Metazoa > Mollusca > Gastropoda > Littorinimorpha > Littorinidae > Littorina > Littorina saxatilis. The sequence goes on from NC_090245.1 coordinate 80,520,337, forward strand.
AAAAGGGTATTTAGGCATTTTTGATGCTACAAGACATTCTCTTGCAATAGAAACTAACACAAAAACATTTTTAAACAAAACAATACATGTATTGTTGGTGCAGAGAATGATTGGACGGTGTGGGTGGCAGGGTTGAAGAATTTGTGGATTACCTAAACTGTGCAAAAATAAATATATTGCACCAATTTTCATACCAAAACGAAAACATTCATTCCTGTGCTGTTATATGCTATTGAGGGCACTCAACTTGGCTAACTGGAACACTTTTAAGATAAAAGGTGGCCTTTACATGGGTTATTTGACCGCCGCCCAAATAAGGGTACCCCCAAAATAAGACTGATAAAAATGTAATGTATCAACTCAAAAGTCGACTAAACTTCATAATCGCTGTATTTCGAAAACGTTGTTTGTTCTCATGTGTTTACACAACTAGCACATTCCGGCAAGTGTACTCAAAAGAAACTTTGGCAGTACTTGAAACAACCATCTGTCATATATACATGCGAAGTCAAAAATATGTGGGATGTAAGTCAACAAACCTGTGGCAGTTTTTAAAATATTATTTCGTGAAGATTTGAAAGTGTACTCAAACGGTTGAACTACGCCTCGCGTGTAGACACACATTCCTGAAAGTTTCAACGCAACCCACTTGGTCATTGCTAAAATACATGGATTTTAGTTGACTTGGGTATCCCTCAAATTTGACACATAAACATCTCATCCGTGAGATCGACACACACATCAGTAGGTACAATGGCACAACACTAGAAATATGCAAGATGGCGAAATAAAACAACCTGTTCTGGATGGATAATCAAGTTGACTTTCTCTTCGTATACAACAGTGACCCAGTTGTGCCTCAGGAATTGTCGTCGGCTTTTTAAAAGGTACCCGAAGTTTCTGTCACATCTCTTTGTCACGTCAAGGGTATCCTTATTTTGACGGCGTAAATGATGATGTTAAAAAAAATGTGCCAGATAGCGAAGATGCGAGCCTTTAATGGCATAGACAGTTTGAATGAAATGACACAGGAATAAATGTTTGAGTTGGGGTATGAAAATGGGTGCAATAATATTTTTGCACAGTTTAGATGCTGACAGTTTTCACAGGCATGCCAGCACATTTGCAGAGAGCTGTGCTCTGCAGTCCTTCTTAGCAGCATTTGCAGCGTTTTGTTGTACAGCTCTTCTTGCAGGCACACCTCATGAGTTCTCGGCACACGCTGGATACCTCTTGAAAGCTCGTCCAGAATGACTCCCACTTTCCAGCCTTGAACTGCCAGCCCACAGAGTTTGGAAGTCTAATAGGTAGATGGCTCTTCTCAATCTCATGTCCTGCAGCAGCACCTCACTTGTAAGGGGATTATGGTCAATTTGGCAGCTCTTTTTACTGAAGAGGTACCGTCTAGCACTGTTTACACCCAGTACGTTGCTGGTTTTGTCCTACAAATGTACACCAAAAAGCTCTTGTGCTGCCCTGTCAGTGGTACTCAGCTTACAAAGAGGAGCAGACAATCTGAAGAAAGTTTGAGTGACGTCTTCAAATGCTTGCCATACTTCCCAAGCCTTCTGATTATTGAAGAACGACATAGTGTCACAGCCTGTAAGGCTATGCAAAATGGGCAGACAGGGTGACTTCTCTTGGCCAATGGCTTTGGCAATGTGGCGATACACTTCACGAGCAGAAAAAAACGCAACACAGCTGGAATGAGAAACAGACTGTCTGGCCTCCTCTACATCCATGGTGCAGGAAATCAGCCTGGGGTACCCTTCACACAAAAGATAAAAAGTGAAACTTTTATTTGAATGTATTTGAATAATGTTTACTATCTCAGAGAGTCGGTCAAAGCCGGGTTAGCAAGTCTTCACACAACAGACCAAAATGAAAGAAAATTTTATATCATGAATTCGTATAATTCTTACTGTTTCAGGTTAAAAAACAAACAAACACAGTTTCCAGTGACCCAACTGATTCTGGAATCTTTCTGACCGCTACATTTATTCGCTTCAAACAGTCGCTAACAGAATGTTGACCATAGTGAGGGTACGTACGTTAAACCCATCAAATTCACAGAGGTCGCTTACAAATGATGTGCAAACATGTTCCAATTAATACAAATAAAAAAATCTTACTGTTAAGATGTATTTGGTAACAAACCTTGATACAGTAGTACTAGTGAAATCAGCTCCCTTCTGTGGCACCGGAATAAATGCAGAACGCTTGTTCCCAGGAACCGGCATGTGGTGTAACTCTTGTATATATCCTGTAAAAATAAAATTCACACCAATGCACGGTCAACGTAGAATAAGCAAAAGGATGAGAAACAAGCAACAAACCAAAATTGTAAAACTCAAAGAGCGGTACCTCTTCATTTTTCAAAACCACTTATCTCATTTGATTAGCATACACTGTATGCCGCTTTTGTCTGTTAGTGTTACCTACCGTCTTTGAAAGTTTGATCACAACACTGTAAAGACATGGGGAGTGGAGTGTTTTTATCTCCAGCTGTTCATCCTACTATCTGGCCTACCCTCACTCAGTTTTTGACTCTACCCCTCCCCACCTCAGCCGTTTAGAGACTTATGGAAGTCCTTAACGTAGGCAGGACTAATCATTTATCATACCACGAACACTCTCTTTCTCCTCGCCTTTTATTCAAAGTTCGTTTAATCTGTTTAAAATCAGCAGCGTGGCGATCATGATTTCCTTACTTGTAATCAACAGATAGATCTACTAGATCTATCAGCATCACAATCCAGCAGTAATGAGCTATTGCAAGATTAAAGAAAGTCTCTGCATTTCAGCGCTTCACCCGATGAATAACAGACCCCAGGGGAGAATTAAACAGTAAAATGATGTGACATTGGTGAATGGATGCGTATTCTTGAAAACTTACCTTCAGAAACGTTGTTTTCGCTCAAATCAAAACACGCAATGTTGCGGAGGCCGCCATCTTGAATTTTCATGCTGCGGATATATAAAATTCTAAAAACGATCAAATTAAATACCAGAACACAAAAATACCCATAAGAGTATTTATGTCATGCATGTGTTATCAGCAGACAACTTCTGGTGCATGGTAAACCATTGAATTTTACATTTGTTGAGTTGGGAATATTTACTGCTGAGCGCTTTTGGTACGAATTTCGTCTGCTGTAAATGCAGCAAAAAAACCAATTTCTGAAGTGGCTCTGTATCTGAAATCCCTTAAATAATTATAAGGAACAATATCACAAAGTATGATGGTTGTTGCAAGATGTGAATGATTGATGAGTGCGTCTGCAACATACGAGCCCCACTAACAGGGCATTTTCGTCTTGCAGTCATGCTGACTTAAAGCCGCAGTCCTTCATGTGAAAACAGTTCTGCTCACTATCTCAGACCTGCCCAGGCTTTTACATGAGATAGGTCGGGCGGGGATGTAGCTTAGTCGGTAGCGCGCTGGATTTGTATCCAGTTGGCCGCTGTCAGCGTGAGTTCGTCCCCACGTTCGGCGAGAGATTTATTTCTCAGAGTCAACTTTGTGTGCAGACTCTCCTCGGTGTCCGAACACCCCCGTGTGTACACGCAAGCACAAGACCAAGTGCGCACGAAAAAGATCCTGTAATCCATGTCAGAGTTCGGTGGGTTATAGAAACACGAACATACCCAGCATGCTTCCTCCGAAAGCGGCGTATGGCTACCCTAAATGGCGGGGTAAAAACGGTCACACACGTAAAAGCCGTGGGAGTTTCAGCCCATGAACGAACAAACAAACATGAGATAGGACCATCCCTCTATTAAGACACGTATCTAAGCTCTACAGCCTCTGTGCAGATGGAGAATTTTTTTATGAATTAATTTGTTAACTGTCCCTTGCGGCTTTTTGTTGAATCAATCCACACACAAACGTCAGGATGTCGATGTTTGGTATGTGTCCATATGGAGGGATGGACTTATCCCATGTAAAACCCTGGCCAGATCTGTGATGGTGAGCGGCCGAAAAGCTTTCAAGGGTAGGACTGTGCCTTTAACACATGCAAGAAGGGAGACGAGTGGGTGAGGGTGGGGAGAGGGCTTGGTTAGTGTCGTAAGCAAACTGTGTACCCATATTTTAAACAAACGTCTTACACACTGGGCAGAAGAAGAAGACAAAATAATTGAGGAGCAAGCTGGTTTTGAGCGGGCTACAGTACAGTGGATCATATATTCACGTTATATGCTTTTGTTCAAAAACACTTGGTCCGAAATATGAAGCTGTATGTAGCGTTCGTGGATTTTAAGAAAGCTTTCGACTCCGTGAACAGAAATGCCCTATGCGTGTGCGTAAGAAAGGTACGTACACCAATTACTTTGAGTGTCCTAAAGGAGTAAACCAAGTGTGTCTACTGAGTCCTTTGATGTTTTCGTTTTTCATAAACGAACTAGCAGTTGAACTGTCCAGAAAAGGGAGGCACGAAATCCAGCTGATCCCTGGCGCCATAGACATTTTCTTATTGCTCTTTGCAGATGATGTCGTGTTGTTATCAAATACTGTAACAGGTTTGCAGAACCAGTTGATTCAATTGAAGGAAGAAGCAGATAGGATGTCCCTTACTGTGAATTTAGAGAAAACAAACATTATGGTTTTCCGTAAGGGAGGACACTTGTCCACTAATGAAAAATGGTGTTACGGGAGTGAAGAACTTAAAGTGACAAATGCATATAAATATTTGGGGATGATGTTTACAACAAAGCTGAGCATAAACAGTACCCTTACAGAGTTGAGCAGAAAAGGGAAAAAAAGGTGTCATAGAGATTCAGAAGACCATGCGAAAGTTATACACGATAGACCCATATCTATTCTGGAAACTATTTGATGCACAGATTGAGCCGATCCTGACATATGCAGCAGAAGTATGGAGGAAATGCAGACAATAGAAAGGGTGCACACCTTTGCTATAAAACGTTTTCTAAATGTTACCTTGCATTCTTCAAACAAAATCGTATATGAAGAAACTGGTCGATATCCACTGTTTACTAGAACAACAGTCAAATGTATTAAGTATTGGATTAAGTTGACCAGGCTCCCTACCACGCGTTATAGCAAACAGGCTTACGAAATGTTGTTGGCACAGTCTGAGACGGGTCGAGAAAACTGGACAACAAAGGTGAAACAAGTATTGATTAAGAATGGCTTTGGTTTTGCTTGGTTTAAACCAAGGAGTTGGAATGGAGAGACATTTTCTGAATCAATTCAAAGACAGGTTATTTCTTGTTTTACAGAACAGGCATTCTGAAATAGAAGAAAATGTGAAGTACGATTGGTTTCACTCTTTTAAATCTACATTTCAGGTGGAGAAATATTTGTCTCTTACTGATAAATGGACAAGGGACAATTTGGCAAGATTCAGATTAAGAACTTGTGGTTTGAAAAGCAACAAGCAATGCTTTGTAACTTGTGAGCAAGGGCAAGAGTCTTTATGTCCATTGTGCAAGAATTAACCAGTGTACTTTAAGTGTACATTTTATAACGATCTAAGGCAGATAAACTGCACGTCTTTCCAGCCTAATATGGAAAGTGTATTCCGCCTGCTCACATCCAGCGATATGAAGGTAGTGAGATCGCGCGCGCAGTTGCATTGGATATGAGGAAAACAAAACTGGACAAAAGTTAATATATTGAAACAGCAGACACATGGGTGGTCCGTGTCCGTGTTCATTTTATTTTAAGGTTTTAAGATTGCATGTTCTATTGATGATTTTAGAATGTATGTCGTTACAATGTATTTTTTATATAAGTTTCTGAAAGAGAGAGAGAGAGAGAGAGAGAGAGAGAGAGAGAGAGAGAGAGAGAGAGAGAGAGAGAGAGAGAGAGAGAGAACGTATGTGGGTGTGTGTGTGAATGTTTGACACATTTATGTTATATTGATGCTTTTACAATGTGTGATGTTACAATGTATTTCTATGTATGACAAGTACGAGAGAGAGAGAGAGAGAGAGAGTGTGTGTGTGTGTGTGTGTGTGTGTGTGTGTGTGTGTGTGTGTGTGTGTGTGTGTGTGTGTGTGTGTGTGTGTGTGTGTGCTGTAATTGTCTTTGTCTAAAGGGCTTTTAAAGCTAGTTAGTTAGTTAGCTATTGCTTTTCGGGTCCAGCGGACCATAATAGGCCAAATCAGGACCCCGCTTTTAAAGCTGATGACAATAAACTTTCAAAGCGTCAATGACGTCATGGCATGCTGAACGTTGTAGGTGTCATTAAAGGCGGTTTTTGAAACCGTTTTACTTGGTAAGGAGGCAAACAACCATACCGTGCGTTACAATAACTCCTCAACGTATTGTCTTCAAACTTTGGGAGCGCTGTGCTATTCCACTTTAACCGGCTGCCTTTCCAAGTTGGAAGGTCCTGAATCTGCTGTCCGACGTCATTATATCGTTGAAAAGTGTAAGGTTATGACTATTAATCTTTTTTTGATTATGAATCTTTTATTTGACTAACTCAACTCAACTCAAATTTTATTGGCTTCAATTTTCATAGAAGAATTTGTCTTGCGCTTGGGAGAAAGTAAGAGTATAACATATAAAAACAGCATTCACCGGTTCATGTTCGTGTTCATGTTTAATTGTCCATGTTTCTGGTGAGTACATTCTTATTGTTATCTTCTTCTTAAAATTATTTTTCTTTCAGACATTCACTCTGACAACCTTCTTCTTCTTCGCTGGCTGACTGCAACTGCAACAACTTGACCCGTATGGCCGTTTTTGTCCCCAGGAGTCATATTCCGTTTCCAGAAAACTGTGATAAAGTGAAAATCGGATTTTCTGTCCTCAGTGGCATCCGCGGCCAACTAGAGACATGTGTTAAAACGCTGCCCAAACTCTGATCATGAAGCGTGCCCACTTGCATGGCACCACGGGGTACCTCCTTCTCACGGCAGCCACCATCATCGTTCTGGTAGGCCTGGTCGTCTGGTCTTCGCGTACCCAGGACTCGATGGTGTACAGTGTTCTGCCGGTGTCACCACAGCATGACGTCAGTGGGCTGAGAGAGTTGCAGAGCTCTGTGGATGAGACCAGGAGACTTCACTCCTTGATTCTCAATGCCAAGGGCCGACGCCCCCCAAAGCTCAAGGACCCAATCTGCACGGTGTTGGTACAGGCGCATGGAAATAGTTCCTTTGCCGTCAAAAACGCTGAAATGCTGCACAGTAAAAACTCAGTTCTGAATACTAGAAGTATTATCAAAGACGACAATGACGGCATAAATTCGGCCAAGGGGACTAAGATACGTCATCAAAACAGCGGTGTACGTCATCTAAACAGCAGTGTACATCATCAAAACAGCAGTGCCATCAAAAACAACATGATGGACCAAAGACAGCCAAGGAGCATGCGCACAGTTCTGACCTTGACCGAGAACTGTACGCGCTACGTGCTCGAGGCTGGCTTCCTGTTTGCTCGAGTGAGCGAGGAAGAGTTGTCTTTTCCTCTTGCGTTTAGTATCATTGCCTACAAAGATCTGGAACAAGTAAGTGGACCTCTCTGTCTCTGTCTGTCTGTAAATCTCTCTCTCTCTCTCTCTTTTTGTTTTCTCTCTCTCTCTCTCTCTCTCTCTCTCTCTCTCTCTCTCTCTCTCTCTCTCTCTCTCTCTCTCTCTCTCTCTCTCTCTCTCTCTCTCTCTCTCTTGTGCACAGTACAATCGAGCATCCTGTGATTGAGTGCGAAATCTCTCGAGGAAAAGACGACCAGTGCTCATTGGTCGTCGATTTTCAGATAAAAATGGGTAAATACCAAACATTTTCGGTTTACGCAAACTCTGACTGATTAACACCAATTTAGATCCTATGGTGGTTATTGTCCTGAGTTCTGGGGGAAAAGGTCGGCCATTGTAAAACCTTTACTTACATTGTGAATAACTTACATACTAACAAATTTGATAGAACTTACAGCCGTTTATTTGACAAACGGCGGTCACGTATTTCAACTTGTAACCATTATTCAAAAACATAATATGGTACAGGGGGAAGGCAAAGCACCATCATGTAGCTTGTATGGATTACCTAACGACATTCGATACTGTTGAAAGACAGTGCGAATGGACATGCTTGTTTGCATTTAGGCCTGTCACATGAAATAATGATCGCATTGAAAAGCATGTGATTATGAGAAAGTTCTTTGTTGTTAAAGATTGTGCCATGATCATACGCATATGATACATGTATAAGGGATAACTTTGAGTATTTAAAACTGGAGTCATTCCGTGAACATCATTTTCACCTACAATGGACGTCACTTCATGGCCTATTTTTGACGGAGAGATTAAATGTGATACACGAAACTTGAATGTTACTGTTTAATTTACGATCTGACTTAAAGATATATTCCTTTTCGTCGAAGCGATCACCGCCACATATCTGTTTAGGTTTTTATACGAGTTAAGAGCATCTTTCGGCTTAATCACATGTACAAAAATAACCAGCATGGCTGCTTCCTATGCAGGGTGTGAATTTTTCCATTGAGTTAATATTGCAATGGACACCCATGGCAATCTGCTTAACCACTTTAGCCTCCCGCAAAAAAATAGTCCCACTCTGCAGACAAAGCAGCCAGGCTGGGTTTTGTGTGTGTGTGTGTGTGTGTGTGTGTGTGTGTGTGTGTGTGTGTGTGTGTGTGTGTGTGTGTGTGTGTGTGTGTGTGTGTGTGTGTGTGTGTGTGTAAGGATCCGAGTAAGAAGATGGTCTTATTCGATCAGGTGGTGAACATCATCGTTTACACGTAAAGGGATGGGTAATGTTGAATTATAGCGTGATAAATTCATAGCTCACATTTCAGGGGCATTTCAGCCTCCAATTTTGCAGAACCAAGCCGCCATTTCTAAGGAAGGGAGGCAACCCGGCCGACTGTCGATATTTCGTATGCATTTTCTCGTCATTTTCGTCGATCAAATGACCGAGTTAATGAATTCTGCTTAAGTTCAGAGCTCAATCCGTCAATTAATTTCACGATAGATATTCTTTGTTTGATTAAAGGGACTGGTATCAAAAATATGTCAAAAACGCCACTGGATTGTAAGCTATGAATTTATCACGCTAGAGTTCAACATTACCAAGGAATGTACCTTTACTGAGACCTTGGAATTGCACTTACATTGTTTTTCCCCGAAAGGTGGAACGACTGCTGCGCGCGGTGTACCGACCACACAACGTGTACTGCCTGCACGCCGACCGGAAGTCCGATGCAGATTTTCAGAGTGGTCTCCGCTTGATCGTGGGTTGTCTGCCCAACGTCTTCATGGCCGACGTATCAGTGGAAGTGAAGTGGGGCGCTGTCTCTGTCTTGGAGCCGGTATACCTTTTTTTCTATCTTAATTTTTACATCGTGATGCTCTTGTCATGAAGTGGGTTATGGTGCGAATAAAGGAGTTACTGTTATGTATTCGTGTTCTGCCCTATCTAATTAAACTGACTCTTCACTCTTTGCACTACACACTTCAAACACAGAATTTGGGAGGATACAGACGTATTAATTCCTCACAAATTACAACACAATTCTTCACTTCAATACATCAATACCAATCCATCTCTCGAACACACAGTTCGCACAATCTTCGCAATCACTCAACGCATGTGATTAAATGATATAAAGAAACTATCTCAATAATAGGTTACTGCATAAGATAAGGTGTTGACAGACACTCACGAGTTCGTATCACGTCTCACTGCATGTCGTCATTTACACATCCTTGTGCCGCTGAATCCATGTAGATGATGATTTCCCAGAAACTCTCCTTATAGATGCCAACATGCAGCTTTTACGTTTCTCCCCGAGAAACACTTTCGCCATTAGCGAAAAGAACAGTCGTCTCTACGACCGGTAACGATGGAGACTCCTCCGTCCAGCCATCTGCGCCGATGTGGTCTCTTTCGCCACCATCGTTCTGCGCTCTCCCGTGTGAGGTCCGCCCCTCGTACACTCCATGGAAACTCCTCATGGAAACTCCTAAAGAATTAACCCAAGTCTTAATACAACATTCTCTTACACCATCTCCTCTTCCAAAACAGTCATGTATCATCTCGCTCGTTCATTCTACATTCACATTCCGTCCACAGTCAATATCCAAACTATACTTAATCCATGAATCATTTAATCCATTAATGACACTACCATACATAGCATCACTGTCTTAAACATAACATAAATGCGTAACAACATTTATGTTCAAGAATTTCCCAACAAAAACCGTAATACAATCACAACAAGAATTCTCTTTAAACTTCACACTAGAATTTAGTGCACTTTGCATACACTAACATTTACATTCCAGCTATGTATTCAAGCTTCAATAATATACAACATAGTAAATCATGTCCCTTAAGAGACCCGTCTCTTGAAAGAGGGCTTGTTCCCTGAACAAGACCGACACACGCTTTCAACCTTCCTGGTTGAAAATCTTTGGCGCTGTTATGTTCCCAGTTCATTGCCAGCTATATTTCTCAAACTTGTAAACACAACTCATGTCAAGCTAAAGCTATTTCCTCGTGCAACACACGAAACCCGTGACAACCTTCTAACCTGTCCCAACGCATCGCAATTCAATCTTTAGGGAGGTTAAAATCACGACGTGTTTCACATCACAAATATCATATCATACTCACATCTTTGTGACACTCTACCATTCTTAAAAAAGATGTAAGTAGCCATCATGATATACGCAAATGTATACCATTATTTTTTCGACATGAAAACATGTTCACTGTTTTGTTTTGCAAATGTCATAAATGGAACATTTCCTTCTTGGAGATAATGCCTACGTGGAGTCATGCATGTATATGTTCATGAATACGATCTATGTGCAATGGCAAGAACAGACGTGACAGTACCACGCTTTTGCAGTTATCATCCTTTTATATTTCGAAGGTCCTGAGACTAAGAGGTGGCTAATAAGAAAGCCTCCTCTCATCTATATGTGTTATAAAATCTGTATCCGGTACTTGGAACCTTTGTGTTTGTAAGAATGCATATGATTTTCATGATTTTGTAAACGTTCGATGATCAATGAGTTTTTCTCATAAATTAGGTACGCATTCTTAATTGCTGCCAGCTCAAATGTGAAAGGTCTATGGTCCTCTAATTTTTCGAACAAAGCATAAAAATGACTCACGACGGATGACATTAATATCGAACCACCCTGCGACCCCATCACGGGCGAATTGACAAAACAAGTGTTTCTGCACTTTGTAACAGTCATGAATGATGATGATGATGATGATGATGATGATGATGATGATGATGATGATGATGATGATGATGATGATGATGATGATGATGATGATGATGATGGTTGTTGTTATTATTTACAAGGAGTTGGAGTGTATGCGGCGGCTGCTGGCACACCGGGCCAAGTGGCGCTACTTCATCAACCTGACGGGACAGGAGTTCCCCCTCAAGACCAACAGGGAGCTGGTTCAAATCCTCACCGCGCTTCGCGGAGCCAACGACATTACTGGGACACACCACCCGTAAGGATGTACGCAAATAGCAGTGTTTTTGTTGGCGTTGGTGGTGTAGCTGTTGTTGCTGTTGTTGATGATGATGTTTGTGGTTTTTTTATGTTGTTCTTCTCTGTTGAAGAACATTGTAGCTAGGGCGTTGACTCTTCGCACACTTCAACAGTTTCATATTCTCCAGACATGAGTCTGGTGGTCAAATGCTATTAAATTTGAATGTTACGGTGGGCTTGTGTGTGTGCGTGCGTGCGTGTGTGTGTGTGTGTGTGTGTGTGTGTGTGTGTGTGTGTGTGTGTGTGTGTGTGTGTGTGTGTTTGAACTGGTAGGAAAATAAAATGGCCTCTTTTTGCATTTTCACACACAAGCTTCTTTTTATTAGTTGGTCTCTACTGAGCTAGATTTACAAATATATATTCGGGTGATGTATTATTTTTCGTCTCTTCGATTTTTCTCCTCAGGATTTTTCATTTCCGATGGAAAAACTCCAAACCTGTTCCATATAACCTGACCATTAGCAAGGGGGACGTTCATGTGCTTGCTTCACGAGAATATGTGGACTACGTCATCAACAGCCGTGTGGCCCATGAGCTGTTGAAATGGCTGCAATATTCGTTCATCCCAGACGAATCCTTTTTCAGCACTTTGAACCACAACCCTCAATTGGGTGTTCCTGGTTCTTATTTAGGTCAGTTGTTGTTGTTGTGGTTGTTGTTGATGTTGATGTTGATGTTGATGTTGTTGTAGTTGTTGTTGTTCTTGTTCTTGTTCTTGTTGTTTCTCCTTCTTCTTCTTCTTCTCCTTCTCCTTCTACTTCTTCTTCTTCTTCTTCTTCTTCTTCTTGAGAGAACCCACGCCTTAAAAATGGTCCTGAATGGAGCCCAAAGTCGATGTCACGAAGACTCCGCGAAGTCTTTGCCTCAAAATGTCAATGCAAAAGCTTCGTGCAGCCAGCTTCGCACAATACATTTGAGGCTTAACATTAGCGGGGCCACCTGGAACAGAGATTGTGACTCTGTAATTCAAGTGGGAAGATTGCGTGCATGACTGTTTTCAAACAACTAGCCATACAGGCAACCGTATTCCGTCGGTGGAGGATTTTAAAAATCAAGCATCCGGAATTATTCTTTTTGAGATAAAAAAAAAATATACAGTTTTCTATGTCCTGGTAAAATTGTGAACAGTTCTGCAGTGTGAGGATGTAACCAGGGAAGTAGAGGATCGTTTTGGATGGCTGCTGATCACAAAGGATAGGTCATCCCCGCCAAAAACACAACTGCTTACTTTTGCCCAACAGCTTAGTTCAAACTTTCTAATACGATGCCACATGACAAAGCAGAGTGCACAGTGACACACAAGTATCGTCATCAAGGAAATAACATTTGCCTGAGGCCATGGTAGGTTGTAAGTGGCTTTAATCCTGAATTGAAGTCAGAGACAACCAAATGTTCAGGTGGGGTGCGGTTTCTTGTTTAACTCAAACACTTTCTGTAGCCCAAAGATGACATTTTGACAGTGTCAGAAAAGTAAACACACACACACACACACACACACACACACGCCGGGAATATAGCTCGTTTCAGCGACTGTTTACTCCAAATGACATCCTTGCATACACACACATACACACACACACACACACACACACACACACACACACACACACACACACACACACACACTTACTCTTTGCTAGTTTCACGAGCCCTACAATTTAGTTATCGTCAAAGGTCTTGCATGTCTGTGGTATTTTCAATGTCCAGTACTATAACCCTATCAACTCTATTTTTGCAGGACCCATCGAAGGTGTGGACAAGCATACAATACGCAGTTACAAGATATGGGACTATAATCAACCCCACCCTTGTGCTGGAAAGTTCGTTCGCAATATCTGCCAGCTGGGGGTTGGTGACTTACCTCGACTGACGTCCAGCCCTTTTCTGGTTGCAAACAAGTTCCGGTACGACTACCAACCGCTCGCGTACGACTGCTTGGAGAAGTGGTACTTCGACAAAGTGCGTCAGGAGAATCTGGGTCTAGCCGAGCCTATCAACGTCTCCCTGTATGAGAATTCCGATATTGTCAAGCTTCGGTACACGGGACCCGTGCTGATTTGGGAATGACACAGCCTGGTGACATTGTGTTTCATTTAGTTTCATTTTCATTTTATGTCATTTCATAGACTGCTTGGAAGTTTTGGTCGCTTCCTCCCTGTGGAAACCTAGCAGCAACAAGAGTCGCATGCACTACCTTGGTTTTTGCGTGATTAAGTGTAACCAGCCACTTCGACTTCTAGCAGAATGGCGGAGGTCTTTTACTTGCCTCTGCGGTGACATGGGGATGGTACATTGATACTGTCTCCGCCCCGGCCTGGATTCAACAATTACAATTTTCAGATTTTTAATGACCAAAGTCATTAATTAAATTTTAAGCCTCCAAGCTAAAATGCAATACCAAAGTCCGGCCTTCGTCGAAGATTGCTTGGCCAAAATTTCAATCAATTTGATTGAAAAATGAGAGTGTGACTAGTGCCGCCTCAACTTTTACAAAATGCCGGATATGACGTCATTAAGGACATTTATCGAAAAAATGAAAAAAACGTCTGGGGATATCATACCCATGAACTCTCATGAAAAATTTCATACAGATCGGTCGAGTAGTTTACACTGAATCGCTCTACACACACACACACACACACACACACACACACACATACACCACGACCCTCGTCTCGATTCCCCCCTCTATGTTAAAACATTTAGTCAAAACTTGACTAAATGTAAAAAGAAGGAGTCTTAAAATGGGGGTAAACTTATGGAGGTTATGAACAGAATATCTAAGAAAACATTGTCTTGAAATGGTGAAGGGAGTTGGTGGTCTTAAAACGGAGGGAGTCTTCTATCGGGTAGGGTGTTCCAGTGAGGGGGTGGGGGGGGGGGTAAGAAATGAGGGAGTCTTCTGTTTTTTCTTAAAGGGGAGGAAGTCTTCTGTTGGGTGGTCTTAAAAGGGGGAGGGGGGGTTCTACTGTGATGGGACATGCGATGGCTAGCCCTGTAAGCATTTGCTTTCTTGTTCCACGTTTGAATTATAATTTTTACATCTGCCATTAGCTGTGTCTTCTTTTGTGGAATAAATGCGTGTACTCATAAAAATATATGTAAAAAATATTCACATTTTTGTAAATCACTCACAGACCGATTACAGGCTCTAAATAAGTCTCTTTCAACAGCACACACACACACACACACATACACACACACACACACACACACACACACACACACACACACACACACACACACTACGTGCGCGCGCCTTATAAACAAGGTTGTGTGCGTTTTGTCGGGACAGTGTCTTTACCCTAATCTGATTCGTCCTTTTTCTCAAAGTAGGCTCTCGACCAAATCGACGTATTCTGAAAATAACTTTGTCGGGTTGGTATAGGTTGTGAAAGAGAGAAAGCAAACAATCCACGGGCCAATCACTAGCGAGGGGTGTGTTTGAAACCTGTGGACAAGAAGCTCGTAAGGCAAAAAAAAAAATAGGTGTGGTTACGGTAACATAGCCAAAAAAAATAGGGTAGGTAGGTAGGCAATCACTTTTTTTTTAAACTTTTTTTTCTAATGTGTACAAATTAAACCTACTTGACAGGGAAATAAGTGTGCGACACGGGCGCTTTCGCTTTCATTGCGTTTTTTGCACTTTTTTTTATTTTTATTTTTTATTTTTTGACAAATGTAATAAAAAGTTATAGGATCGGCCCCTAAAAATAGGGTAGGTCGGGTTACCGTAACCACACCTATTTTTTTTTTTAGGCCTAATGATTCTGTGTTTCCCTAAATGCAAGGGTATTCACTCTTTCACAACCCATACTAACCCGACAGAGTTATTTCCGAACATTGTCTATTTACAGTTCACGTGAACGCGATGACAGAAAAGACCACACACACACACACACACACACACTCATACGTACACACACACGCACACAAAGAGTTTCAAACGTCATTTGAAAAGCATATCTATGGCATTTGTTGTCAATCTAAGCAATCGCGAAAAGTAAGGTTTTCTTATGGAAATTCGGGTTACTTCCTCCCTAACGAAAGCGAGCTGCCATTGTACGGCGTAGCCCATTTTAACTTGAACAAGTGACAACAAAGTACAGCCACAGACGCATGATTAGGCTATAGCATATGAGCTACAGTCCCCGTCGCTGAGTTATCTGCTCTGAATTTCACCGTCAAAGTACATCAGTGCTACTTCTTTTCTCTTCATTTTATCAGTGCGCTAAACAGGTTTGAGTCAGCTGAGCGAGGGTTTAATTTTGAATCTTTATTGAAACAGAGATAGTAACTCCACGATTTCAGGGGTGTTTTCATAAGCAGTGGCTGGCAACCTGAGTATTCTGTATTGTAGCGAACCCAGGCGGACATGATAAGAGTTGAAGACAGCTTTCATTCCGGGTCAATTCATAATCCATCCATAGTGCCGAAAGTAATTATCTTTCTAATCAGAGAAGGATCAAATATCATAACTGTTAAAGAAAATGTTATCAGTAAAATTGTGTCTTTGCCGAAGCAGAAATGTAATAAAACGTTGACCGTCGTTTTGTATTCAATCCGCTGCAGTCGATTCCACAGGGTGGTATTGGATCGCATCGCTGGAAAATAATTTAAAATTGTGGTGTTCTTGGCTACGAGCCGAGAAAAAGCTATCTATCTATTCATCTATCTTATGCACGTAAACGTGCATGGACTAGACACATTTGCTTATTTCTGTTCTCTTTCAACCACACTGTGTACGCGTAACCCGGGTTGGACTTTTCTTCTGGTTGTGACTTTGATATTTCAACCTCTGCTTATTTGAAGCTTTCTCTTGCCATTTTTAATGGAAAATTAGACAGCTTCAAAACTGGTGTACAGATTTTGTTTATGTAAACGATCAGAGACTTGTCCAGGCTTTTCCATTTTCTATGGTAATTCTTCCACTTGGACACATACAAAACTTTTACAGCCCGGCCGTTTTCTGTTACTTGAGTTTTTTCTGTGCTCAATATATTTTGTAACTGTCAACTACATCAATCTGCAAAATTAATTCAGTTAAAAAAAATCTCTTCTGCGAAGGAAGCAGCCAGGCTTTTGATTGTAGATATGTGTCCGAATTCAAGGGTGCTCTTATTTCATGTGACAACCTTGGCAGATCTGCGGTGGTTTACATGATTGAAGAGTGGTCATTTTAAGACGACTGAGATTTCAGCATCGATTGATAGACGATTTCTCGTGCCTTTGGTCGCCTGTGTCATCATCATCATTGCCTCGTAGATGGCTTTAAACCTTGTCGCGTTGTGAGATTGTTAAGTAAGGAAACATGAGGCTTCCACGAGGGTTAATCCGCGGATTTGTCTTGCCTTTGGCCGCCGGTGTCGCCGTCTGGTTCAGTGGTGTGCTGGCTTGGACCTTGAAGGGTCCCCGGCATTTAAAGACATTGGCTGTGTCAGAAAACAGACTCCGGGAGTTTCAGAGCGCGGCAGATGAAACACGGCGACTTCTCGAGACGCTTCTCGACTCGAAAAGCTACCACCCTCCAAATGTGACAGATGTAAACTGCACGAAGTTTTTCCTGACCGCTGATTCGGAGCATCAAGACGGTTTAGACAACTACAATGATCACAAGATTAATTATGACGAGGATGAAGGTCCTGGAAGTGACAACAATGATACCATGACCGAAAGGCGGCCGAGAAACATGCGCGAGATTCTGACCGTGACTGAGAACTGTACGCGCTACGTGCTCGAAAGTGGCTTCCTCTTCGCTCGAGTGAGCGAGGAAGAGTTGTCTTTCCCTCTGGCTTTCAGCATTCTCGTTCACAAGGACCTTGATCAAGTGAGTGTTACGGTGATTTCAGATAAATTTTCATTTTAAACAGAAAACATTTTGGACTGGGCAACTTTAAAGTAATTCAGTGTCAACTACTTCCAATCGACGTACACAGAGCCAATTCAAACAGTTTCAATTAATGTATGAACGAATTATTGTTATAGGCCTAATACCGGAATAAATAATCGTCTGTGCCATGATTTTTTTGTCATCTGACATGAAAGCACTGTGTAATTTTTTTGGTAGGTCATTATACCTCAAAAGTACAGTCAGTGTCAGATTCAGAA
This sequence comes from Littorina saxatilis, assembly GCF_037325665.1. Taxonomy (NCBI): domain Eukaryota; kingdom Metazoa; phylum Mollusca; class Gastropoda; order Littorinimorpha; family Littorinidae; genus Littorina; species Littorina saxatilis. The sequence continues at coordinate 80,537,961 of NC_090245.1, forward strand.
AACACCAATGGCATGCTTTGACTGAGTCAAGATTGTGTGTCCTCATAAAACAACTGCATTGATTTGTATGACTACACTCAATAAACAATGTTATACCGACTGATTGAAATGTTTTTTTTGTTTTTTTATCCCTCCCTGTGGTGTATTTTTAAGAAGAAGTAAGTGGTCCTTCTTCTTCTTCTTCTGCGTTCGTGGGCTGAAACTCCCACGTACACTCGTGTGTTTTTTTGCACGAGTGGAATTTTACGTGTATGACCGTTTTTTACCCCGCCATTTAGGCAGCCATACGCCGTTTTCGGAGGAAGCATGCTGGGTATTTTCGTGTTTCTATAACCCACCGAACTCTGACATGGATTACAGGATCTTTTTCGTGCGCACTTGGTCTTGTGCTTGCGTGTACACACGGGGGGTGTTCGGACACCGAGGAGAGTCTGCACACAAAGTTGACTCTGAGAAATAAATCTCTCGCCGAACGTGGGGACGAACTCACGCTGACAGCGGCCAACTGGATACAAATCCAGCGCGCTACCGACTGAGCTACATCCCCGCCCTTATGTGGTCCGTTTCTTGGTCATTTAGAACTTTAGTGTCGTAAAGTCCAAGATGTTCGTCTGATGCAGTCATTTGCTGTGTTTAATTAACACGTGTGTTCTCACCAGGTAGAAAGACTGCTGCGCGTATTGTACCGACCTCACAACGTGTACTGCGTGCACGCGGACCGGAAGTCAGATGCAGATTTTCAGAGTGGTCTCCGCTTGATCGTGAGTTGTCTGCCCAACGTCTTCATGGTCGAAAGATCCGTTGATGTTCGGTGGGCAAAGATGTCGGTACTAGAGCCGGTAAGATAGCATTATGATTTCCTTTTGTCTTCTTGCATTCTTTCATGCCGACTTTCTGTTTTTTTCATGGTATGTGTGTTAGTGAGAGAGAGAGAGAGAGAGAGAGAGAGAGAGAGAGAGAGAGAGAGAGAGAGAGAGAGAAGAGAGAGAGAGAGTGTGTCTGTCTGTCTGTCTGTCTGTCTGTCTATCTGTCTGTGTGTATGTGTGTGTTATTTTTCTTCGTCTCCATTTCTGACATCCTGTGCGTTTCTCCACAGTGTTTTCTTTCTGTTTGTTTGTTTGTTTGTTTATGTACCTATAAGCTAAGGAGAATGTGCTTCAGTATATGCATCAGTAGCAAAGTCAGTTAAAGGAACTTTTAGTCACGCGTTCACAATCAAGTTCAACGCCACAAATCTGTCCAGGCTTTCCTCATGGAATAAAAGCATCGTTTCACTTGGTCATATACCAACAATCAACACCGTTGCTGCATTCGGCTCACAGTGGACATGTTTCGGTAAACAAATTTAGCAGATTGAAATAGATATTACACACTTAACTCAACATAGAATACTGCTCTGGAAGCAGCCGTACTTTGGTGTTTGGTGTGTGTCCAGGTGGAAGAATGTTCTTCTTTAATATGAAATCCCGGGTAGATCCGCGACAGCGAACATGATCGTGAACGCGGGAAGGACTGTACCTTTACACTGGCTCCATCCTATTGGTCACAACAAAAATACCAAAGCCAAAATGCAGGAGTCGAGGTTTCGAGACTTTAGTCTGAGATAAACTGCATTGAGGGGGCAGTTTATCCCGGACCAAGGTCTCTAACCTCGACTCATGCATTCCGGCCCAAATTGTCAAAACGTTCTCCAGGAGTTGGAGTGTATGCGGCGGCTGCTGGCACACAGGGCCAAGTGGCGCTACTTCATCAACCTGACGGGACAGGAGTTCCCCCTCAAGACCAATAAGGAGCTGGTTCAAATCCTCACCGCGCTTCGCGGAGCCAATGACGTTGGAGCTTCACGTGAAAAGTAATGTTTGCGTTCGGAGTTGGTGTCTTCGAGAAACCTTCGTTGACGTGTGAATGATTAGCTATACCTCCATAATAGACGAACTGTGGAAATAAATCTGTCGGGATTGTATGGGTTGTGAAAAAGTGAATACTCTTGCTTTTATTGAGGCAAGCTTTCCACACGTCCACGTGTTTCAGACACCCCCCTCGCTAGTGAGAGGCCTATAATATCACGTGGGAACATCTGCCTCAATAAAACCAAGAATAGTCACTCTTTCACAGCCAATCCCGACGGCGTTAAATCCGAGCATCGTCTTTTCGCTCCAGGCTTTCGCGTGGGATAAGAACGTCGTTCCTCTAGGACGCTTACGAACGACACCAGCCTGGCTGCTTCCTGCAAGGAGTAAGAGTTAAATTTGCGCCGGTTACGTGAATAATTCACCAAGAAGTCCCACTCTGCACTAAAAAGGCCTGGCTGTTGATGTTGGCTCGTGTGTGTGTGTGTGTGTGTGTGTGTGTGTGCGTGTGTGTGTGTGTGTGTGTGTGTGTGTGTGTGTGTGTGTGTGTGTGTGTGTGTGCAGACGGTGCGTGAGTGTGTTTGTGTGACACAAGACTGCGGGTGTTCGTGGGTAAGTGCTTGTCTGTGTATGTATGTCTGTCTGTGTCTCTGTGTGTCCTCTCCTTTTTTTCAGGTTCATGATAGCAGTTTGGAGGTTAAAAAAAAACTTAATTAGTCGGATGTGTTGTTGTCCTTTCCAACCTCCTTCTTCGTCTTTGCTGCCTAGTTGAGTTGTTGTTTCTTCTTGTTCTTGTTTTCGAGGGGGGGGGGGGGGGTAATTTCATGACAGTTTCATTCCCTCAATTGTTGTTTTTATTGCATTTTCCAGGAGGTTCCACTATCGGTGGAGAAAATCACAGCCTACGCCTTACATCCTCACCATGAGTAAGGGTGACGTACACATGCTTGCGTCACGCGGATATGTGGACTACGTCATCAATAGTCGCGTAGCTCACGAAATGCTTGCGTGGCTGCAAGATTCATTCATCCCTGATGAAACATTCTTCAGTACAATGAACCATAACCCTCAGCTCGGAGTGCCCGGATCTTACTTAGGTCAGTGGAATCTCTCTCTCTCTCTCTCTCTCTCTCTCTCTCTCTCTCTCTCTCTCTCTCTCTCTCTCTCTCTCTCTTTATTCACAGTGCCACTGCTTACTTGGCAATCCCACCACATCACACGTCACGAACGAGCGAAAATCGAGATGTGTGTGTACGTGTGTGTGTGTGTGTGTGTGTGTGTGTGTGTCTGTGTGTGCGTGTGTGTGTGTGTATGTGTGTGTATGTGTGTGTGTGTGTGTGTATGTGTGTGTGTGTGTGTGTGCGTGAGTGTGTGCGTTTGCCACAACTGGTTTTAAATATTAGACGAAGACCGGTTGTGTTACATAAACACTCATGCACTGTCTTCTCGCTTTTCTTGCAGGTTCACTTGAAAACCGCAACAAGGAGCCAGTGCGGAGTTTTAAGATCTGGATCTTCCAGAACATTCACCGATGTTCGGGAAAATTCGTGCGGATGGTCTGTATCTTCGGGGTGGGGGACCTTCCCCTTCTGGTCAACGCTGACCCTTACCTGATCGCCAACAAGTTTTCCAACCACTACCAACCTCTTGCCTACGATTGCATGGAGAAATGGTACTTCGACAAAGTGCAACAGGAAAATCTTGGCCTAGCCAAACCTTTGGACTTGTCCCTGTATGAGAATTCCGATATCGTCAAGCATCGATATACGGGACCTATTCTGATTTGGTAATAATGATAATATTGCAATTGTTTTATCTTCTTCCTTTGTTTTTTCTTTTTTCTGTGTCCTTCTCGTGTTCTTTGGTACGTTGTTTTCTCTGTAACTGCGCGAAGATGGATTATATATGTCTGCTCGCACCTACAC
>NC_090245.1:80541935-80648673 GCF_037325665.1 Littorina saxatilis
TTTGTTCGTTCGTTCGTTCGTTCGTTCGTTTGTCTGTTTGTATGTTTGCTTGTACGCTAAGTATAAGGTCCAATTGCTCATGGTAAAACTCTTTTGGTTTAGGCTGTAGATTTTTGTGAATATAGTGAAAGAATGTTGGACTTGTAATGCATTACTGGTGTGTCTACTGGACAGTAATTTTTGGAAAGTTAAAAGTCCTCGTTTCTAAGAGATACGTGCCAGTCTCTTCCGAGTAACGAGCACAGATAAAAATCCGATGACCAAGGCATTATGATGATGACTTGTACAAAGAGCTAGCGTATTTAGTGTACAAATAAGTTTGGATTTAGCTGTGGACTATGCCTAAGGTCCAGTAAACATAAACGTCGGTGTCAGAGGACCGCCAGTCATGCCCCCCCCCCCCTCCCCCCCCCCCCCCCCCCCCCCCCCCCCCGCCTACAGTGACACACACATACACACAAACACACACACACACACACACACACACACGTATACACATCCCACATGGATGATTCAGTTACCGTGCACCTCTTCCGCAAATCACTCAGCCACGAATAATCGCGTGACCAGATCAATCTCTACCATGACGTAGAGTCACCACCTTAGCAATTCACTGATTGGGTTATCGGAGTTCGATCGAGGAAGTTCGACATCCGCGATGAATTGACGACTCTTAATTACTCCTTGCCTTCTCAACAGACGGAAGCAATCATTTTTGAAGAATACGATCACATTTATTCTGCATTTAAATGGCATATTCTTACTAGTAGTTTCCTTGAATCTTGGCTAAATTTGTTGTCGTCACGAAACACTTTCTTCCAATTGATCATACGAGTAGGATTGGTATGGGACTTTTACGAGTCAGAGAAGAGAAATATGAAGAAAAGGTGAGACACAAAACAGGTTTTCATATTTACTCCAAATACAAGTTCGTGCGAACAGTTATTTTGTCAGTGTTGATTTGGATTAACCCACTCTTCAATCCTTTTCAATGAATCATATTAGAACTTTCTCAGTTATCAGCAATTTTCTGGGACTCATCATGATTACTAACAAACAATCCAGGTGCTCGCTCATATCATTAATAAACATAGAAATTACATACATGTATGTTACATGGAAGTTTTTGCAACCACTTGACTCATTTTTTTCCGATGATTCCATTTATCCTTCAAAACTATCATATTTAGATATGCACGACTCGTAATGACTATGACTTTTTTATTTATTTTTATTTTTATATATATCAATATTTATCAAGCTGACAAAATCCCATAACAATAGCAATAAAAAAAAAGTAAAGTCCGATATGAACTTAGTCGACAAATAATGCATGTGACATGGAAGTTCCTTTGCACACGTATAAAATAGTGCGTGATTGTTTCGGATAGTGTTCGTGCCGACAGCCTAGTTTGAGTGTTTGTCGTGTGATCTCTAATCATATACATTAGTTCACTGTGCGTGTGTGTGTGTGTGTGTGTGTGTGCGTGTATGTGTGTGTGCGTGCGTGTGCGTGCGTGCGTGCGTGTGCGTGTGACTTTGTTTGATGTTGGGTTTTTTTTAGGGGGGGAGGCCGGGCGGCACACGTGCGTGCGTGCGTGCGTGCCTCTGCGTGTGTTTGTATGTGCATGTCTGTGTTTCGGGGGGGGGGGGGGGGGGGGGGTCGGCGCACTTGTGTCAGGGGTGTGCGTGCGTGCCTGCGGCGTGCCTGCGTGTGCGTGAGTCTGTGTGTGTGTGTGTCACATGTGACTGTGTGAGAGAGACTGAGGGGGGAGAGAGGGGGAAAGGAGGGGGGGGGGGGAGAATGCTTATGCAATCGAGACAACGGTATAAGCAATAATATCTTGCTTGCTATACAACAAGCCCTCGCCCATGAGGGAAAACGCTGCTGATAACTAATAAAAACACATATTATATCATGAATTAGTTGGGATGCAAAAGAAACAACTTGAGCACAATATAACACATGTTGAATATTCAGCAAGTGGTTATCGTCGAGAACTGATCGGAAATTTCGCATGAATTTTATTTGGCTGTGTGTGTGTGAGAGAGAGAGAGAGAGAGAGAGAGAGAGAGAGAGAGAGAGAGAGAGAGAGAGAGAGAGAGACACACACACACACACAGATAGACAGACAGACAGACAGACAGACAGACTAGTGACTGACAGACAGACAGACACACAGAAAGAGAGAGAGGGGGGACATAAAAGCTCAAAGCAATCGCAAGCAATTTTGCTTCTCCAAAAGCATGCTTTATTTACATATCCACATAGAAGGCGTTGGAGAAATGCCTGTATTTGTAAGAACATGTGACTGAATTTGTCGGTTGAATTTACTTTTTAGTTTTTTTTGTTTTTTGGAAGACGCTTCAAATGTAGCGTGCACGTTTCATCAATAAATACATAAGTGATAACAAACTTGACATGGCATCTGTTTTTATGCTGTTTGTACACAGACTTTGTCATTTGCATCTGTGTGGTGCAGAAAAAAACATCTACCTGTAATTACTCTTACTTTTTCGTAAAATGTTACATTATACAAAAGGACAATAATTGATAATAATTTATGTTAAACAATGTTGTTGTGTTTGCTGGTGTCAACATGTGTGGAATCACAATAATCATATGTCATCCTATATTATTGGTCTATTCAAAATCAATATTCGCATTATAACATTTGTCTGTCTTTACCTTAAATCATGGACAATAAACAATAATTAATTTCTAATGGATTAATTTACATTGACTGACTTTTTCTTGTGCAGGGGGCGTTAGGTTTGCATGCAGTGTACATTTCATATTTCTGCTGTTTCCTAAAAACAAAAATCATAATTCAAGTGAAACCGAGAGAGAGAGAGAGAGAGAGAGAGAGAGAGAGAGAGAGAGAGAGAGAGAGAGAGAGAGAGAGAGAGAGAGAGAGACTCAGACTCATAACTTTATTACAAAAGAATAAAGGTTTTAGGCCAAGCCTATTCTTCCAACCTGTCCTTTATACAACACATAAAGACAGACGCACATAAAAAATATATCGAGACCCACATAAAAAATATATATCGAGAGAGAGAGAGAGAGAGAGAGAGAGAGAGAGAGAGAGAGAGAGAGAGAGAGAGAGAGAGAGAGAGAGAGAGAGAGAGAGAGAGAGCATCAGGAATGTGAGCAAGCCTACATGGAATAATGACCCAAACAGAAAAAAATACAATCATGCAAGGCTCGCTCGCAGCGTTTTAGGTGACGCTTTAGACCTAATGACAGACTGCATGTGCGAGCAAGGGCTGCGCGCGTGGCCCCGGACCCAAGCGTTCGCTTTGCATCGGTCTTTCTTCACGCCCTAAGCAACGACTGTTGGAAGACGGGGGGGGGGGGGGGGGGGGGGGGGGGGGGGGGGGGATGTTTGAATCTTAAAACAAAATGATTTTCAAACAAAAAATCCAGGGATAATCGTGAATTTAATTATTAATCAGCTCTACTTTCGAACAACACACGCGCCGCACACGCACGTCACGTAAAGGCGAACCGGTAATGCTTATTGCAGCGAGTCCACGCCAGTGTACTGAAGTTATGTCACAAGGAAGTCCATGGTGATATCTATCTATATATATACTAGAATGAATACCCGCTTCGCCGGGAAGAAGTACTGCTTCGCCGGGTCCGAACAATGGCGGACCCGCCAAGCTTAGGTCCCTCCCAGATTCGTGGAATGGGAACAGCACGAAAATGATTCAGTGGCCATAATGTCATTCCTGACCATATCGAGTCCCATCCTCGTCGACGAATGTAACCGTGTTAATCACCTTTGGAGGCGAAGTCCACTCAAACAGGATTGAGCAATTTAGAGCTTATCTGTAAGCCCTTTTGAACTGTTATGGCTTCTCAAAGGAAGGCCAGTACATACAAATACACAAAAGCCGCCAGACCACATCACAAACAGAACTGAACAATCCCCAGGTGTTGCTCACATAGAGAGACACACACACACACACACACACACAAACACAGAGAAGCCGTATCTATAGAGAGATAGATGACAGTGTATTTTTCGCGTGGCTATAAATTGATTCGACCTTTGCACTTTTACAGTGAGGATAATTTACGGGTCCAATTTACGTTCTGGACACTGCGGTGACCTTCTAAAAATAGTAACAGAACGCCGGGAATATCCGAAGATGCCCCACTCATACTATAGTGCACCATACGAAGGAAGGGAGGTAAACGCTGAAAACCTGGAGAAGATGAGAAGATAAGGAAGAGTTACTTATAATGGTGAAATGAACACAAAAACCAAAATCGGTTCAGCGCTGCGCGCTGAGAGCACGTGTTGAAATATCTCATCGATGATATTGTGTCCGGGGTGTAGCTGAATACGGTGTCCAAATTTGAAAAAGATCCACCGAGAACTTTGGCTTTGGTGTGTCGGTATGGGGGCCCGGGTAGCTGAGGTGGAACCAAAATCGGTTCAGCGCGCACAAAATCGGTTCAGCGCTGCGCGCTGAGAGCACGTGTTGAAATATCGACCAGGTTGTGTCCTGTCCCGGGTCTACCTGAATATGCCCACCAAATTTGAAGCAGATCCATCGAGAACTTTGGCCGTGCATCGCGAACTCACACACAGACACACACACAGACACAAATCGTATATATATATAGATACGACTGGTGTCTGTGTGTCTGTGTGTGTGTGTGTGTGTTCGCGATGCACGGCCAAAGTTCTCGATGGATCTGCTTCAAATTTGGTCGGCATATTCAGGTAGACCCCGGACACAACCTGGTCGATGAGAATTTTCAACACGTGCTCTCAGCGCGCAGCGCTGAACCGATTTTGGTTTTTCTGTTCATCTTCCCAGATCCATTCCCAATAACTCTTCCTTATCTTCTCCAGTGTTTTGCGTTTATCTCCCTTCCTTCGTGTGGCGTCAATCCATATTCCCGTTACTATTTTTAGAAGGTCACTGTCCACAACGCTCAATCCATATTCCCGTTACTATTTTTAAAAGGTCACTGTCCACAACGCTTTCATCCCGGCGAAGCCGGGTATTACTCTTCCTTATCTTCTCCAGTGTTTTGCGCGTTTATCTCCCTTCCTTCGTGTGGCGTCAATCGCGGGTACCCGGCGGCTCTACTTCATACTCCGTCTCGCAATCATCCCGGCGAAGCCGGTACCCGGCGAAGCGGGTAATCATCTAGTTATCTATATATATATACGACTTGTGTGTGTGTGTGTGTGTGTGTGTGTGTGTGTGTGTGTGTGTGTGTGTGTGTGTGTGTGTTCGCGATGCACGGCCAAAGTTCTCGATGGATCTGCTTCAAATTTGGTGGGCATATTCAGGTAGACCCCGGACACAACCTGGTCGATGAGAATTTTCAACACGTGCTCTCAGCGCGCAGCGCTGAACCGATTTTGGTTTTTCTGTTCATCTTCCCAGATCCATTCCCAGTAACTCTTTCTTATCTTCTCCAGTGTTTTGCGTTTATCTCCCTTCCTTCGTGTGGCGTCAATCCATATTCCCGTTACTATTTTTAGAAGGTCACTGTCCACAACGCTTTCATCCCGGCGAAGCCGGGTAATAATAAATAATAATAATAATAATGGACATTTGCTATAGCGCATAATCATATATATGCTCAATGCGCTTTACATATTAATTTCTGCCGTGTGAGATGGAATTTTTTACACAATATATCACGCATTCACATCGGCCAGCAAACCTCAAGCCTATTAGGGCGAGCATTCACCTTTCACGGCCTTTATTCCAAGTCACACGGGTATTTGGTGGACATTTTTATCTATGCCTATACAATTTTGCCAGGAAAGACCCTTTTGTCAATCGTGGGATCTTTAACGTGCACACCCCAATGTAGTGTACACGAAGGGACCTCGATTTTTCGTCTCATCCGAAAGACTAGCACTTGAACCCACCACCTAGGTAAGGAAAGGGGGGAGAAAATTGCTAACGCCCTGACCCAGGGTCGAACTTGCAACCTCTCGCTTCCGAGCGCAAGTGCGTTACCACTCGGCCACCCACCACTCGGTATTCCTCTACCTCTTCCCGGCGAAGCCGGGTATCCGGCTCTATTTCTTCCCGGCAAAGCCGGGTATCATTCGGCTCTACTTCTTTCCGGCGAAGCCGGGTATTCATTCTAGTGTATATATATATATTACACATAATTTTTTTCTCGGATCATTACACCACTCAAAGGGCATATGACTACATGAAGTAAAGCATGTGCCGACCATTTGTGTGTGCGTGCGTGCGGCAGTGTAGTAATGTGCACCTATTGATCTGTCATTTGTGGGCCTATCTGGTCATAATTACTTGGTTTAAGCGTGTTTTTTTAAATTAATTTCTTGTATACACGTTATAAACAGTAACAACATTAAGAACGTTAACAAGCAGACTGCTTATGGACACGTTCTAAAACTGATAATCAATACACATTCTGATAACAAGACATGGCGAACAAGTGATAACTTCAACCCTTTTCTTTCAAAATATTTCACAATATTTTATACAAATAAAAAGAGAGAGAGAGAGAGAGAGAGAGAGAGAGAGAGAGAGAGAGAGAGATTAATTACTTCATGGTTACTCCTAATTCGAGTTTGAGCGGGGCCAACTGTATGCAGTTAGAATGTGCGTGTGTGTCAGTGTGTGTCAGTGTGTGTGTGTGTGTTCAAAGGTATGTGGGCGTAGATGTAACCCAAAAAGAATACTGCAATCAGGCCTAATATTTAAGGAAATAATTAAATGCGTAAAATTATTTAAATGATTGTGCTGCTCACCTGCAGCCAATTAAAAAGTAACAAACACTTCCTTGAACTTCAACAATAACCCTGGGCATAACAGCTCAATAAGAAAGAGCCGTTCCAGTTGAAGTGTTTTTTCCCTTGCTCCAACATGGAGAGAAGTGAGACCGAAAGGCAAAGGAGCATTCAAAATAAATGCTAAAATATTATGTAACGTGTCATCTTTTAGGGAATATCCCCGTGAGTGGGAGATGTAGCAGAATTCGCGCATTTGTGTGTGTGTGTGTGTGCGTGTGTGTGCGAGTCGTGTGTGTGTGTGTGCGCGCGTGTGTGTGTGTATGTGTGTGTATGCGAGTCGTGTGTGTGTGTGTGTGTGTGTGTGTGTGTGTGAGTGTGTGTGTGCGCGCGTGTGTGTGTGTATGTGTGTGTATGCGAGTCGTGTGTGTGTGTGTGTGTGTGAGTGTGTGTGTGTGTACAGTGCGTGCGTGCGTGTGAGTTCACAAAACAAAAGCAAAACTGACAGAATTCCAATGTTGATGCGTGAAAGCATTCATTGGTGTTTCCTTGTTTTCCCATTTGCCCGCGTTTTATATAGAAAATCATTTTAATACTTTGTCAACGCCTTCGGACAACTCTGCCGCGGCTTAAGCATTTCAGGAATAACGGAAGACAATCTCCACAAACGATAGAGAGTGAAGCTTTTGGCAGCAGGAAAAGGTCTGGCCCAGGAACAATGAAACAGCAACCTGAAGATATTGTATACAAATGTTTGTCGGCCCTTTTGAGGTAGTTTTAGTTGTGATTTTTTTTATAATATGAATTATTTGTGTTACAGATCTCCGCAAACCCTGAAACGTACTTGAGGCTAGCCCAAGATTGCTTACATTTCGATTAATAAAAAAACAAAAAAGTGTATTGGGTGCATGCCCTCAAACCCCCTAGTTGTCAGGTTTTTGTTTACCTTCTGTCAATTCTCATGCCTGATAAATGCTCTCTCTCTCTCTCTCTCCCTCCCCCCCCCCCCCCCCTTCCTCCCACACACACTAAACTAACAAAGCAGAAAAACAGAGTCCCAAAAATTACAATGCAAACACACTTTATTACCCCAGTACGGTACTACGCATACAGCCCTTACAACAACACACAAGGCAATCAAACAAAGACAATACAATCATAATATGATTCTCTTTCATAGTCGGTAATAAAAAAAAGTTAATTAAACAAGAAGGGCAAAGCCCATACGACTCACATGCTTGACCTTGACCTTTACATAGCAATGACATCATACACTAAGAACTGCTTTACACATTTTTCCTACCAAAATACATGTGACCTTGACCCAAGGTCAAGGTCATCCAAGGTCATGCAACACAAAACTGTTAATTCAAGACATAGGAAGTACAATGGTGCTTATTGGCTCTTTCTACCATGAGATATGGTCACTTTTAGTGGTTCACTACCTTATTTTGGTCACATTTCATAAGGGTCAAAGTGACCTTGACCTTGATCATATGTGACCAAATGTGTCTCATGATGAAAGCATAACATGTGCCCCACATAATTTTTAAGTTTGAAACAGTTATCTTCCATAGTTCAGGGTCAAGGTCACTTCAAAATATGTATACAATCCAACTTTGAAGAGCTCCTGTGACCTTGACCTTGAAGCAAGGTAAACCAAACTGGTATCAAAAGATGGGGCTTACTTTGCCCCATATATCATATATAGGTGAGGTATTGAATCTCAAAAACTTCAGAGAAAATGGGAAAAATGTGAAAAATAGCTGTTTTTTAGACAACATTTATGGCCCCTGCGACCTTGACCTTGAAGCAAGGTCAAGATGCTATGTATGTTTTTTGGGGCCTTGTCATCATACACCATCTTGCCAAATTTGGTACTGATAGACTGAATAGTGTCCAAGAAATATCCAACGTTAAAGTTTTCCGGACGGACGGACGGACGGACGGACGACTCGGGTGAGTACATAGACTCACTTTTGCTTCGCATGTGAGTCAAAAACAACAAAATAACAGAAATCGTCATCTCTCTCCTCATGTCATAATAAAAAGGAATGTTATTTCATGAAGTAATTATTTATTGCCTCGAAGTCCAACAATACTTGGAGCTCATGACTAGAAAAAAAAATGCAAACACAAACAATGCCCATCACTGACACAACACTACTACATTAACCTTCACCAGATCACGTTTTAGACTACACAGTCTGGATAATGTGGGTCATGTACGACCCGTACCTTATAAAAAGAAGGACTAACGTAAAAAGTATGTGTTGTACACGATCAACACCATCAGAATGAGTACAGTATAAACCTTGTACCACCTCTTCCCCGAGTATGGGTCGTACAACACCCCCGTCGTCCAAATAGGCATAAATAAAATACATGTTAAGTAGTATATCAGTTAAAACCCCTGTACATAACAAATATAATCACAACACAACATCACCTTGACTGTTTCTGTAATGCTAAAAACGAGGACACAAATATGCAGCTCACCAAAAACGACTAGGTACATGTACATGTACTCTGTAAAAAGAGTCAAACATGACACAAATGCAGATCGCAAAAAGAGACTGAGCATTCTGTAAAGAGAGTCAAACTGATAAAAATGCCACAATGACAGGTCCTGATGGCATGAAGAGGATGCTTACAGTGGCACCCCCCTTTTAAGACCTGTTGTTTCAAGACACCCCCCCCCTCCCCCCCCCCCCCTTTTTAGGACCCTATATTTTTCAGATTTTCTGTTTATATTTTCTGTAAATTTACTTTCATTTCAAGACCTTTTAAGACCTGTTTTTCTCAGATAGGGGGGGGGGGGGGGTCTTAAAAGGGGGGTACAGTGGAACCCCCCTTTTAAGACCCCCCAATTGAAGACTTCCTCCCTTTTTAAACCCTCTTTTCTCAGACATTCTGTCCATAGCCTTTGTACATTTACCCCCATTTTAAGACTCCCTCCTTTTTAAGACATGATTTTCTCAGATTTTTTTTTAGTCTCGAAAGGAGGGTTCCACTGTAGTACTGTATCTGCATTGAATTATGCCAGCTCCCCGCGATAAAATATGACGTTCTTGTCCGTCTCATGAACCTTAATTTCATGCAACAGTCCAGGTGGCAGCCGTTTCACCATGTTGTCCCAGATAAACACAGCAACATTTTCAGTTGTGCTGCAGATAAAAAAATCAAGAAAAATGCATTTTAATAAACACATCAATGCAAACACACATTCTACAGTCAAACCCCCTTTTAAGACCCCCCCCCAATTTAAGACTCCCTCCTTTTAAAGACCTTGTTTTCTCTGACTTTCTGTTCATAACCTCTGTAAAGGACTGGGTAACGCACTTGCGCTCGGAAGCGAGAGGTTGCGAGTTCGACCCTGGGTCAGGGCGTTAGCAATTTTCTCCCCCCCTTTCTTAACCTAGGTGGTGGGTTCAAGTGCTAGTCTTTCGGATGAGACGAAAAACCGAGGTCCCTTCGTGTACACTACATTGAGGTGTGCACGTTAAAGATCCCACGATTGACAAAAGGGTCTTTCCTGGCAAAATTGTATAGGCATAGATAAAAATGTCCACCAAAATACCCGTGTGACTTGGAATAATAGGCCGTGAAAAGTAGGATATGCGCCGAAATGGCTGCAATCTGCTGGCCGATGTGAATGCGTGATGTATTGTGTAAAAAAACTCCATCTCACACAGCATAAATAAATCCCTGCGCCTTGAATATGTGCGCGATATAAATTGCATAAAAATTAAAAATAAATAAAAAAATAAATAAATCCCTGCGCTTAGAACTGTACCCACGGAATACGCGCGATATAAGCCTAATATTGATTGATTGATTAAAATTACCCCCATTTTAAGACTCCCTCCTTTTTAAGATCAGATTTTCTCAGGGTGTTCAGGGCTAGGGTCTTAAAAAGGGGAGTTCTACTGTACACACACAACTGAACAGTGCAAAGAGCAAACTAAGGGTAATTTGCCTTCTCTGAAAAAAATGAAGACACAACCACACACTGGTTTTTTTACTCAAACTACTACACACCGTCTTTTTCTCCTAGGCACATACACACACACACGTGTACAACTTCAAGTGAAGTAAAGCGTGATTCTTCATTCGAATAGAGTATCCTTTGCGTGCAAGGGAAACAAAATGAGACTCTGCTCCTGCATTCTCCTATCAGATCATATCTGTGGTAACTAATTATATAAATAATACTTGCAAACCTGCCAACGCTTGTGAAGCCTAAAGTGTAACACTTTCTTTTTATTTTAAATGTTCAGTGTAGCAAAGTGTTAAAGTGTAGCATTGTCTAAAATGTATTTGCACATCTGAATGTATGCTGCCTCACACAAGAATATACATTTTGAACAAGTGTATTTAGAAAGCAGTAACATAATAATGCCCATTACTAAGAGCTGTCTGCAGTGGCACTTTTCAGTGTAGAAAATGTTTGTTGACCCATAGTCTGACCGCTACATGGAATGATAAGCAGAAATGAGAACCAGGACTCACAAGAAAGAGGCAACTGTTGCATGCTTGTGATTATTTGTTTGAGTGTAGCAATTTAAAGTTTAGCGTAACAGTGCATTAATTTGTCTTAAAACGTAGCATGCTACGATAAAAGCATAACAGTTGGCCGCTCTGTACTGACACCTGTTGCCCTATTTTAAACAAATTGAAAGTAGACGAGGTTCTGCACTACACGTTACTTCATCATTTATTAATTTGTTTTTCTATGTATCTATTGATTTCTTTATTATATATTTATCTATTCATGTCACAAGCGGCTTTAATATTAGCATACTTTTATGCTGTGGGGTTAAATGTATTGTATTGGAGCGCCTGTGTTCCTCTATTTCGCCTGTCATAGGTAGACGCTGGTTAACTGCAGGTGTCTCGTGGAGCTCGTGCTCAGGTATTTCACGTGTGTTTTGCTTGTATTTTGTAAGGTGAACTCAGAGCTAAATTCGAGCTCGTAGATACTCCTTTTTATTCATTCGTTCTTTGCCTTTAGCCGAGGGAAGATAGCTTGCGTTCCAAGCGAATCCGTTCTTCGTTGAACGTAGGGTCTGTTTGCGTAGAGCAGATGCCGGAAACCTGTTATCAACGGCAGGGGATATGTATGGCTACTTCAATACAACCAGGATGTGGTATGTAATCATTAAATATTATGTTGTGTGTGTTACAGTTAAATTATTCTCAGGTTTAGTTTTGCTTATTGACTTCTGAAAACCGGTCAATCCAAGATGGCGGAATGTATAGTGTGCACGTGCGTGTGTAACTTTGTACTTGAACGGTATGAATTTGTGAGTTTGTTTTGGGGAATGGTTTGGTATGTTGTTGAATGAATATGTTTTGGTTGAAAGGGGAGTGGTGGACAGTTTTGTTTATAGAATGAATTTGGTATTATTCGTTGGACTTCATACTTAGCAGAATTAAATGTATAAGTCCGTTGGTATGTGTGTTCGAGATGCATGAGAGTGAGAGTAGAGAATTATGTCCATTTAATCCTGCACTTGGTTGTTAAGTTATAAGGACGGGTGGGCGATGTTACTGTTACCGTGAACTAAGTCTTGCGTTCACCATTCCAGGTTGTTGTATTTCACCATGCGGAGGCTACTCTGAAATGGCCTACTACTGAGGAGATGTCTGCCGCTCCACTTTCGACGACGGCACTGCTCGCCTGGCAAGGACTCGACGTCACCGATGACTCCTGTCGCTTCGCACCACGGCCTCGTTGACTCCGGTTCATGAACGATTTCGGATACGCAAGCACGGTAACATTAGCCTTAGCCCGTCCTAACAGCTAAACGTGCAGGAGCTATAACGTCATAATGAACTGAGCGAAAGTGAGAGGTATGAAAGTTTCTAAATAATTATTCTTTGTTGTTATAGGCTTTAACGCTGGTTGATCTTTGTTGTTGTTGTGGATATTGCCGAAAGAAAGATTTGTATAGTTAGATAGTGTTGTGCGTGTATTTATGTTATGTATAATTGATTGTTTGTAAGAAACGTCCTTAATCTACTGTTCGTGTCAACTTGTGTTTTGTGGTCGGAAGAGCAAGATTGTTTTGAGTCGTGGATGACAGACTGCGTGCGTGTTTTGTGCATGTGTGCGTGACAAATGGGGGCTCGTCCGGGATTCTTTATTATTACATCGTCACCTATGATTTTGCTCTGTTCGTCTGTTTGTTTGTACCGTCTTGTCAGGTTTGATTTTTGAATAGGGATGATTGAATAACATGCTTGTACGTGCTAAGGCTTAACCTGATTTTCACAGCGGCCACCTGTGAATACTAGCCGGTGCTGGGTACATGTCTCGACGTTGTTTATAGCATTTTTCCCTGTTGTAACTTGTCTGGAAATGTTGTAGATTGAGATGTTTTGCTTCAGAATTTTGTTGTGAAGTAGTTAGGTTGCTTTTCCATAGTTGGCGACTTAACCATTTTACATTTGGTGAGAAATCATGTCGGGATCCAAATCTCGCAATGCCGCTCTGGCAAGTTTTTCTACCCCTGATCATGGTAATTCTCCACCCCGTATGACACTTACCACGCCAAAGCATATGGATGGAGCTGCTGTTGACCCTATTGAAAAATCTAGTTCCCTCACGTCAGCTCAAGAAATTATAGCCGCTAGGGGACGTGCTTTGGGCGTTCGATCAGGGGCTGCTTTAGCAAAATACGTTCAAGAAGAGGAAGCAGCTCAACGAAGACTACTTCAAGAAGAAGAGGAAGCTCAACTGAGAAAAGAAGAAGCTCAACGAAGACTACTTCAAGAAGAAGAGGAAGCTCAACTGAGAAAAGAAGAAGCTCAACGAAGACTACTTCAAGAAGAAGAGGAAGCTCAACTGAGAAAAGAAGAAGCTCAACTGAGAAAAGAAGAAGCTCAACGAAGACTTCAGAGGGAGGAACAGGATGCTCAACGAAGACTTCAGAGGGAGGAAGAAGAAATCAGAAGAAAAGTACTTCGAGAAGAGGAAGAAAACGACCGCCGCCGACGTCTAGCTGAACTGGAAGAAGAAAGAGTTCGTGCAGAGATAGAAAAGACTAGGAGAGAAGAGACTACTTCAAGTTCTCGTGGTAGGGCTATTGAACCAGTTCGTCTGAAAATAGATCCATTTGATGAAGCCAAAGAGGATCTCGACACCTTCCTAGGACGATTCGAGAGAGCAGCAACTCTCAGTGGCTGGGACAGGGAGAGTGACTGGGGAGCTCGGCTGGGAGCCCTCCTGAAAGGTTTTGCTGCCGATGTTTACTTGGAACTGCCAGCTGAGGATGCGGGAAACTTTGATGTCATTGTGGACGCCCTTAGAGGATCTTTTCGCTGGACGGCTGACTCGTATCGTTCTAAGTTTCGACTCGCGGCCAAAAGGGGAGAGGAGACTTTTATACAGTTTGCTACCCGCCTTCGAATTTGGTTTGAACGGTGGAGGAAAGCAGCGAAGAAAGAGGAGACCTATGCTGGGATCCGAGACCTCATACTGATGGAACACCTGATGGACCATGTGTCTGGAGACCTCGCGGATTTCATCCGGCAGCGCGAACCGGCGAACGTCACCGAGGCCGCCGAACTAGCTGAGAGGTTTGCTGCATCAAAAAGAGCCAGGAAAAACCCGGTTACTGCGACTGGTCGAGTCGAGAAGAACACGAAGGACATTGAAAATCCTGAGGAAGACTCTGCCCCAGTTAGTCCCGTCCACCCCAACGGCCCTTTTCCCAAGAGAAATTGCTACGGTTGCGGTAAAACTGGGCACATCCGTAGGAATTGCCCGCATTCAGCATCGTCCTTCAACGTGCGGACCGTCACCAACGTGAGAACAGTTGTAACGACGCCAGGAACCACTGCTGCCACATCAGAGTTACCTACCCTTTGTGACCCATGTAGCCAACTTTCGTACACTCCTTTATGCACGGTCAGTATCAATGGATCGCAAGTATCTGCTCTTCGTGACACAGGCGCCGACGGACTGGTTATTGACTCCTCGCTGGTAAAAGACTGTAATCTCAAGCAGGGAAGTCAAACTATTCGTTTCGCAGCAGGGAACGTTCAGAAGACTTGTCCTACTACGATCGTACATTTAGAGTCCCCATTCTTTTCAGGAAACGTTGTCGCTATTGTGGCTGACCAGCTAACATATCCCGTACTCATCGGAAACCGGATCGTTCAGCCTGGAGGAGAAACCCTTGAAGTTCCTGTGTACCGGGCGAAAGCTCAACCTGTCAAGATAGCCGCCATTACTCAAGTCCAAAATACGCGAGAAAAAGAACCTCCTAAAACACTACGGATGAAGGACTCTGGTCTAGGTGTTACCAGAGAGAAGTTGATCCAGCTACAGACGCTTGACCCAACTCTGTCTAGGGTGCGGGAGCTGGCAAAAGGGAGGAACCCTACACCATCCGGGAAGAAAGGAAAGGTGAAATTCCTTTGGAAACAGGGCGTCCTGCATCGCCTTTTCATAACCACGGAGAAGACCTTCAGTCAGGTGGTGGTGCCCGAGACTCTTCGTTCGGGTATTTTGAGACGATACCACAATGTTACTAAGACTGGTCATCTTGAGACAAAGAAAACTAAGAATAGACTCTGGCATTCGTTCTACTGGCCAGGGATGGAGGGCGACATCAGGCGTTATGTTCATTCCTGTGATGTTGGTCATCGAGCTTTACCTGAAGGAGGATCACCCAAAGCTCACCTTGGAAAGATGCCTCTCATAGATGAACCTTTCCGGAGAATCGCTGTCGACCGTGTTTGGCACATTGACAGTCTCAGAGAGAGAGAGAATCGCTACAGACTGATCACCAGTCCCTTCAACCTCTACAGAAGACCAAGATGACGAACGGAAGCTTGATACGCTGGGCCCTGTTGCTTCAGACATTCACGTTCCGCATCAGAGCAATCCGAGGATGCGACAACGTCGGAGCAGACTATTACAGCCGCATTGTGTGGATTTTTTGTGACGAACCGTAGTTCGGTTTGAGTAGGGGGGTTTGTCACAAGCGGCTTTAATATTAGCATACTTTTAAGCTGTGGGGTTAAATGTATTGTATTGGAGCGCCTGTGTTCCTCTATTTCGCCTGTCATAGGTAGACGCTGGTTAACTGCAGGTGTCTCGTGGAGCTCGTGCTCAGGTATTTCACGTGTGTTTTGCTTGTATTTTGTAAGGTGAACTCAGAGCTAAATTCGAGCTCGTAGATACTCCTTTTTATTCATTCGTTCTTTGCCTTTAGCCGAGGGAAGATAGCTTGCGTTCCAAGCGAATCCGTTCTTCGTTGAACGTAGGGTCTGTTTGCGTAGAGCAGATGCCGGAAACCTGTTATCAACGGCAGGGGATATGTATGGCTACTTCAATACAACCAGGATGTGGTATGTAATCATTAAATATTATGTTGTGTGTGTTACAGTTAAATTATTCTCAGGTTTAGTTTTGCTTATTGACTTCTGAAAACCGGTCAATCCAAGATGGCGGAATGTATAGTGTGCACGTGCGTGTGTAACTTTGTACTTGAACGGTATGAATTTGTGAGTTTGTTTTGGGGAATGGTTTGGTATGTTGTTGAATGAATATGTTTTGGTTGAAAGGGGAGTGGTGGACAGTTTTGTTTATAGAATGAATTTGGTATTATTCGTTGGACTTCATACTTAGCAGAATTAAATGTATAAGTCCGTTGGTATGTGTGTTCGAGATGCATGAGAGTGAGAGTAGAGAATTATGTCCATTTAATCCTGCACTTGGTTGTTAAGTTATAAGGACGGGTGGGCGATGTTACTGTTACCGTGAACTAAGTCTTGCGTTCACCATTCCAGGTTGTTGTATTTCACCATGCGGAGGCTACTCTGAAATGGCCTACTACTGAGGAGATGTCTGCCGCTCCACTTTCGACGACGGCACTGCTCGCCTGGCAAGGACTCGACGTCACCGATGACTCCTGTCGCTTCGCACCACGGCCTCGTTGACTCCGGTTCATGAACGATTTCGGATACGCAAGCACGGTAACATTAGCCTTAGCCCGTCCTAACAGCTAAACGTGCAGGAGCTATAACGTCATAATGAACTGAGCGAAAGTGAGAGGTATGAAAGTTTCTAAATAATTATTCTTTGTTGTTATAGGCTTTAACGCTGGTTGATCTTTGTTGTTGTTGTGGATATTGCCGAAAGAAAGATTTGTATAGTTAGATAGTGTTGTGCGTGTATTTATGTTATGTATAATTGATTGTTTGTAAGAAACGTCCTTAATCTACTGTTCGTGTCAACTTGTGTTTTGTGGTCGGAAGAGCAAGATTGTTTTGAGTCGTGGATGACAGACTGCGTGCGTGTTTTGTGCATGTGTGCGTGACAATTCATCCTTCACATACTGCCAAGCAGATGTCTAAATAGCACAATATCACATTTTCTCCATGCTATGATGAGTTTCTGTGACAGCCCTTGCATGTATGCATAATTGTGCTCCCTGATCCTAATAAAAGTTTCTACTCTCTTTTGTGTAACAATAACCCACCGTATTTAAAGATATATAATAAAAATGCTGTACCTCACAACATCCTTGAAGTAGGAAACATCCTTGTCAATGTTTTTGTGGTCAAGTAGAGACATGATTGCTTCCTGAAATCAAACAGTGACAAATGTTTGTTTGCGTGTGTGTGGTTTTTTTGGTGGTTTTTTTTTTTAATGAAAAACTCGATTGTAGACCAAACCTTCATTGAAAGGTTTTTCTCTGAGAAAGTTGTCTGCAGCAAAAGGGTACATGCAAGGACAATCATTCAAATCAGATGTCAACTAATTAAAATTAATATTAAAAGTCCTACGGTTTTAAGCCATTAGGGACTTGAGTGTTTGTCCGCTTTTGATGTCAACTAATTAAGAAGTGTCTTCAGCATTTTCTTCTTTTGTTTTCGAGAACATTTCAAAACGTGTAACAACAACAAACCAGACTGACAAAAAATATATGAGGAGTTCACACGATAATAGACGATTTTTGCAAATAACTCTGTCGGGTTTGTATGGCTTGTAAAAGAGTGAGTACCCTTGCTTTTGGTTGGACAAATATTGACATATGCTTCCTGTACACGTGTTTGAGACACACACCCTTGCTAGTGACTGGCCTATTATAATGTCATGTCAGAAATAATGGCAAGGACTGGGTGGCCGAGTGGTAACGCACTTGCGCTCGGAAGCGAGAGGTTGCGAGTTCGACCCTGGGTCAGGGCGTTAGCAATTTTCTCCCCCCCCTTTCCTAACCTAGGTGGTGGGTTTAAGTGCTAGTCTTTCGGATGAGACGAAAAACCGAGGTCCCTTCGTGTACACTACATTGGGGTGTGCACGTTAAAGATCCCACGATTGACAAAAGGGTCTTTCCTGGCAAAATTGTATAGGCATAGATAAAAATGTCCACCAAAATACCCGTGTGACTTGGAATAATAGGCCGTGAAAAGTAGGATATGCGCCGAAATGGCTGCGATCTGCTGGCCGATGTGAATGCGTGATGTATTGTGTAAAAAAATTCCATCTCACACGGCATAAATAAATCCCTGCGCCTTGAATATGTGCGCGATATAAATTGCATAAAATAAAAAAGAAATTAAAAAAATTAAATCCCTGCGCTTTGAACTGTACCCACGGAATACGGGCGATATAAGCCTCATATTGATTGATTGATGTCGCATGAGAAACTTTCCCACGTAACATTACAGGCCAGTCACTAGTGAGAGAGTGTGTCTCAAACACGTGTACGGGAAGCACATATGTCAATATTTGTCCGAGCAAAAGCAAGGGTACTCACTCTTTCACAACCCATACAAATCCGACAGGTATTTCCGAAATTCATCTATTATGAGATGTTTCTGTGATGGTTAAACAGAAGACAATGAGAAGAAAAATATTTACTGTCACCAGCCTTTACAAGAAACATGAAATAACAGGGTTAACAAGAAGGGCAAAGCCCATACGACTCACATGCTTGACCTTGACCTTTACATGACCTTCAGGGTCAAGGTCAAATAACTAAACCTAGCAATGACATCATACACTAAGAACTGCTTTACACATTTTTCCTACCAAAATACATCCAAGGTCATGCAACACAAAGCTGTTAATTCAAGACATAGGAAGTACAATGGTGCTTATTGGCTCTTTCTACCATGAGATATGGTCACTTTTAGTGGTTCACTACCTTATTTTGGTCACATTTCATAAGGGTCAAAGTGACCTTGACCTTGATCATGTGACCAAATGTGTCTCATGATGAAAGCATAACATGTGCCCCACATAACTTTTAAGTTTGAAACAGTTATCTTCCATAGTTCAGGGTCAAGGTCACTTCAAAATATGTATACAATCCAACTTTGAAGAGCTCCTGTGACCTTGACCTTGAAGCAAGGTAAACCAAACTGGTATCAAAAGATGGGGCTTACTTTGCCCTATATATCATACATAGGTGAGGTATTAAATCTCAAAAACTTCAGAGAAAATGTGAACAAGAAGGGCAAAGCCCATACGACTCACATGCTTTACACATTTTTCCTACCAAAATACATGTGACCTTGACCCAAGGTCAAGGTAATCCAAGGTCATGCAACACAAAGCTGTTAATTCAAGACATAGGAAGTACAATGGTGCTTATTGGCTCTTTCTACCATGAGATATGGTCACTTTTAGTGGTTCACTACCTTATTTTGGTCACATTTCATAAGGGTCAAAGTGACCTTGACCTTGATCATATGTGACCAAATGTGTCTCATGATGAAAGCATAACACGTGCCCCACATAATTTTTAAGTTTGAAACAGTTATCTTCCATAGTTCAGGGTCAAGGTCACTTCAAAATATGTATACAATCCAACTTTGAAGAGCTCCTGTGACCTTGACCTTGAAGGTAAACCAAACTGGTATCAAAAGATGGGGCTTACTTTGCCCTATATATCATATATAGGTGAGGTATTGAATCTCAAAAACTTCAGAGAAAATGGGAAAAATAGCTGTTTTTTAGGCAACATTTATGGCCCCTGCGACCTTGACCTTGAAGCAAGGTCAAGATGCTATGTATGTTTTTTGGGGCCTTGTCATCATACACCATCTTGCCAAATTTGGTACTGATAGACTGAATAGTGTCCAAGAAATATCCAACGTTAAAGTTTTCCGGACGGACGGACAGACGGACGTCCGGACGGACGGACGACTCGGGTGAGTACATAGACTCACTTTTGCTTCGCATGTGAGTCAAAAAAGGGTTGGTTTCAATGAGCATTATACAACAAGAACAACAACACAGCTGCACACACACACTCCTTTTCTAAGGAATACTGGTAACAGCTGGTTATTAAAAGGTTTTAATTTTTTTTTAATGTTTTTATCACAGCTGCAATACCATTGTGCTAAACGTTGGACATGCAGATGACTCATCCTGAACTCAGGTCAAAATGAGTTCGGCTCATTCTATCCCTGACAGGATGCCTTGGTTATCCTTGTCTGGCAAGGAATCGATTTTTTACATATTTAGATCTTTTCGTAATGTGTAATGGATGTAAGCAGATTCGTGATCGTCGATAATGATTTTTCATGGTGTTGTGTAATTTTTAAATTACAAAGGAATTGATATGTAAGACAGTTTCAAGCTAGCTATTTTTCGCGGCTGTATTTACTGTGCAAACAACTCTAAATATGGCAAAAGTGTCACGTGATAATCAACCGTTTGGTTTCGGCGCTCGCTGGAGCAGACAATTTTTTCTGTAACCAGTTGACAGTGATGCAACCATATATTACGGTCTCCTTCCGGCAGCAGTCCCAAAATTTCGACTTGTTTTGACCTTAGAACGATGTCTTTATCATAACTGTGAAGAACAGAATGGAGATCACTGTCGAAGTCAGCCAATCTGCAATCATTTTCGTCTCGCGAACACTGATCTCAAATTCAGATCAGTGCTCGCGAAAAACATATGGGAGATAACTCTGTATTCTTGTTTTGATAGATTCGCGAAGGACTCTAGCGTCCGGTCAGAGAGACAACTGGCAATAGCCGTAGGAGCGATGATTATCAGAATGGCAGATGACTATGTCGGTACTCACATTGATGTACAACTTCAGGTCTGTTAAATTGATGACCATGCCTGTCACAGGATCAACCTGAAAATCATGAGAAAAATCTCAACAAATGCCAGTGGGTTTTTTCTCTTTTTTTCCAAACAAATAATATGCAGAAAGCCAGAGGAAGAGAAAAAAACTCACACACACACACACACACACACGCACACGCATGCACACTCTCACACACACACACACACTAACAAACACACAATAACACACGCACACATTGTCATTGAGAAAACACACTGATGAAACACATGCTTACAAAAACATCATCTACTTACTGGTCCTCGGACAATCACTTCCACTGCAAAAAGAAAAGAAGAATAGAGGTGAAACACTGTTGTTTCTAAAGTATCACTATCATATTATTGTATTTATTATATCAAATCATTTAAAAGATTCGCAGTCAATCTTGCTATAGCCTATGTATTTTGGGGTTTAAATCCTGGTGGAGCTTTTTTCCGATCTATTAGGTCAACTTATAATAAATAACCTTGCAATTAGATGCAGAGAAACAGGCTGTTATTCAGTCAACATAACATAATATAATATCCCAGCAACCTAGGTATTATTCCTGTGACAGGCTTAATTAAAATATGAGCTTGGAAAGTTTCCACTGCCAAGTGTGCTGCAACTTTAGACACTTCACACTAATTTTGTACGTGTCACAATCTGTCTGAACTTTCTGAAATAAATTGACTTAGTCAAGCCTCCATTTTGCCACACACACACATGCACACACACACACATATATACCGGTACACCCATACACATGCACAAAAGCATGCAGACACACACACAAACACATGCACACACACACACACACACATGCTCACAAACAGACACATGTAAGTGCTGAGTTACCTTTGTAGTTGTGTCCATGCCCATTGGGGTTGTTGCACTTTCCATATGTTAGCTTGTTATCCTCATCTGAGAGCAATGGGCTATGAATAAAATGTAGAGCATATTCTGAAGATGTCATGCAATTCTTGCCAAGCTAGCCCCCTAATCTTTTCATAAACACACATGCATAGCGAGAGGCAAGCCGCAAGCAATTCATGCCTCCTGGAAACGAGTGTCACTGTTACTTACAACATTTTTTCCCCTTTGTTTTATGTTACATCTATTTTATGCAGTGACATGACAGCTCTAACAGGTTGTTTAACATGTGGCTGTTCCTTTAAATATGACTTGGGTCCACATGATGTTCTGTAAGTTTTGGGGAGTTGTTGCAGAGTTTTCATCGCCCAGACTCTACCCCAACTGTAAAATAAACATTATAGAAAATTATCATTTTCTCATTTTTGACCCAAGCTCACCCTTTCTGCTACTCTGAAATTCAATGAGGGTAAACCTGACTTGTGTCTCCTCTGATGGCCATCAAACCTTTGTAAAGAACTATAGCTCCAATAATATCCCAGAAAACCTGAACGCGCAGGATTTTTTTTATTAGCATTTGACACTGCTCAGACCTTGAAATTTGACAATGGTCTGCCAGATTTGTGCCATGTCAGAAGGTCATCAAACCCTAGAAGTTTGTGTAGTTTCAAAGCTTTAACTTCAACAACATTGATGAAAACCTCAACATTAGGGTTTTTCACAGATGTATGGATGGACATACTGCCAGCCAGCCGCCTGACAATACAACGATACATCCAAACACTACTAAATTCTGTGAAACACTGATTAGGCCAAAAAAAAAAGAAGGTGTGGTTAAGGTAACATAGCCAAAAATAATAGGGTAGGAAGGTAGGCAATCACTTTTTTTTTTTTAAACTTTTTTTTCTAATGTGTACAAATTAAACCTACTTGACAGGGAAATAAGTGTGCGACTCGAGCGCTTTCGCTTTCATTGCGTTTTCTGCACTCGGGTTTTTGTTTTTTTGTTTTTTTGTTTTTGACAAATGTAATAAAAAGTTATTGGGCCGGCCCCTAAAAATAGGGTAGGTCGGGTTACCGTAACCACACCTATTTTTTTTTTAGGCCTTACTAATGGTGAGTCCAAAAATATGTGTCCGAGATGACAAAGGATAAACGGAAGTTCACAAACCTATGCAGTCTGTGGCAAGCACTGAAGCAGTCTGACCGACTGATGTATACAACTGGTCGCTTGCCCTTTTGTTCTCCACTTCCGTTAGATTGCTCCATTTTCTATTGCAGCTGAAACATACAATCATCAGCTGTGTGCTTGCTCCTTATAAACAGGCAGTGCATACTTTTATTTCAATATTTCATGAACTTTCAAGACTCCATTTGAATGTTAACATCAACATTGACTGCAAAAACACTAAAGAAAACAACACTAACTAAATAAATAAATTTTTAAAAAACAAAAGAGTAAGAAAACAGAATGTGTGATTCCATTACTATGTAAGCACAAGAAACAAGAACCCAACAACAACAAAACACATGATTCATCAACACAACTGAATTTTAAAGGCATATCAATGGACACAAAATAATACTGTCTCAAAACACTGCGTCAGTGGAACAAGCTCGACCCTAAGACCACAGTTGCTCCTTCACTGGAGTCCTTCCAAACTGGTCTGGGTCGTACCCACGGACTTGCCTCGCTGACACAGTAACCCTGCAGCTCTTCGTGTAAATAGTTTTATACTTTTAACCATCTTCTCGGAGTTATTGGGTCACCCACCACCAGTAACCAATCACCCAGTACTCCGCCGCTGGACTACAGACGTTCTGATGAACCCAGTCCACATCAAGAAAGAAGAAGAAGAAGAAGAAATCGCCCCCAGAGCTATACAGTTTTGGTTGAGATTTATAATTTCACCCTAAAAAAATTAGTTACAAGTTCAAATTTGAAACGGCTGTGTTTCGGTTATAATATATGTTTTGACACAATGATTTCTTCTCAAGTTCTTCTGTCGCACTCCGGCTTTGTTCTGATTTTCATCCTACTATCTGCCTCACTCTATCATCCCACTGTATCATGAATCAATCATAATAATACATAACCCCATCATCAAGGCATTAAAATGTGTAGAACCTTTTTAGAATGTAACTCTCAAAGTCAAACCTGTCTTGTTAGATCTTTATAAGTCACTGTCAAGACTCAAGGACCTCTAAAGAAAGTGTTTTTAGTCGTCCTTGGTCACTGTACTTTAAGCTTATTATAATACAGGAAATTCACCAAGACACTAGTTTGAGAATATCTGAGAATATCTAGTAGAAGTACACACTACCTGCTCTAGTAAAACAAAACATATGATTTTAAGTAGTGAGATGCTTGACATGACAAACAGGTGTTCTCGTTTTAGCCTACTGCGTACAGGTGTTCGTGTAGAAAATCTCAGCTCATCTCTTTTTACGATCGCTAAAGTTACACAACTGCGTTTCTGTCGGCAACATGTGAACATGTGGGTCACATGCAAAAGCTTACACAAGTTACTTACAGCACATGTGAAACAGCCCTTCTGCTGTCTGCTCTGGTGTTTATAAAAATTCAATTTGTTCGGCGCCGAGTAAGAATCCGAGCATTCTTAGAATATCGCAAAATCTCAGACGAATTCAAACAGTGAGTTAATTCCGGGAATGTGCTTCTGCTTTCACTATTTTTAGATCACAGAACAAAGGTTTACACAGCTAGGTCCCCTTTTTCGATTCATTTTCTCATTATTATTTGACTGTCAGTCCACTTAGAGAACTATACTAGGTGACCAGTCTGGGTTCCATTCCCCGATCAGTTATGTTACATATCAAAATATATGAGCAGTCTATCAGTTCCGTGCTGTTTATTTAAGCCATCAATAATTGTATCCAAAATAATCAAATGTGTTTCTTTTCATGCTCTTAGGGGAGTATGATCACCAAGAACTAGATAATTATCAGACGCGTTAGAGCGACACTGATCCCTGTTGGTCTTTATTCATTTACATTTGCATTTAGAATATATACATTGTCTCTATCTCTTTCATGATAGAGATGCATCATCTTGGTCACAAAGTAACATGAAGTGTCTGTGATGATTTCTGCATGAGATATGGCCAGATTTTTCCGTATGTGTGCTGTCCTTGTATTGGTAAGTACGTGCCTGCCAAACGGTTGTGTGACGTGTCTAGTGTGTTGGCGAAGTGTCTTGTGCTTGTCACTTCTCGCTTTCAGCCCTCACCGCTGGCTAGCACCGTCTGTCCTTTTTAGGACAATGCGAAAAGAGAGCAGAATGCGTCAGTCTCTCCTGCCAGTACAATAACCTCTCCACAACAAGCCCTATGTAGTGCCTCCATCGCGGCGACAGGCGTAAACTGGGTACCGCAAGGCCCCAGGCTAGACTACAAGGACTCGGAGGAGGTTGGCCCCTAGACGTGCGGCATGCGGGCCCACCGGTGTGTGGAAATGCCCAGGTGCCCACGAACCAACCTCCAGCTATGGGTCAAATAGCCGGGCAGGATAGGCTCGTCAACCCTGGCAGGCAGCTATCCTAAGAGAAGACCACTCTGAATTCAAAACGAGGGTAGAGGAGGCTCATCATCCATGGAAGGAAACTCGTCTAGGAGAAGGAAAACTCCGAAATGAAACCCACGCAGTCCCTCGAAGACGGAACGGCACTGGCCTTTTTTAGGCGGGGAGCAGACCGGGTGCCTACGCTATCCTCGACAAATGGTAAGTACGTAATTCTTTTGTTTTTCTTTTGTAAACAATGCATTATTTACAAAAATGAATGTAAAAAATGCGATTTAAAAAATTATATAATGTTTTAATTTACTCAGTAAAGATGTTCTTTTAATATTTGATTGTTTATTCACTTAAAATAATGATTTGTTTTGACAAAACAAGAATCATTTAGTAAATTAATCAATATCTGCCGCGCTGTACGCTAAACAATGCATATTTAAATAGAGGCGAATTCCAACAACAACAAAATGAGTGAGGGACAATTCAAGCAAGCATTCTTGAAATAGCGGGCATTGTCGGAATTCTACAATAGCGCAACTCATTCCCGAAAATAGGCCAATAACAATATTGTGCCCAACATTATGCTCTTTCCGATATGAACCAATAAAAAGGTTTGGTACAAAAACCGGAAGTAGTGGAACAGTTATGGCGTCAGACATGGTGATTGTGATGCTATGAAGCAGGCGATCATGTCGGGAAGAGAAATTGTGACCCTTCAACTTGGTCACTACGCTAATTTCACGGGATCACACTGGTGGAACCTCCAGGTTACGTTAAACACGTGCTCGATATAATTTAGTTGTCATCGGAAACGCACATTTTATTTTTAAAACTTTCTACATACATGTCGGACTATTTAATTTGGGATACATTTTTAAAAGTTTACCCAACCAGCCTTGTACGATTTAGTTGATACATGTAGTACCCTCAGTACAAAAGTATTTATGTTTCAAGTCCACTTTCATGAGAATTTTGATAATCAATTTTTGGCTCACGTAAGTGTAGCCTATGCGATCGTAACTTTGTCTGTCTGTGCGTGCGTGCGTGCGTGCGTCTGTGCGTGTGTATGTCTGTGGTAGAAACTCTAACATTTGAAGACGTCACATTACATTGACGTCACATTATGACGTAAGAGGGTTAGACGTCACGCGAAGGAAGTACTGAAAGTCTCGGTCATTATTATTTTGAGCGCGCCGAGACTAGTTGGCAGTCGTGTCCTTGTAAGTAGGCTACATGCAGACAGACAGATCTAGATCTAGTGTCTCGCTTTCTTGCACAGTTTCACCTATGCTCTTTCTGTGTGTGTGTGTGTGTGTGTGTGTGTGTGTGTGTGTGTGTGTGTGTGTGTGTGTGTGTGACGGAGTGATTGAGTTTGTGTTACTGTTTGTCGATTTCTTACGTGAGCCTTGATGGCTTCGCCTCTTGTTTTAACACCTCGATCCATGGATGCCCATGGGAGAGGTGTCTGGCTAATGTAAATTATTATTAAATAGGATGAGGATTCAGTAGTCTCCATCATACACGGCACAAGCATACGGCAGACACAGATTGCCATTATTATTAATTCGCACTGGCTATACGCACTCGGAGTGTATACAAGATTCTGCCACCTGCAATGGCTGTATACACTCCGGCATTAACTTCCGGTCGCGAGGCGAATTTGCCATTCAAAGCCACTTAGCAGTAATTTAGATTTCATTTTCGGAGTGTACATAAAAGACCAGAAAACCACATCAACACTCGGAGTGTCATTCGACACCATTTTGCAAAGGAACGCAGTGCACTTTCGTTTCATAGTTCCAAAGTACGCTAGAGACAATCACACGAAAAAGAGACACACACAAAGACATGATGCTGCACGGCAGTTTATTGTCATTGAACACACTTTGAGTGTGTATCGACCCAGAAGTGGTTTTATATATCTATACATGTATGTGAATGTGAATGTTTGCCAACCCTCGACACTCCGAAAAAGAGATAGCGGAAGTCAATGTCAGGTCGATTTTTCATTGGCTACTTCCTAACGACTTGTAAAGGGGCATTTCATTGGCTAAAGATTTGTAACAGAGGTTTTCATTGTCGGAGTGTGTATACAGACCCATCGATCCTGTTATTATTTGATAATCAATTTTGCGAATGAAAGGTGCCATTCTGAAGTTATTTAATTAGAGTACACCTATCATGAAAACACTTGAAATGTAGGGAGACTTTTGGCTGGTACTAAAGGTATCTTCTCATCACAAGTAACACACACTTTGACCTTTAACATCATTAATATGTTGTAAATGTTTGTTGTCTTTTCAGGAGGCATCGTTTGTCTATGATCCAAAGGTATTACAACGTTTCCCAAAAGAAATCAGCCATGACGTTTTGTTCAGAGAAGGGCAAACTCCTAAGGTAACTTGAAAGTTTTGTTGCTTTGAATCTGCAGATAGCTGCCAACTGTTTAGTGTTATGAGTACAGACTAGCAAGCTACGTTGTAAGACAAATTGCTACGCTCAAACAAATAATCACAAATATGCAACAGTTCGCTCATTCTTGCGAGTCCTGGTATTCACTACTGATTCTCACTTCTTGTAGCGGTCAGAATATGGGTCAGAAAAAATTGTCCACACTGAATAGTTGCACTGCAGACACTCTATATTCGGCATTATGTTCCTGCTTTCTAAATAATCATAAACTCGTTAGAAATGCATCTTCTTGTGTGAAATAGCATAAATGTGGGTGTACGAATAGATTTCAGATGCAGTGCTACACACACTATTTGCTACGCTGAAAAATCTACAACAAAATTAAACGGTTACACTTGAGGCTTCACAAGGGCTGGCAGGTCTGCCTGCATGTAAGCTGAGAATATTAATCAAAGACTCACCAATGTGGACAGTACAATACAGCACCATATTAAGTTCTTCATTGGGTTTTTTGAGTCACTTGAGAAAAAGTGACTCTATGTAATCGGTCAGTGTTAGTCTGTCCGGCCGGCCGTCCGGCCGGCCGGCCGGCCGGCCATGCGGCCGGCCGTCCGTGGACACCACCTTAACGTTGGACTTTTCTCGG
The DNA here is from genome assembly GCF_037325665.1 of Littorina saxatilis. NCBI lineage: Eukaryota > Metazoa > Mollusca > Gastropoda > Littorinimorpha > Littorinidae > Littorina > Littorina saxatilis. Next base: position 80,570,238 of record NC_090245.1, read on the forward strand.
AAACTATCAAAGCGATCGGGCTCATATTTTGTTTAGTCGTGACCTCCAATGACCTCTACACTTTAACGATGGTTTCGTTGACCTTTGACCTTTTTCAAGGTCACAGGTCAGCGTCAAAGGAAAAATTAGACATTTTATATCTTTGACAAAGTTCATCGGATGTGATTGAAACTTTGTAGGATTATTCTTTACATCAAAGTATTTACATCTGTAGCCTTTTACGAACGTTATCAGAAAAACAAGGGAGATAACTAGCCTTTTCTGTTCGGCAACACACAACTTAACGTTGGGCTTTTCTCGGAAACTATAAAAGTGACCGGGCTCAAATTTTATGTGAACGTGACTCATTGTGTTGTGAATAGCAATTTCTTCCTGTCCATCTGATGCCTCATATAATATTCAGAACTGCGAAAGTGACTCGATCGAGCGTTTGCTCTTCTTGTTAATGTATGTAATTGTAAATAACTGGGTTTTTTTTTAATTTTGACAAATATTGCATTAAACTTTTTACAAATTCACTACATAGAAAAACAAAACATGCACAGCAAATGTCAAAGCTGTTAATGTCCTGCACACAAAATATTGCTCAAGGCTATACACACTGGAATGACAGAGACGTTCAGAGTTGTCTGAGGTTCAGTGTGACAGTAAAAATATAATCTTTATCTTTTCTAATGGTAACACTCTTTGCCACCCAGAGATGTGTGACCTTTACTCCTCGGCTGGTTGTTCTTGATCTTCGTGGCAGCCTCAGCACCCTTCGTAAAGATGGCAGTTTGTACAATGAGGAAAAAGAGGAAGAAGTCAAATGGTAAGATTCAAAGTAGGAAATGTTGTTGCTGTGTTGTGTGTAAAGTAGTAAGAATAGCCATTTGAAATAATCTTCTCATCATTATTGTTGTTTTGTGTATGTGGCGGGTGTAATGTAGTAAGAATAGTAGTATTAAATGATATGGCTGTCATCGCTATTGTTGTTTTGTGTGCATGTCTTTATGTACTAAAGGAAAAGAGTGTAGAAAATATGGTCCTACATGAGTTAGAGCCCTTGTTTATAGGACCGGAGTGGGTAATGCGCTGAAGACAGGACAGAGAGAAATCAGTTGTACACCATGGCATTTTTATTATCTTGGGATTTGGGTGTTTTTGTGTGTGTGTGTGTTTGAACTAATTGCATTATTAACAATTTATGAAACATACAAAAAATTGATGCAATTAGGGCATTGTAGCAATGTAGGGAAGGTGAGTTATCAAAACAAAAATGTTGTTTGTGACTGTATGACTTTGTATGTATTGTTAGAGCAGCGGTCAGTTAATTGATGGGAAATTTACTGCATCTTTGGAGTGAGACTGGTACTTTGAGTCTGACATGTCACAGTTTACCTTGTTTTTTCTTACAGGTCAGGGGATGTAACTCTCCATAAGTCTGCCACTGAGCCCAAGAATCAGTTCCTACAGGATCTTGACAGAGTCGAGGTGAATTGCTTAGATTGCACAACAAAGGCAACAATAATAGAGTGAACCCCTCCCCCCCACCCTCCTCCCTCTGCCCTTTACAGGCCCAAATAAGTATGAGAAAGCAGGTCTTAAAAAGGAGAGAACCTTCAAGTGAGTGTAAATTTGCAGAGGTTATTGACAGAAAATCAGAGTCTGACTTAAAAGTAAGGGATCCTTATGATTAGGGGGAGGGGGGGGGGAGCACTGTATGTAAGAAAAAATAAGACCTAAGTATTGTAGCCTACTTCACAGTCAAAATCTTCTCACAGGGACTCGTTACAGTCAGCAACACATGTTATAACTTATATGTTACTAGCTGCTTGCTCCTTTTACCTTTTGTCAATAAATTTTGAGTTGTTCGAATGATAATAATAACTTTTCAGGGCACAGATGAAAGCAAAGGAGATGTGGACAACATTGACCTGGAAAGTCCCAGGGAAAATGAGGAAGACGGAAAAGGTATGTGTGCAAGGGTGTTGCTCGATCAACACAAATCTGGCTAAAAAGAAAGAAGTGATTATTATTTCCCTTTTCCTTTCAAATTGATGGTGTAGTGGATAACTTGTAATAGGCTATGTTAAATGATTTATTGAAGTATTGTGCTTAAGTAATATACTAATGAAGTATACTCTTGGTAAACAAAGTTTGCACTCTGAAACCATTCATCTAACAAAACGTCTCTTTTCTATGTCTGACTCTTCCACACAACTCCTGACAGGAAATGTGATACAGTCGAACTCGCTTAAGACGAATCACTAAGGATCGGAAAAAAAGTTCGTCTTAACCAAAAATCGTATTAAGAAAATTGATCGATTTTTATTTTTTTTTAATTTTTTTTTAAAGTCTTGTACATTTTATGGTGTTTCAATTTGTTTCTTTCGCAACTTTCATGCTGCTTCACGTTTAGACAATAAAGTGACATATTCAGGTACATGTTCATGTGTGTCTCATGTTGAGTGATGATTGTTGAGTTTGAGTGAGAGTGAGCACACAGATGTTTCATCCAGTTGTTACGTTTTTGGTCACACACACGCACACACTGACACTGTCCACATTCGCGGTGTTCCTATCATTTGTCCGGAATCACTTACCTTGGCGACGGGTAGCAAACCTTGGCCAATTTAGTTTTTTGTTTTTTTGTTGCAACATGATGTTCAAATCCAAATCGAAAGCACTGACTGACTGATAAACTATCGCGAACCGGCGAACGCAAACGTTGAGAGTGTGGTTTCCCTTGTCCAAGGGAAACCACTCTGGCATCTATATTTTTGGCAATGGCTTCCGTTCGATGTTTCGTTTTTGGTATTCGCGAAGGAAATAAACGTCAGTCAGTCATTCATGTTCAGTGTCTGAGCTATCAATCACTTTGATTCTAAATTTGAAATTGTTTTGTGAGTACAGTGTAATCAGTTTAACTTTATTCAGTGATCGGTTGAGCAATGGTTCAAGCAGTCGACGCAAGGGAAGACTTTGACACACGTGTATTCAAACTTCTCAAATTCCCATGATATGTCGATCTCGGGACGAGTTTAAAGATTTCGTCATAAGCGTGAGTAAATTACAGACATTATGCATGCTTGGGAATCCAAAAAGTGCTCGTTATAAGCGTAAATTCGTTATAAAGAATTCGTTTTAAGCATTTTTTTTAAGCATGAAGAAAGAGGTATTCAGTTGGGAACTTAAAACTAATTCGTTATAAGTCAAAATTCGTAACTAGCGTGTTCGTTTTAAGTGGGTTCGACTGTACCTATGAACCTGTATTGCAAGAAATGTGGTTTTTTTTTATATTAATACAAATTTTAGTTGGTGCGAAAAGGGCTGAAGAGGAAAACTGCTGGTATCTTTTTCATATGCATATCAAAGGGTCAGCATGCAAATGTTTTTCGGCATTCTTTGTTTACAGCATCTCTTGTACAGTGGAATCCCCATTACTTTCAAAATATGAGAAAATCAGGTCTCAAAAAGGAGGGAGTCTTAAAATGGAGATAATAATTTACAGAGGTAAGGAAGAAAACATCTGAGAAAGGGAGGGTCTTACTCTTAAAAAGGAGGAAGTCTTAAATTGGGGGGTCTTAGAAAAGGGGTTCCACTGTACTACAGTGTAAACTCTGTTAAGACCGTCCATTATTAGACTCCCTGTACTATTAGACCTCATTTCTTATGTTTTCTTCGTGGAGTCAGAAACCCCCCGCGGGTTAGGGGGAAGAATTTACCCGATGCTCCCCAGCATGTCGTAAGAGGCGACTAACGGATTCTGTTTCTCCTTTTACCCTTGTTAAGTGTTTCTTGTATAGAATATAGTCAATTTTTGTACAGATTTTAGTCAAGCAGTATGTAAGAAATGTTAAGTCCTTTGTACTGGAAATTTGCATTCTCCAAGTATTGTACTACGTTGCAAGCCCCTGGAGCAAATTTTTGATTAGTGCTTTTGTGAACAAGAAACAATTGACAAGTGGCTCTATTTCATCTCCCCCCTTTCCCCGTCGCGATATAACCTTGAACGGTTGAAAACGACGTTAAACACCAAATAAAGAAAGAAAGAAAGAATGGAGTCAGAAGATGTAGCTCCATCTGAAGATCTGTAAGTAAAAGGAGGAAGAAGAGGACTCCCTCTCCTTTCAGACCTAAATTTCTCAGATTTCAGGAGGCCTTGAAGGAGAGGGAACATTGTTGTTTTGAATGTTGACCAGTACGTTTGTTTAATGTCAAGATCAAGCAGAGGACATTACAGAGCAGGCAGTGTTTGGGAGCAAGCTCTATAACCTAGACAACCAGGTCAAGGTGTGGTCTGACTTCCATGCTGTTCACCTACATCCTCGCTCCATTCAGCTTGTTCAGGACTACACATTGGGCAGGTACGTACTGGCGATAAAATCACCAAACAAGGGAAGAACTTAAGATAAAAAGTTGAAATTTAGATGCTTCCTTTCGAGGACTAGAATTTCTGCATGTCATTTTTTGCGGTAACAGGTTTGTTTGTTGTTGTTTGTTTTGCTTGTTTTTATGTATATATGCTTAAAGGCATATGTACGCGCTCCCGTGTTTACAAAGTGTAGTTTGCCCATAATCGATGTCAAACGCACCATAAGACCATGTAATGACGATATGTCGCCATGCGCGGACCATATACATGCATTACAGCTTGTTTTAGAGTCTCAAAAACTTTGGATGTAAACAAAGACGCGGAGTTATTTCCCTTGCGTCAACGCTACCTCTGTTGGCAAATCTATAAATAGGACGATCCAGATCAAAATGAAAATTAACATATCTCAACATTGAAGGGGTCCTAGACCACAATATTTTGCAGGGAACTTAATTTAGCATGTCTCCAGCTGTTGGTAAAGCAATTAGCGTGTATAGTCATCGAGTACATATGGCTTTAAGTGTTCTACTGGAAGCACATGCAGACTTTGTATGTCATCAGATAATTTATTTGAGTAGTAAGAGGAGAGGGACAGGCAAGCAAACGTAACAAGAATTACCTTTGATCTGTTCAAGTTATTCGAGCAACAAACACTGTTGCAAAGCCTGTACAGTAAAACCTGTCAAATAAGGACACCCTTGGGACCAGACAAAAGTGTCCTTATTCTGCAGGTGTCCTTATTAGACAGGTGCAAGTAAACGCGACAAAGTCAAGTTGAGAGAGAGAGAGAGAGAGTACTGCACATGTACATGTACATTTATAAGAAAAACAGAAGCTGTTTAGATTAAATAGAGAAACATTTAATATTGACTGTTGTAAAACAAGTTTCGGGCATGCTTGGTACTCTCAAAAACGAAAATCCGAAAAAAAAAAAATCTGCTGATTGACTTGAGATTATTATTTTTTTCTTACTCAAGCCTTGTTATCTTTCACTTATATCTCTCTCAGCTTCAAGGAGAGGGCACTAAACACTGGACCCCCGGCTTTATTTCAGCTGAAACTGCCATTCCTTCAGTACCATGCCTGAGTTTAAAAACTTGTGATAATGCATACATGTTTCAGCTACTAGGTACTGCCCTGCCTTTGATCTGGCCGCACACACAGATTTCCACTCTGTTAAACTCGGTCACTGACCGGTCACTGACCCCCATGCAGGAAGTGTTTCCTCTCTCAGATATGACAGGGGAACCACCTCTCATGGCAAAAACTGGGTCATTGACCCCTGGGAAGAAGGTCGTGTCTTTTAACAAGGCCACCCAGCTATCACAATGCCTTTGATCTGGCCGCACACACTTATTATGGACCCAAAATACGTGTCCGCGTCCGTAATGCCGAGGTGGCCGTAACGTACAGGTGTTTTACAGTGTAAAGCAGTCCGTGCCGAGACTGACTGTCCGTATTCTGCGAGTGTCCGCTAAGTCCAGTGACCGTATTTGACAGTTTTCACTGTATTACAATCTATAATTCATTCTTTAATTTGTCTATTACATGAAAAAAGGTAAACTTTTCATGTAACATTTGCAGTGAGGACAACCCTTTTGATGTGTTTGGCCTGGGTCAGCAAGCGCTAAGCGGTCAAGCCTGGGACGAGTGGGAGGATCGGGTTCGATTCTTCACAGAGGAGTGTGACAATATGCAGGTATTGTATCTTTATCTATCAGTTGTTGTTGTTGTTGTTGTTGTTGTTGTTGTTGTTGTTGTTGTTGTTGTTGTTGTTGTTGTTGTTGTTGTTGTTGTTGTTGTTAAGGCTGGTTTGCAAAGCTTTTAAGACCAAGCTAGGAGGACTAATGCAACACAGAATGATGGGTTTACTGGGACTTAGGTGGTGATTCTGTTCAGGGCTTTGTTTACAGATTCTTGTTTCCAGAAAGCTTTCTTATAAGAAGGCAGAAAAAATAACATGAGTGAAAAGTGAAACCTTCTACATGTATTTTTTTGCTCTTTTCCCCAGGGTTTTCACGTGCTATTCGACAATCACAACAGTTTTGGTGGTGCAGCAAGCAAAGTGTTGAGCTACCTGCAAGATGAATTCCCTGGAAAAGCTGTGCTAACCTTCCCTCTGACACCTGCTGTTTTACCTGACCAGGTGAGGAGACCCTTTTTGTTAGTTTTGACTGTTTTAGACAGGTGAATGCAACAGATCACAAGCTTATAGTATACATCCAGTTTACATTCGTCACTCAAACATTTTATCAGTTGGACAAGAAAGGACATCTTGTCATAGGAAAAAAGTAACCATGTTGCTGACTCTTTAGAAGATCAAGATATCTAAGGATCTCCCAACCCGTTACCCCTCCCCTCCCCTCCCCAACCCAACACCTCAAATATCTATATACTAGATGATTACCCGCTTCGCCGGGTGGATCGCGAGACGGAGTATGCAGCGTGGCGGTTCGCCGGCTTAGAGCACGTGTTGACGTAATTGACGCCACACGAAGGAATGGATCTACAGAAAAACCAAAATCGGTTCACCGCGCCGCGCTTAGAGCATGTGTTGAAAATTTTCATCGACCAGATTGTGTCCGGGGTCTACCCGAATATGCGCACCAAATTTGAAGCAGATCCATCGAGAATTTTGGCCGTGCATCGCGAAGTGACAGACAGACAGACACACACACACACACACACACACACACATGCACACACACACACACACAAGCCGTATATAGATATGGATGTATTGATTAAACATTGATTAAATTACATATTCTTACTCCGAGTCACATATTAGCATTGACGCAGTCGAGATGCTAGGTTGACTGAAAAACGCTATCCCGTCTATAGTATAAGGGAAGCAACCTAAGCAAAAAAGTAGCAAGCTTGCTACCCTGGGTTGCCTCCCGTAGCGTGTATCACGCCACAGATCTCGTACCCGATACGAGACACCCTCATTCGACATCTTTCAGCCAGAGAGACAGGTCGTGCTTGATTTCGCTCCTAGGCCGGTTTTGCTGTCTGCTTGACACCTACCGGCCTCGGCTCCCCGTCTGCTCATAGCTGTTTCTAGCGGTGAGATTGTTCCTTTTTGTTGTTGTTTGCATTGTCATTCTGCTGAGAATTTTTCCGTCCGCGGACTTACGAATTTTGCTCAGTAGTTTGTTGCTGTGGCCGCCATTTTGGTCGCCATTTTTCGCTTACACGTGGTGTTTTTCGCTGGTTAGTTTGGGTCCGTGCTACGGACTTTGAGCGTTTACCAGTAGCATTGGTAGCTGCTTGTAGCTGGTACGTTAGTGCTAGTTTATTCTGCTGAAGTTTTACGTCCTAGAGACTTGTGTATTTTCAGTAGTTTGTTTTTCTCGTGTGACAGCATGTCTGATAGTGAGAAAAGCGAGCGGCTAAGGCCGAGGTTAGGGGCAAAGGCCCTGTTAAACCTAAGTCCTCGGCTTCCACCTCTTCTGCTAGGAACCCCACGGTTCACGTTTCTGACCCGAAGACTAACTTCGTTTTTCCTGTGCCTATTTAGGCTCCGGAGGAAACTTCGTCTGGCTCGCGGGCGGCGGGTGTGGCCGCTACCACGGCCGTTTGTCCCCCTGTACCTGCGCCGGAGGCTGGCGCTCTTGTTGCTAGCCTTTTGTCTTCTTTGATTCCAGAAATTCGGACGCTCGTTCGTACAGAAATGTCGCGGACGGACCCTGTTTCCAGCTCTGCCTCCCTCCCGGGGGTGTGCGACCCTCGGTCGTTGGCTTCCTTTGTTCCTGATCACCTGTCCAGCCTGCTGGCTTCTGTGATGGCTCTGGAGTCCGTGCACAGGGAGGCGTTTCTCTTCTCGGCCGGCGCTCGGTGGCTTCCGCTTGCGGGAGTGCACCTGAGCAGGTCCCTTTGGGGGATACGGTCGACACAAGGTATGTGCTCGCAGCAGCCGTCCGCGGCAGCTGCACTTCCGGTTCCCGGAAGTAGTGGTTCACTGGTTGCGGACAGACCATGGTCCCCTCCGGTTCGAGCTGCGCTTTACGTAAGCAGTCGTTCGCGGCAGCTTCCTTCCGGCTCCGGCCGGAAGTGGTGGTTCACTGGTTGCGGACAGACCATGGTCCCCTCCGGTTCGAGCTGCTCTTTACGTAAGCAGTCGTTCGCGGCAGCTTCCTTCCGGCTCCGGCCGGAAGTGGTGGTTCACTGGTTGCGGACAGACCATGGTCCCATCCGGTTCGAGCTGCGCTTTACGTAAGCAGCCGTTCGCGGCAGCTTCGCTTCCGGCTCCGGCCGGAAGTGTTGGTTCACTGGTTTGCGGACAGCCCATGGTCCCTTCCGGTTCGAGCCTTGCCCTGCTACAGCAGCCGTTTCCGGCAGCTGCTCTTCCTGCCTGGGCAGGAAATGTAGGTCAAACGGGTCGTGCACAGTCATCTGTCACTTCCGGTTCCGGCCTAGGGCTTCCGGGTTGTGGCTTGCAGACTCCTCAGCACCAGCTATGGCATAGTTCTGCTGTTGCGTCTGCACTCCCTGCTCCTCCCGGCTTTTCCGGTTCGGTTCCCGCTGCTTCCGTTGTGTCGCCGGTGAATTTCGAATACGGTGGTTCTCCTGGGCATACAGGCTTTTTGCCTCTGTTGGGACAGCAGCAGCCACCCACTTCGGTGGTGGCCGCTAGCTCCTCTCTTCAGCTGCCTTCGGTTGTTGGTGACTCTCATCTTCCTCTTAGTCAGGGGTGCGAGTTTCATCGATGGCCAACAGGATGGGCGTTCGGCTTACGGCCTTCACTCGCAGCGTCATTTGTCGGGTTCTTTTGGCTATGAGCCGTCCCCTTCAGGTGGCGTTTCGGACTTCGGGTCCGTGTGCGAGGAGCAGCTGCCTTCGGCGGCTCTGGCCAGCTTCCGAATTTACGTCAGCAGTCGTTCGCGGCAGCCGCTTCCAGCTCCGGCCGGAAGTAGAGGTTCACTTGCTAGTGCACAGACTACTGTCACGTCTGGTTCGAGCCTTGTCCTATGACAGCGGTCGCCCGCGACAGCTGTTCTTCCGGTTCCGACCGGAAGTGTAGGTTCACTGGTTAGTGCACAGGCTACTGTCACGTCCGGTTCGAGCCTTGCCTTACGTCGGCAGTCGTACGCGACAGCGGCACTTCCGGTTCACGGAAGTAGTGCCTCGTTGGAAGGTGGACAAATAATGATCCCATCCTGCTTGAGCTGCGCTATACGTAAGCAGTCGTTCGCGACAGCTTCTCTTCCGGCTCCGGCTGGAAATGTTAGTTCATCGGTGTGTGGGCAGCCCATGGCCCTTTCCGGTTTGAGCTTTGCCCTTTGCACGGCAGCCATTTCCGGCAGCTTCGCTTCCGGCCTTGGCAGGAGGGTAGGTCAAGCGGGTAGTGCACAGGTTACTGTCACTTCCGGTTCTGGCCTACGGCCTACCTTTGGGTTCCGAGCTTCAGCTCGTAGGTGGCTCAGCACCAGCTTTGGCATAGCGCTGCTGTTACTGCCGCACTTCCGGCTCCTCCCGGATTTTCCGGTTCAGTTCCCGCTGCTTCCGTTTGGTCGCCGGTGAATTTCGAACAAGGCTTGCCCTATGGGCATACAGGCTTCTTGCCTCTGTTGGGACAGCAGCATCCACACACTCCGGTGGTGGCCGCTAGCTCCTCTCTCCCACTTTCCTTGGTTTTTGATTCCTCTCATCCTCCCCTCAGTTAGGGAATGAGCACAATCGATTGCCAACAGGAAGGACTTCGGTTGGCAAAGAGGAAGCAGCTACTTCTGGTTTGAAGAATCGCCCTTTGTAGCTTTTCGCCCTTTTGCCTTTTCGCCGAGCCCCCCTCTTCGACAGGGGGTGGCCTCCGGCGTCGGTTTCGTTGCTGGTTCCTCAGGGTTCAGCTTCGGAGCCGGCATCGGAATGCCTTGCCGCTCCTGCGCAGGCTTCCTCCTTCGTGCCCTTAGCGGACCAGAGGAAGTTGCCTTGGCCAGGGTCGTCTCGTAGCCGCCTGTTGGCCTTTCCCCGTCCGCGTGCACCGTTTCCGGTCACGCCGGATCTTCTTTCGCTTCTTACGAAGCCGTTGAGGAAGGATTCGGTTCTGCCGCTCTATGGGCAGAATCTCCTATTCTCTGAGGAAGGGGGCTGACAACTTTTGGAACTCAGTTCCATTTCCGAGACTCTCCTGCGGGCGCTTTCTCGCGCTCTGGCAGATTCCTTGGCGCCCTTTCCCCTTAGTAAAGGGCAGGACGCGGAGGAAGTGTCTCACTCCTCTCCACACTTACAAGGGTGAACGAGGCACAGATGAGGCTGTCCTCTCTGCACTATTTCCATGCGGTCTCGTGCGGAAGGGACTTGTTTCTTGCCCACTCCCGGTTTTCTGAGGAGTCGACAAGGAACATTCTCAGTTCGTCATCCTTGGTGGACGGTCTCTCTCCGGCAGCCTGGCCTCTCATGCCAGAAGCAGGGGATTGAGACCAACAGAGAACAGCGGTTCCCTTCTTTTGAGCTTCAATTTGAAAGCAGCAAAAGCAGGCCGCTCCTAAGCAGGCTATACCTTAGCGGACTCAGCCTAAGCGGCCTACGTCCTCAGCTCAGGTGAGATTGTTTCTTTCACAGCCGTCATAGGTACGCTGGGTTTTTGAAACAACAGCCGGCCTTAGGGCTTCGGGGTTTTAGCCTCGGCGGGAGCAACAGCCATTTCATCCGTTGGAGGTGGTGGTTGTTGCTTTCCTTGTGCTTGTGGCTTCGGGCTTCGACATTCTTTCTCTTTCCCAGCGTATGGGTGCTGAGAGGTCGATTTCCGTTTAAAAGGGGGTTTCTGCCTTTGGGCTTCCCCGTTTTCTCTTGCCACGAGCTTCTGGACTCGGTCCAGGTTTGTCTTTCGCCGAGTCTGACTTTGTCTTTCTCTAGCGATCAGACGCGTTCTGGTGTTTCGTCCAAACTTAAGGTTCACTTGAGTTGGCCTCGGAGGTAACATTCAGATTTTCCTGAGGGTGCATTGTCTGGGCATTGCATGTTTGAGAAGTCATTCTTGGCTTGTCACTTTTTCTCAGGTTTTTTGGCTACTCCTCCCCTTTTTGGGCAGAGGTCTAGCTAATGTTCCAGTTTTCTCGGTGCTGGCCTCTAGGCCAGCATCTTTTTCGGCGGCCGAAACTTTTGGTTTCTTACTGTGCCTGTGTACTTTGAGTACTTTGGTGCAATGGCCGGCCTACGGGCAGCAAGGCTCTCGGCCTTAGCCTGTGTTATAGTCTCCTGCCTGTCGTGTTGCGACTTTGGCAATTGGTTCTTGTGACTGCGGATTTCGTCTCTTCCTCTTCTCCATCATGCTTGCATGATGTGAGTTGGGACGATTTCCGCTGGGTTGGGCTTCCGGCCTGGTCACCCCTTTTTCACTTGCAACTATGACTATTACTGAGAACTCTGGTCTCGGGAGGCTGACGGCTGGTTCGCTTCACGGTTTTCCGTCTTTCTTACCAGCTTCGTCCTTTCTGTTTCGGGTTTTTTGATTCATTTTCAATTACCTACAAGCAGTCTGCTCTGCGATCACGCTGGCTTTTGTCATTTTGTTTCCGGTCTCCGGTCACATTAGGATTTGGCCACTGCGGGTCCGCATTTGCGGTGCTTATGCACTACCTTAGGTCGCTTCGTCCCCTTTTTTACCCCTCTCTCTGCTTTCGCAGGGATGGGCAGGGGACGACCGGTGACCGTCTCCCTTGAGTTTTGCTCATTGAGTTGGACCCTGGTACTTGATACTCAGGCGTCTCTCTCTTTCCGGTTTGGAGTTTGGTCACTCTTCCGGAGCTGACTGTTCTCTCAACGGCCTTTTGGGCCTCACTCCATCCCAAAGTTTTCTTACTTTGGCATGGTTGCCTTATGGTCTCCGTGAGGGTCGGTCCTTTTCAGGGCTTAGCCAGCAACCTTACGCACGGATCTTTTCCAGGCCATTAGCATTTCCTTCCATTTAAGGGGGGGGGGGGGGCAGCTTGTCCTTCCCTCTACTTGGTCGGGTTTATCCAAGACTGGGGTCCTTTTCCGGACTGTTTTACGGTTCAGAAGATTGGAAGAAGTGCTGGGCACAGCTTACTGGCTCTCTGAGGTCGTCTTTCGCATTTCTTGCCTGAGAGACATCTCGGCTGTCAATCAGGGTGGTTCTCGGTCCGTTTCTGTCCTTTGGCAGTGGGCCAGTTCCTGGCAAGGGTTTAGAGTGAGTCAGTGGTTGCTTTCTCACGGGATCCTTTCCTGACTTTTGGCAGTGGGCCAGTTTCTTGGCAAGGGATTTTCTTGCCCTCCGCCTTGTCATAGCTTATGCTATCTTTCCCTCGGCTCGGCCCGAGCTCATTTCCAGGGCCTGGGCCTCCTCCTTGGCCTTTTTGGCCTATGGGGTTTGGATGATGTCCTGCGCACAGCTTCTGGCGCTAGGATTTTGTCTTATCAGGTTCTGCAGACATTGCTGCCCTCTGTCAGGATGGGTCTCGGCCTATTCCTTTCTTGGCGGCAGCTGGCTTTTGTCTCTCCAGAACTTTAGAGTGAGTTTGAACTTTTTGATCTTACCCACCACCTTGTTGGAGTTATCTGCTAATATGTGACTCGGAGTAAGAATATGTAATTTAATCGAAAATTTTTAATTAAATTTTCATTTGATTAATATACTTACCCGAGTCACATAGGTAATTCCCTCCCACCTTCCCCGCTTTTAGTTTCTTTGTATTCTAGAAGTCGAATGAGGGTGTCTCGTATCGGGTACGAGATCTGTGGCGTGATACACGCTACGGGAGGCAACCCAGGGTAGCAAGCTTGCTACTTTTTTGCTTGGGTTGCTTCCCTTATACTATAGACGGGATAGCGTTTTTCAGTCAACCTAGCATCTCGACTGCGTCAATGCTAATATGTGACTCGGGTAAGTATATTAATCAAATGAAAATTTAATTAAAAATTTTCGAATTTCCCTTCTTTGAGCCATGTGACATCAGAGTCCCCCAAAAAATCATTTCGGCGGCTAGCCAAGACTACAAAAGAGTGCATGTTTGTGCACGTTCAAGGGTAAAAAATAAAAGGAGTTCCAACTAAAATCGATCGATACATATGGTATTTGTATTTTTGACCAAAATACGACATTTGACACAGATCTCGACAGTCATTGTTCACCTTGACAGCTAGGGCGGTCTCGACCTGTGTAAAATGTCATATTTTGGTCAAAAATACAAATAACCCATAATATTTCCTTTATTCTGCAGGCATGGGAATTGTCCGCCGAAAGGCAAATTTCTGCCGAATTTTTTTTTGTTCCGCCGAAAAAGCAAAAGTGTCTGCCGAAAAAATAAATGGGGGAGGCAAAAATGGTTCTAAAAACTGAATTTAATGGCAAACTTGGAGCTTAGATGACACCAAATTGCACCATTTGAGTTCTTTGGAGAAAAAAAATTCTGGGGGGGCATGCCCCCGAACCCCCCTAGCAGGGCTAGGCGCTTTGCGCTGTCGACTTTGCCATTACTTACAAATTTTCAGCCTTTTTTACTTTTAACTCATGGAAATTTTGGGCGTTTGACAGACTGCAAGGCAGAGAGCAACACGCATTCTGAACAGTGCATTGTGCATGGCATCATGCTGTCTGGATAGTTCTGTCTACGTCCCGTTGTCACTGGCAACCTCGCTGTGGAGAAATCTTGGTGCTCCACAGAATTTTCCACACCTTACATACAATGTGAGTATATATATGTGTCTGTGCTATTATTCAAGTGCACAGAAGCACAGAAAAAAATGCGCGTGTCTTCTGATTTTGTGTGTGTGATTCAAGTCTTGAAAGGTGTGCTAGGGGGTTTGAATTATGTGGACATTTTTACTACACAAACATCTGAAGTACTCCAGACACACACACACCACACCACACCACACACACACACACACACCACACCAAACACACACACACCACACCACACCACACCAAACACACACACACACACATATCAATGCCCTCCTTTCTTTATGTTTGTTGATTCTTTGTTGCTGCATATATAGGAAGGCGGCTCCTATTTAGTTTTCTGTTTTTTTATCTTAATCTTTTGGTTTAAGCGTGTTTTATTCATTTTCTTTGATACACGTTTCAAACAATAACAACATTAAGAACGTTAACAAGCAGACTTTGTTTATCTTAATCTTTTCTGTGTGGAACAACAGTGTGATCTGCACTACCACACCAGTGCAGTTCTAGCAGCTTCACTGGACACCATGACCCTCCCCTTAAGAAAAGAGACCAACCCCGTCCACCTGTCTGAAGTGACCGGTGCCATGTCTGCCCTGGGCAGGAAGGTCAGTTTTTATTGCTAGTTTCTGTCTTTTGCTTGGACAACATTGACTGGATCTTTGCAGTTTTGTAGAGGTTGCATTTGGTTTCTTATCCAAGTTATCTTTGCAGTTTTGTAAAGATTGGTTTATTATCAAAGTTACTGTTTTGTGAAATTTGAAAAGTCTACTCTTAGCTTTTACTCACTACCTGTGTGTTTTGGGGTGCACAAGAGCACTTACTGATGACTCAGGTGTGTGTGTGTGTGTGCGTGTGTGTGTGTGTGTGTGTGTGTGTGTGTGTGTGTGTGTGTGTGTGTGTGTGTGTGTGTGTGAATAAGTTTCAGATGAGTCAGTTGCATCTACTGGCAGAAGCATACTGTTAGCATACAATTTCCATCATTCAAATTAGAGAAACAAACTGTTGTATACTATAAAATAAAATAGAAAGACAAGAATATGTAAAGAAGAAACTGTGTGTGTGTCTGTCTGTCTGTCTGTCTGTGTCAGTGTGATTTTGTGTGAGTGTTTGTGTGTGTCTGTGTGTGATTTTTCTTCACCTGCAAAATGCTTGTCACCTGCACTACACAGTATCATGTTGGGACAGGTTGCATCCCTGAACACCAGCCTTCCATTCCCGATGATGGAGCACGAAACGTTCGTTGACGCCTTGATGTCAAAGGGGGAGGAGCATTTATTGCAACCCCTCACTCCCCAAACCTATTGCCAGGCAGATCCCTCAGTACAGTCATGTGTGGTTAGGGGAATACCACCTGACCGAGTCAAAAGGTACCAGCAGTGTTTTCAGTCGGTTGCATTTTGTTATTTCTGGTGTAATTGACATAATCAATGTCTTTTGTTGATGATACATGTGGGCATGTTTCTGAATGTCTTTTGAACTTCAAGCACCCATGTTAACTCTCCTGATGGTGGGTCATGCATCAGTAATGCTGCCAAGCATTTTAGCTTTGGAGTGGGCTAATGATAATCGGAAAAGGCATACCTGTGAGATTGAGTGTGTGTTTTTGTTGGAGGGTGATGTGTCTTCTCAACTGATCCTAATCCTGGTCATAGAGACTGAATGAAAGTTTGGTGGGAACTGACTCTCTCAGCTTACCGGGGAAAAACTGGATTGCAAGTACATGTATGGAAAACGTGATGCGGAAATTATTAATAACACTACTTTGTGCATACCAAAAAGAAGTGTGCATTTATTACTGATATATTCTCTGTGTGTGCAGGGCTGGAAAATCATCGCCACGCCAACTGTCAGCATGCAGTAGTGTAGACGATGTTCTGCAGTTGTACTTGACTGAAACTTACCCCAGTACAATGAAGTAAGTTTGTTTTGTTTTGCATTACTTTATTGTCTCATCGCTGGGAAATTTGGGTTGCTTTCCTCCGAGTGAAAAGCTAGCAGCAACAGAGTCGCGCTACCCAGGTGTGGGCATGTTTAGGTGTAATCAGCCACCTGCATTTATGGCAGAATGACCAAGGTCTTTTACGCGCCACAGTGGCTACACAGGGGGGAACATGGATACCGTCTCCGAGTCTGCTCATAAAGTTGACCCGGCCCGGCCCGGACTCGACCCTGTAACATGCGGATCAAGAGTCCAGTGCTCTACCAACTGAGTTACCGGGCGGATTTAGCTTTTGCATGAACCAAATCCCAACCAAATTTGAATCCCAAACGTCAAAGGAGGGGACATGTTCATTCCAGCAGCTTTACTAGTATGTGTTTCTGTATGTCCAAATCTGACACGATTTTGTACACAAAGTGAATGTGAATCGCGCATCAAATAATTTGTCTGGATCATGCAGGTACGCAGATTTTGTTTTGTCTATCATTGGATGGTGTTCATTTAGCTGTGTTCCAGAAAATGACTGATTGAAAGAAATGCAGTGTATAAAAATTACAGATTTCGAATGCAAAAAGAAATCCGTAGTTTTAAGCACAAAAAGTCAGATGGCATTTATACCAGACTTGGATGGTACTGTGTCACATTCTTGTAAAAGGAAACATAGCTTTAGTTAGCAACTCTTTGTTGTTCCTGTTTACTTCTTGTATTTTCGATGAAACTTTATTTTGTTCATGTCGTGAATTCACTTCATAATGAAGACAGTTTGTATTGCTTGAGCTTTTGTTGTTGTAATCTACTCCTGTGAAAATATGCACACAAGTTATTGTGAAAAAAGGTTTTGGTGGACAGGCCTGGTAAAACAAGCGACAGGATTATACAGGCTAGGGTGATTAGTATCAGGTTGTGATGCAGTTTGCACCTCAGTTTTGATCTTTAAAAATGTTTAAATGTTTAAGTGAAAAATAATCTGCAAGGGGAGTGTCTGTCCATGTGTGTACATTCAACCTGCATCTGTGTATACTTTTGTAGACGCATGCCTGTCTGAAGGTACAAGTGAATGATTTAATTGAACACTTTTATGTTGATGTCTTGCATGTGCACAAGTGCATGTTCACCAGTACTTCATTGTTTTGTCATTTTACAGTGCCGGTTGTGTAATGAGAGACCCATCAAACGTAGTGACGCCATTTCCTCACATCTTCCGTCCAAATGTCACGAAGGCTGGCCAGCTCAGCGACACACTCCGACGTCCCAGATCTGGTAAGTGTTAAGATCAAAGTATTGGTGGTTATGTTTATTTAAAGTGCTTCTAAACCCCTATTTTCAAAATGTTATGTTGCATCCATTGTGATTAATAAGTCCACATGAACACTCTTGAAAACCCCATACCATCCCGATTAATCGCACCAATCCACCTCTATCACCGCTCACTGAAACCCATTTCACAGCACACAGCGTAATAGGCTTAGCTTCTTGGTCACGCCTGAGAAGGGGTCAATATATGGTTCAGATTAGACTGTAAAACCTGTGTTTCATGTGTCAGGTGTGGAGTCTGTTCCCATGATGACGTCACTACAGTCCGGCCCCAGCGTGGGCAGCCACGTGTCCAGTCTTCATGATGAAGCTGCTCGTTTCAACATTCACCGCCATCACCACTTTTTAGGGGCTGGCTTGGAAGAGGAGGAGTTCAGAGAGAATCTCGACAGGCTCCATTCTTTAGCAGACTGTTATCGCGTGCTACCAGACATGTCCTAACAATGACCTAGCCGGGTGAAAAAAAACTGCCAAATGATGGGATGGGCGGCTTCGACTAAGCACAACTGGCTCTCTTAGTGTGTGCCATGCTGACCTACTATGTGGTCAAAGTAATGAAGAACCAAGTAAAATTGAGTCACTTCTTTTGTGTCAGATGTGCTTTTTTGTCATGTCCTCTCTATTTGATACTGATTCTGAATCTGCCGCTTTTTCTTGGTCAAGTGAAGCAGTGCAAATGCATGTTCAGCATGGTTCATTGTGTGAGAGTGTTTGTGAGAACATTTCAAATGTTTATGATTATTACATGAGGTGAGTGGTGGGCTGCAGGTAAGATGTAGGAAATGAACGTTGTGTTTACTCAATGAAATTAATGTCTTACGATTGGCTATAGGTAGGTTGTGAGTGTCCTTTGACTGACAGACATAAACAGATGGGGCTGGTCAAGATGAATGAGGAAAAGATGCACTATGAATGGTTGACAATCTGGAACTGTTATGATATGCTGCTTGATACCGTCTGGCTTTGCCTTTCTCATGACTCGAAGGACCCCTTGAGGTAATTCTAAAGGGAGTTTCGATGAATTTTGGATAGTCTCCAGATTCTGTTTGAATGTGATCATGTGTGTAACCTCCTAGCTGCTTTTACGTTCATACAAATCCAAAGACATTACAAGAGTAATATTGGTTAGCAAAGGAACACAGAGGCAGTGTAAGCTCTCGACTTGTTAAGCACAAAAACATCAGTGATCATAAGCACCTTATACACACACAAAAGGCTATGTTTTTGACAATGTACTGCAAAGTGATAATGCCTGGACTAAATATCCAGAATGTTCACTTTTGGCAAACTGGTTGTAACTTTCTGCTTCAACTGTAAAGATTCTCTTTGTCTTGCTGCTGGTTTTAAACCTAACTTTTCAAAAGAAGACTTTGCATATGACAAACTGTCAAATGTTGACATTCTGTCTGTCTCAAAACCTACCTTTTCACTATACATGTACAAATGTGTTACAGACGACCTTGCTCTGAACAGTACCAATATTTTCTCATAGATTGAATGTCTTTGAATACTCGGGACTGGTCAAGAAAACGTATACAATCTTTAAAACTTTGCTAAAAATCAAGGTCTATTTAATTAAATTGAAACTTGCCTAGAATTCACAAAAGGACTGCGGGGTTTGCTGTAAAAACATATCGGGCAAACAGTGTTATAGGGCATTTCTAAATATGTGGAAAAATTCTGCTTTTGCAAGAAAAGAGGGTGGTTTCTAAAGTCCTAGTAAATTGGTGCAAAACATGCCAGGACAAAAACTTCTGGTGCACATCAGGGTCCTGGCCAATGGTGCCCATCAGTTTGCATTTAAAAGCTGACACACTGACAAAATAATGCACTGTAGCAACATGCCCCAGCATTGAAAACTGATACATTTTTGACCGGTCCCGAACTTTTTTTGAAGGGTATACATTTGTAAAATTGAAGTGTGTGATAAGCATTGTGTGTGTGTGTGTGTGCATTTTTTGGCATGCTTGTGCAATACCCCCCACCTGGTGCACTTACCTTGATCGTGGTGTGGGGGCTTGTGTGCCTTGACAACCTCCGGAGCTATGTCGGCGGGGACCTCGTGTCCCTGGTAGGTCCAACCATGCCGAACAGATCCGCGTGAGGTAGAGGCCAGACTAAAATGTGTACCCTGGTCCTCCAGGTTGGGGGTTCAGCTTAGGGCCAACAACTCTAACTGGTAAAACCGAGTGAGTTACAGAAACAGCGACAAAGGAAAACAACACTAGTCGCTGCCCTACACGCCACCAGGCGTGAAAGGCAGTAAGTAAAGTAAGTTGTGCAATAAATTTTGTACAGTTTTATATGCATTACAAAAGTTCACATCTAAGAAATAAAGATAACAATTACCCTCAAAGCAATGACCAACCATGTTGATTCTTATCTGTTAATGTGAATATGTATGGCTGCATTGTTAATGTCATTGTAGGAAGACTGTAAGAAGATATTAAATACCACACTAAACAGAAACAATGTCTGCTTTTTCACTGCAAAAAATACACACAAAACACAGTAAATCTGAGTGAATTGTACGTATTTTATTCTGCTCCATGCAATCAACTGGGAGGTAAATTGTGACTTTATAAACTCGATAAGTGAAGTTTATATATATTTCATTCTTTAGAAACAAGACTGGTTTACTGTAAGTGTCAATACTCTTGTTTTGGTGCTTAAAACTGCCAACATAAATTATTCCAGATTCCTTTTATAAATGTACATGTACTTCTATCCAACCTGAAGGTAACATCTTAAATCCCCAGCAAAAATGGCATCTTTTTTCTGCTTCTCGAGGTTTAACAAATATTCAGCGAAAACAGTACCGTACTTTCCGGGTCATAAGGCGCGACTTTTTTCCTCGAGTTCGACCACTGCGTCTAAGCGCCTAATCCGTGTATGAAATACGAAAAAAATCAAAGAGACCGCTTGAGTACCAGTCAAACAACTTGTGATAATGCATGTTTCAGCTACTAGGTATTGCCCTGCCTTTGATCTGGCCGCACACACAGATTTCCACTCTGTTAAACTCGGTCACTGACCGGTCACTGACCCCGGTGCAGGAAGTGTTTCCTCTCTCAGATATGACAGGGGAACCACCTCTCATGGCAAAAACTGGGTCATTGACCCCTGGGAAGAAGGTCCTGTCTATAAACAAGGCCACCCAGCTATCACAATGCCTTTGATCTGGCCGCACACACAGACCACACATATTTTCACTCAGTTAAAGTCGGTCACTGACCCCGTTGCAGGAAGTGTTTCCTCTCTCAGATATGACAGGGGAACCACCTCTCATGGCAAAAACTAGGTCATTTTGGTGCGCCCTATCGGCCCCCTGCGTCCAATGGGTGACTGGATTACAATTTTTTTTTAAAAGAAGGGAGTGCGTCTTGTATAACGAAGCACCTTGTCACCCGGAAAGTACGGTAATCATCATAATTAAGACACGTAGAAATAATTATCGTATTGAAAGACACTTATTATCAAAGACTTAGTTGGATAAACGTCAGCTGGTTCAAGACAGTGAACAAAAACTGTTCCTTCGACATTTTCAAATCTTCAATTCGTCCTCCTCATCTTGTTCCTAAATCATTAATCTTTTGGATTGAAGGAGCCCAGGAAGCTGATGCTGATGTCAACCTCTAATGGCTTCACTTCAGCGGTGTACGTCTCACTGTTGTAAAGCACTGCAACAGACAAGACGAGAAAATGTTTGAAGATGATACATCTGCAATAGAAAACATGTATCCACATAACGTGTTTATCTTTTTAAGGACAGGACTGATGTACATTGATATGGTTTTGAAACACTACAGGTACTGACAATTTTAACACAAGCAATATGAAAGAAATTTTCTCAACTCGTCTGTGTTAGTTTGGGCTTAATTTTAAGTTCCCCTTTTACTCATTTGTATTTGATGTTACATACTTTGATGAACAGAGCTTTTGCATGCTTATATATTGCTTAGTATTCAGTAACTGTTCGCTACACATAAGAATTCACCAGATTTACAGAAAGAAATTGAAAAGGCAAAAAAGCCATGTTTGGTTTTCTTCTTAGTCAAGGTTACAGTGAGACTGCTCTTGGCTACATCATTATCAACCCCCCACACACCCCCTGCGCTCACCTCCAGCCATCCGCCACCACAACCATTACCAAGAAGAGAGAAAAAAATCCAGGTTCTTGATACATACATAGGTCTTGCATCTCCAGGGTGACAGTAACAGGTGGACAGTCACTGCCACATGTACTAGGAGGACTTAGTGTGACCTCCGAGGACCCTGAGCCCTGGGCGTACCAGTTGAAGGAACTCATCATACTGGGCGGCTGGCAGACAAAAGGAAAAACCTATTGTTTACCAAAATGAACAGTCTCACAAGACAACCACATAATTCCCAACTATCTTAACGAAACACAACAGACAGGTCCTCTTAGCACCGCAATGACACAATTCGCAGCTGGCACAGTGTAAAGCAAACCACAATATCAGCGTTAGCAAAAGAAATAATTATTGTTCACTCCTCTAGCAAAATATTTCGCAAACCACATTGTCAATGTTGCTAAGTAAAGCTAATCTACACTCCACAAGCAGACAATTTGGTCTGTTACAACTTACATTTTTGCTGTTTAAGTTTTGTTGTAAGTTATGCACCCAACAGTAACTATCTCACTCACCAGGTGGAAGCTTTTAGCTTTAGGTCCTGTGAGGAATATGTGTTTCTTGATAGCCACCTCCGCTTTAGTCCCCAGCACATCTGGTCTGGGAAACACCTTTCTCATGACCTGGCTGATGGAAGCCTGTTTTGACAGCCTGTACACACAGAGGTAAGTTATGTCAGCACTGACAGAGGAGAAAATATCAAGTGGCCATATTATGTTGTAAAACTTTGTCCATTAGATGTTCAGCAACGTCTGTTTTCAGAGACGGACGTCTGTATTTAGAGTGCATCGAAGATACTGAGGACCAGTGTTTTGCAGACTGGTCCTGCTGATGCACACATCTTAATATCCAAATTCATCACTGTACACACTGCCAACAAACAATTAATAGAAGAGCTGTACCTTATCTGATTCAAAACAGTCTGACTTCTACCACATTAACTGGGTTTTTTCATGTCAAAGGAAAATAATGTCAGCTCAAAAGAACAAACTTAAAGATCAAAACCATTTTAGACCACGATTACAACAACTTTGAATGAAAACAAAACTAACTCAAACAACAAAAAGCATGTACTTATTTCAAAATTACAAAATTATTCTTACCAAAAGAAATGGAAGTCTGGCTGTGCAACAAGTTTTTCTTTTACTCCATCTTCCAGCAGATCTGTGACCTGTGCGGCCCACTTGAGGTTTGTTGATATTCCCAACATGTGCTGCTTCACAAAAGGGTTCTTGGACAGGATGCTTTGAAAGGTCTCAAAGGTCACCAGGGGCCCTTTGCCCTGCAAGGAAACAAAGAGATAATGTGATTTCCAAAAGCATCCTCATACAGTCAAAACAGTATGGAGAGCTAAGATGGCTGGGCTCGGCAGTTGCAGGTTCAGTAAAACTTCAAAGAAACAACTCCTCCCAATAACTACACCTCCCGTTTTCCAACTAATTTTTTTTTCAACTGATGCATCTCACATTGTAACTGCCCACAATATGGTGACACAGCCGGACAGCTATTTGTGCACTGAGTTATCAGCTTGATAGTATCCCATGGGCTGTGTTTGAAGAAAATAATTAAAAATAATTAAGTCATTTTTCATATCAATTTTCATCAGAATATTTTTCATGATAAAATTTGATGACCGTATTTGACGGACTACAAGCCGCGACTTTTTAAAAAAAAAAATCGCATTGCGGCTTATAAAAAGATGCGGCTAAAATGTTACCTAAACTTGAATAGCATTCACCTAATGGAAATCGCCGCGGATTTTCATTTCGCTCGATTAGCGATTACCGGTACTTTATTAGCTCTCTACTCAAAACTCGGCGCTTTTCTCTTTCTTTCGCGAATCTTCGTTTGTCAACAAGTCGTCGTGACAAGATAGCGTACAGAGAAACACCGGATGTATCAGGATCTCGCGCGCGCGAGATTTCGGTTTTTTGTGTCTCGCGATAGTTGGAGGAGCGAGAGCCGCCATGTTGTGTTTTCGTCTGCTCGAAATGTGCGCAAAAGTCGTAAATCATCCCAAAAAAGCTTATTCCGGGCGGGACTACATGTGTGTGTTGGTTACAAATTGTGTGTGTGATATTTTTCTTCAAACTTTTTCACTTTTCTTCTTTGTTTCACTTGTTTATTCTCGGAGCCGATTTCGCCAAATACCGTACTTTCGTTTGCGTGGTTGTTTTGATTGATTGACACGATCTGATTATATTTTTTTCGACGGCGGCTAATATAGTGACGCGGCCTATACGTGGCTCGTCCCAATTTTTTTGTTAAAAGTCGGGGGTGCGGCTTATAAAACGGTGCGTCTTGTAATCCGTCAAATACTGTAAGTGAAAATGGAAGTGTGGTTACAGTGACCTTATCTACATTCTACTCTATTTTTTTCTGCCGACCTTGAACTTTTTTTCCGTGCATTGTTTTTTGTACAGGAAAAGATACAGACTACACCCACACACACTAATATTATATAAGAAAATACGGCCAGCCTGCAGACTTACTGTACTTGAGAGCTTTTCACACAAAAAAGTTTCCTACCTACCTACTTACTCTTTTTTTTAATCTATTTTTTATTTTATTTTACAGAATGATTACCTTAACCATCACTTTTTGTGAGGCCTTAAGTCCCAATACTGTGCACTAGCAAGGTTACAATAAATACCTTGACCAATATAGGTTCGGTGAAGGCGGAAAAAGGAAAAGGGCCCTGTTTGAGACTATCAGCTGTAAACTGCATTGCTGCAGTCACATTGTTGCAGTTCTCACAGATGTGGTCGCCTAACATGGATTCTTCATTGAAGAGGGGGTTACGCACAAAGCAGTCCCTCAAGAAATACTCTGAAACATAACACAACATATTGCACTAGTCTACTATGCTTATAATTAATGGAACACATAATTTAAAACAAAAATTTAGACATGGGAAGTAGTGCTTTACTTTTGGGGGAAAATAGGGAATACCATACATGTATGCACCTATATAGCTGTTGCTGGCCTGCAAGTACGACTAACTACACAACAATAAAAATAAAACCTGTACACATATATGAATGATGATTTGCATACATGTATGGTAATACAATTTCTTTTTTTTTTTACATTTCATTATTGGCACATATAAGCGAGTACATAAGTTGTGAGCAGACCATTGGCCAATGTCTTGTCGGTAGCGCACATAAATTAGGTTATGCATGGAGTTACGAACACGTAAAGCCTACGTATTCCGTAGCTCCGCAAATGCGTAACTTGGTGGTCACTACGCATGCCGAGTCGTTTGCGGAGTAACGAAATACGTAAAGAGCCAACGCTGAGCGCATTTTTAGAGAAGGGGTAAGCCCGGGAAGTCATGTCTAACTAAGGCCCCCCCTCCAAAACAGTTGTATGTTTCTGGTAACATGGCTACAAAAAATAGGGTAGGTAGGTAGGGATTTTTGTTTTTGTTTTTTTGTTTTTTTGTCAGGGTAGAAAATAACTATACAGTGACGCAAAGAGACTGGACTTACTATACAAAGAGAAAGACAACACATTACAAAACAAATGAGACAAAAGGGATGCGGGGTTATCCCCCTTGTGTCGTCTGCCGTCTGTTACTTTCGTTTTGACGCTTTTTTTCTTCTTTTTTGCAATAAAAAAAAGTCTAGGGTCGGCGGGAAAAAACTAGGTAGGGTCGGATGACCAGAAACATACAACTTTTTTTTGTGGCCTAATGACGTCAAAAGCCTACATGGAAGTCTATTAGTCTCGGCGATACGGAGAAGAGACTGTGCCAAAAGGTGACGTTTTCATGTCAGTATGTCCCAAATGACATCACCAGTACATTTTTCATTCTATCTAATCTGTTTTCGTTCTATTTTTTCTAATAACATGCGTTAACAATTGATTGCCAACTGGAATGGAAGAGCACAAAAAGTGTAACTTGATATGTAGTTTCTCTAGAGGGAAAAACATCTTCCACTTTCATGTCAGTGTGTCCCATGCAACATACATTTGCCAAACAGCTATGTGCAAGTAGATTATTTGTTAGTGGTATAGAAAATACTGATCAACAATTAAAGTCAGTTTTCACATTCATTTTCTACCTATTTCTTATTTGTTTATTCTGTTGGCAATGGTGAAATGTCAGCAATCGTGTGTCATTCGGGACAGTAGACATGACACCTGACCTTTTGGCACAGTCTCAGAATTCTTTCTTTTTGGGTAGTTTACGTCAAGATGTTGTGTTTGATTACGTAAGACAGTATTTGTTTTGTTCTTTATCACGTTGTCGAAGATGGAAGAGCTCTCCAAAGCACCGCGGCGGAAATTTTAGTGAAGTTGAAATCCACACCTTGCAATAAAAAATTAAGCAAAGCAATGAGGATTTGTTCAGCAAAATCCGTTGACGCCTGAAATTCCACAGCAAAAGCATCCGAAAATACAACTGCCCGCCAATATTCTCAGCCACATATTTTTTGCAAATGAACAAACCATGCATAGCTTTCTCCCAAAATAGCCATGTAAAACTAAAAGTGACTTCACGTACTGAAAAAACTGTTGTTGTTATTCATTGAGTGTAGTGAACCTAATATGGGGCTAAATCGAGAAATTTCTCAAACCATATGGGTTGATCCAAACATGGCTTACCATATAGATTGAACATGTCATGCAGTGGTACTGTGACGAGGCGCAGACCCCGAGTGATGGGATACAGCAAAGGATTTACGAGCTGACTAAAGCGATGATCAATCTCATCGTTTTGCAAAGCCAGAGCTCCGATTCCAATCAGCACCGCCAACACACCGGCAATCCACAGGAGAATCCGTATCTTGGGCCATGACCGACGAGCAGCGAACTTCAGACGTGTCGTTCTGGATGCAGTTGTTTCTGGTCGGGGCAGGTCTTTGGGGTCGACCGACATAGCTCGCTCGATGCATTCTTTGATTTCGTTTTCGCTGAGGCCCCATTCTTTGCCTAGCTGCCTAAGATCGGCGGCATTATCGCGAAAATATGCCAGCGTTTCTGCAACTTCCTTGTCCATCTTGCCTTGTTGAAGCTGTTGCCAAACTGCCAACACATCAGTCAAGGGGAATCACCCTAACAAGAAATGTTGCGACTCATATCGTGATCGGCGCTGTTCCTGAAATGATCTGCGCTTTGTTGGAATTCCAACAATGGCCACCATTGACATTGTAAGAATTCCAACTTTGCGCTACGCGATTCTAGAAATGTACCGCGCGCATAGTGAGAATTCTGCTCTTTCTTAGAATGCGATGTAAAATTATACAAGTCATGTTTGCCTATATAGTCCAGGCATCTTAGCCACTTTAGTGAAGGGAACGTTGAAGTGACAATGACTAGGTTTAAAATGTCCCTTATCAGAAAGTTCAACCTCAGTCCTTTGATGTTTATTAAACACATTTTCATATAAAGTTGGCGCTTCATATGGAAAAGTGGCTTTGAAATTGACCCTAATCCTTCTTTGGGCTCTGTAAATGTCGTTTGGGGCTATGGTTGTAAAACGGTATCTACTGGTCACCCCAATGTATAAACTGAAAACTCTTTCTGCACCAGAACACGCAGAAAGGATTGTATCTGCCTGATGTCTGATGCTTTTCAAAATCCCCAACCACTAACACCTTCAAAACGGACATTAACTGACACTGTTGTTTTTCCCTATATAATCCTTACTATTTTTCCGAGACGTCGTCCTGTTGTGTATTTAGCTTGCCACAACCTCATACATGGTCCTAAAAGTTAAAGTTGAAGAAAATACTAAAGATAAATGAACAAGCTGACGCAGTGTCATTCGCACCGTGAATCCCCCCATGGGAACATACTAAAGTCTGGTTCCAAATAGGCTCAATTTCCTTCTATTTCTTTGTATTTCTGCCTCGTAGGGGTAGGGGTGTTCAAACCAAAGGCACCTTTAAACCAAAATTCAAATCACACATCTTACAATACTAAGACACTCAGCAGTGAAAGGGTGTCTGCTGGTAAAAAATTCCAAACAATCCTAAAAGTACTTCACTACTAAACGTGCTTTTAAAAAGAGCCGTTATTTTTCCCTCTATAATCAGTATTGTGTTTTCTGCGAACATGTAGTCTATTTAGATGGTTGTCATGTGCACATGAGTTGCTAAAGCGTTTTCAGTTGGGCATATGTCGAAAAGCAAAGAATTAGCCCTTTGAAAACCATCAGAACTGTCACACAAAAATAACATTTACCTATCTCACCAACTGACCAAACATAGGGCTTTTCCTTATGTATTATGTATTGTCGTGTTTTTTGTAGCATACTTGTGAAAACAGCCACCACTGTTGTAAATGATACTTTAAAGAGCATTATTTCATTTTTACAGTTGAAGGACAACCTGGACTGCCGTATATTACAGCTGTTTTACAATCAGCCAAAATTTTCTTAACAAACGTATGTTAAGAACAACTCCCATAGTGAAATTGAAGGAAAACAAAGTGAAAATCCCCCTGCCATAGAGGAGCTAAAGAATCAACAATAAACGACTGCATGGATAGCTTGATGCACGAATGCATTGCGGACATGTTTGTCTCCAACCAAGAGAAAGTTCCAAAAAATCCCTTTTGTGCTTCTTATTATACAGTGACGTCAAAGACAGCCTTTTCTGCTGTTCATACATTCAGGGGTTATGGTTACACTAAACGACGTAGTTGTAGCCATACTGCCATCCAGATTTATTTTTTCCTTGCGAGCAGTCACAGGGTGTTTGTGCTGTCTGCCAACCGTTAGATGACCCCGCCCAAGTCTGTTAAGGGACCGTTTGACCGTTATAGAACGCGTCTTTTTGATTTTTTGGCACAGTTGGAAACGGTTGATTTTTATCCCTACCATTGTTTCCAAACATTATATAGGAATGTTTTGTGAACAACGGATAATAGCTGCTACTCGCATGTGTAGCAAAAGTGAGCGTACATACTCACCCTGGTCGTCCAGCCGTTGTCCGTTGCCCGTCTTTATCTGTCTGTACTGAACATTACCTTTGGATTTTTCTCGAACGCTATGAAGTGAAGAAACACCAAATGTTGCAAAATGTTGTATGACCCCAAGAGCTCAAAAAAGATACTTGAGAACCTTGACCTTACCTTAAGGTCAAGGTCACAGGGAGAATGAATGTGGTCTAAAAACTGCAAAATTTCACATTGTGCCAGTTTTCTGGAAAACAAATTAAAAACAGCGGGCTTAGTTTTGTATGGTATACAAGAAAAAGAAAGCCTTATCTTCTGATACCATTTTGGTTGACCTCGCTTCAATGTCAAGGTCAGAGGAGCCCTTCAAAGTTGAATTGTAGACATATTTTGATGTGAGCTTGCCCCTTTAACTTTACTATGGACGATATCTCTTACAAACTTAAACACTGAGTGGGGCGTTTGTTAGAATTTCATAGTGAGCCACATCTGGTCACATATCGTTAGGGTCAAGGTCACATTGACCCCTATGAAAAATGTGACCAAGCCGGGTAAAGAAATCCATGTGTCTTGGTAAAAAATCTTAACAAAGCAAAGCCCATGCGACTCTCATGCTTGACCTTTGTCTTAAAGTGACCTTGACCTTCAGGTGACCTTGAAGGTGAAGGTCTAACAACTGAAGCTGGCAAGGACATTGTACACTATTAGAACTGGTTTACAGATTTTTCCTACCAAATTACACATGACCTTTGGCCAAGGTCAAGATCATCAAAGGTCACACATCACAAGGCTATCAATTCAAGACATAGGAAGCATAAACATACTTATTGGCACTTTCTACAAAGAGACATTGTCACTTTTAGTGATTCAATTGCCCGTTTCAGTCACATTTCATAAGGGGCAAAGTGACCTTGACCTTGATGATATGTGACTAAATGTGGCTCAATATCAGTATATAACATGTGCCCCACACAATTATGAAGTTTGAAAGATTTTTTTCATAGTTCAGGGTCAAGGTCACTTCAAAACATGTATACAATTCAACTTTGAAGGACTCCTGTGACCTTGACATTGAAGCGAGGTCAACCAAAATGGTATCAGAAGATAAGGCTTTCTTTTTCTTGTATACCATACAAAACTAAGCCCGCTGTTTTTAATTTGTTTTCCAGAAAACTGGCACAATGTGAAATTTTGCAGTTTTTAGACCACATTCATTCTCCCTGTGACCTTGACCTTAAGGTAAGGTCAAGGTTCTCAAGTATCTTTTTTGAGCTCTTGGGGTCATACAACATTTTGCAACATTTGGTGTTTCTTCACTTCATAGCGTTCGAGAAAAATCCAAAGGTAATGATTTGTACAGACAGATGAAGACGGGCAACGGACAACGGCTGTACGACCAGGGTGAGTATGTACGCTCACTTTTGCTACACATGCGAGTAGCGGCTATTATCCGTTGTTCACAAAACATTCCTATATAATGTTTGGAAACAATGGTAGGGATAAAAATCAACCGTTTCCAAATGTGCTAAAAAATCAAAAAGACGCGTTCTATAACGGTCAAACGGTCCCTTAACAGACTTGGGCGGGGTCGTCTGACGGTTGGCAGACAGCACAAACACCCTGTGACTGCTCGCAAGGAAAAAATAAATCTGGATGGCAGTATGGCTACAACTACGTCGTTTAGTGTAACCATAACCCCTGAATGTATGAACAGCAGAAAAGGCTGTCTTTGACGTCACTGTATAATAAGAAGCACAAAAGGGATTTTTTGGAACTTTCTCTTGGTTGGAGACAAACATGTCCGCAATGCATTCGTGCATCAAGCTATCCATGCAGTCGTTTATTGTTGATTCTTTAGCTCCTCTATGGCAGGGGGGTTTTCACTTTGTTTTCCTTCAATTTCACTATGGGAGTTGTTCTTAACATACGTTTGTTAAGAAAATTTTGGCTGATTGTAAAACAGCTGTAATATACGGCAGTCCAGGTTGTCCTTCAACTGTAAAAATGAAATAATGCTCTTTAAAGTATCATTTACAACAGTGGTGGCTGTTTTCACAAGTATGCTACAAAAAACACGACAATACATAATACATAAGGAAAAGCCCTATGTTTGGTCAGTTGGTGAGATAGGTAAATGTTATTTGTGTGTGACAGTTCTGATGGTTTTCAAAGGGCTAATTCTTTGCTTTTCGACATATGCCCAACTGAAAACGCTTTAGCAACTCATGTGCACATGACAACCATCTAAATAGACTGTTCGCAGAAAACACAATACTGATTATAGAGGGAAAAATAACGGCTCTTTTTAAAAGCACGTTTAGTAGTGAAGTACTTTTAGGATTGTTTGGAATTTTTTACCAGCAGACACCCTTTCACTGCTGAGTGTCTTAGTATTGTAAGATGTGTGATTTGAATTTTGGTTTAAAGGTGCCTTTGGTTTGAACACCCCTACCCCTACGAGGCAGAAATACAAAGAAATAGAAGGAAATTGAGCCTATTTGGAACCAGACTTTAGTATGTTCCCATGGGGGGATTCACGGTGCGAATGACACTGCGTCAGCTTGTTCATTTATCTTTAGTATGTTCTTCAACTTTAACTTTTAGGACCATGTATGAGGTTGTGGCAAGCTAAATACACAACAGGACGACGTCTCGGAAAAATAGTAAGGATTATATAGGGAAAAACAACAGTGTCAGTTAATGTCCGTTTTGAAGGTGTTAGTGGTTGGGGATTTTGAAAAGCATCAGACATCAGGCAGATACAATCCTTTCTGCGTGTTCTGGTGCAGAAAGAGTTTTCAGTTTATACATTGGGGTGACCAGTAGATACCGTTTTACAACCATAGCCCCAAACGACATTTACAGAGCCCAAAGAAGGATTAGGGTCAATTTCAAAGCCACTTTTCCATATGAAGCGCCAACTTTATATGAAAATGTGTTTAATAAACATCAAAGGACTGAGGTTGAACTTTCTGATAAGGGACATTTTAAACCTAGTCATTGTCACTTCAACGTTGTTCTCTAATATGCTTGGACTAATAATGATCCTTGTCGGTTAAAATGCATTGTTAAGCACCAAACCTACCAAAGTTTAAAAGAAAGTTTGATAACTTCGGCGGACAACACTGATCAACGACACATCCCACTCGACCAAAACGAACCAATTTAACGTCATTTTTAACGCCATATATTAAATTTACAACAACAAAAAATACAACAAGAATGTTCCGATAGAACTTCTCAATGGTAACTATCGATTGTAATGATTTTTACTCAGTCTTAATTGTGGAGAGCATAGTTTATTGTGGTTCACACTATATAAGCTCTCATTGTTATTGTTATTATTATTATTATTATTATATAATTATTACACGCACACAGTCTGTCTGGACTGCAGAGACAACGTTACTTCCCTTTACTGAGTGTAGGCTCTTGTCACTGCATGGTCATCTATAGGCTCTTCACGTAATGTGCACGTCAGTCTGTGCGCTTTTGATGTGATTGATTGTTGCAAAATGTTGATTCAAATTAAAGATTATTTCAGTCTGTTGTAACATACTAACGTACTATAACACTCTACTCTGGACAAAATCTCGAGGCATTAAAATAGATCGAGACAACAGCAGCTAGCTAGCTGCATGCGCTGATTGTCAGAGAATTGTAACACAGTTGACCCCCCCTCCCCCCACCCCCAATTTAAGACTTCCACTTTATAAGACCTTGCTTTTTCATATACCTTATGCATAACCTTAAAAAGGGTATACTTTTTGTGCCAGTTGAAGGGTTGCCGTTTCTAGAACGAGGCAGCTCGTTTTCGGAAATGCGGCTCTTTGTTGAAAATCAAGCGAGGTTTCGGGAAATCCTGATTATTCCAACTCTGCCCAGGATTCTCACTTTGCGTCTAACGAAAACATTGTTACTAGCGTGACGTCTCGATAGCTCAGTGGTCAATCTTTATTCATTGTACCTGTTTCTTGGAATAGACAGCGCTTTTCCCGTAATCAGATCAGCTGGGTAGCAGCTAGCTTGTCGATCGATGTTCTGTAAAATTGTTGACAACAAACCCTTCCAGTCTGGCTGTCACAGACTAGCTAAAAGGGCAGCGATGAGACTGCCACTGACAACCCCGGCCCCCGGGCAAAAAAAACCAAAACTAGTCGCGTAAGGCGAAAATACAACATTTAGTCAAGTAGCTGTCGAACTCACAGAATGAAACTGAACGCAATGCAACGCAGCAAGACCGTATACCCGTAGCATCGTCAGTCCACCGCGCACGGCAAAGGCAGTGAAATTGACAAGAAGAGCGGGGTAGTACTTGCGCTGAGAAGGATAGCACGCTTTTCTGTACCTCTCTTCGTTTTAACTTTCTGAGCGTGTTTTTAATCCAAACATATCATATCTATATGTTTTTGGAATCAGGAACCGACAAGGAATAAGATGAAGGTGTTTTTAAATTGATTTGGACAATTTAATTTTGATAATAATTTTAAAATTTTTAATTTTCAGAGCTTGTTTTTAATCCAAATATAACATATTTATATATTTTTGGAATCAGAAAATGATAAAGAATATGATGTATGTAAATTTGGATCGTTTTATAAAAAAATTTTTTTTTTACAATTTTCAGATTTTTAAACTCACTCATTAGTTTTTAAGCCACCAAGCTGAAATGCAATACCGAAGTCCGGGCTTCGTCGAAGACTACTTGATCAAAATTTCAACCAATTTGGTTGAAAAATGAGAGCGGCGTGACAGTGCCGCCTCAACTGACTTTCACGAAAAGCCGGATATGACGTCATCAAAGACATTTATCAAAAAAAGGGAAAAAAACGTTCGGGGATTTCATACCCAGGAACTCTCATGTCAAATTTCATAAAGATCGGTCCAGTAGTTTGGTCTGAATCGCTCTACACGCACGCACGCACGCCATACACACACGCACACACATACACCACGACCCTCGTTTCGATTCTCCCTCAATGTTAAAACATTTAGTCAAAACTTGACTAAATGTAAAAAGATGAAGAAGAAACGTGGGCAGGCTCACACACACACACCCGCCCAATCAGTCAGTCGAGCAAACACACACACACACACACTGCACACACACACACACCGTGACGGCACAATGACTGCACACACACACACACCATAACGTACTTGATGCACACACACGCACGCCTTAAATTACCATGCTGACTGTTGACTGCCGCCTGACTGACAAACTTACTATTTCCGTCCCCAGTACCATATACTGTAGTGACTATTTAGGACATATGACGTGATTGTGTCAGATTATGTGCTAAGAATATTTCCATGCACTGGTACGGGTACCCGGCCACGGTCATACTAAAGCTCGAGGATCTTATTTTTGAGGCACGGTGTTCTTTCCGTCTCAGGGCGAGCGGTAAACCTGCAAACCTGGCCATACCGTAATGTCCCAGTGACATTTCAAGTGCAATCCATTGTGTATGACTGAAACTAACCCGGCGCGGCCGGATTGCCTGTAGCGCAATAAGTAACAAGTCGCGTAAGGCGAAAATACAATATTTAGTCAAGTAGCTGTCGAACTCACAGAATGAAACTGAACGCAATGCAACGCAGCAAGACCGTATACTCGTAGTCCACCGCTCACGGCATAGGCAGTGAAATTGACAAGAAGAGCGGGGTAGTAGTTGCGCTAAGAAGGATAGCACGCTTTTCTGTACCTCTCTTTGTTTTAACTTTCTGAGCGTGTTTTTAATCCAAACATATCATATCTATATGTTTTTGGAATCAGGAACCGACAAGGAATAAGATGAAAAGTGTTTTTAAATTGATTTCGACAATTTAATTTTGATAATAATTTTTATATATTTAATTTTCAGAGCTTGTTTTTAATGCGAATATAACATATTTATATGTTTTTGGAATCAGCAAATGATGGAGAATAAGATAAACGTAAATTTGGATCGTTTTATAAATTTTTATTTTTTTTTACAATTTTCAGATTTTTAATGACCAAAGTCATTAATTAATTTTTAAGCCACCAAGCTGAAATGCAATACCGAAGTCCGGGCTTCGTCGAAATTACTTGACCAAAATTTCAACCAATTTGGTTGAAACTTAAATGAGGGCGTGACAGTGCCGCCTCAACTTTCACGAAAAGCCGGATATGACGTCATCAAAGACATTTATCAAAAAAATGAAAAAAACGTTCGGGGATTTCATACCCAGGAACTCTCATGTCAAATTTCATAAAGATCGGTCCAGTAGTTTAGTATGAATCGCTCTACACACACACACACACACACACACACACACACACACGCACAGACAGACACACATACACCACGACCCTCGTTTCGATTCCCCCTCGATGTTAAAATATTTAGTCAAAACTTGACTAAATATAAAAACATAGACCTATAAAAGGTCCCTGGTAAAAATAAGTAGTAGGCGAAGGCGTATAACTAAACTAACTTGAAAGGTCAGCACATTTCTCCGAAAAAGGCCCCATTTATAGAGGTTTTAATGTCATGGTACGAACAAAACTCCATTCTCTGCAATTTTTGGTTTGTACTCGACCGCTCGAACCAATAAAACACAAGTCATTCTTCAATACGGAAAAAATAGAACGCGAAGCTGTCTTCTTTGGTCAGTGGTGCAATACTGAATTTCAGTTGCACAAGTTTGTGGAGACCCGATGTCTACCACAAGTGAAATACTAATTCTTAATAATTATTAGACAACCTGTACAAGAAGGACATCTTTTTAGGGCGGTTCAAACTTGAAGAGGTTTTCGAAAAACGGGTGCAGCAAGTAATACATAGTATTAATAAAGTAGATGTGTACTGCCGGGCAGTACATACCCCAAGCGAAGTCGTCCATCTGTGTGTACATGATTCTCTCTCTCTCTCTCTCTCTCTCTCTCTCTCTCTCTCTCTGTCTTAAAATGTGTCATCGATGACGTGTTTTCATACTTGCTAATGCGGCAGGCTAATCATGACGTCAAATTGAAACTTCTTGAAGTCTCTCAGAAAGGGACATGAAAACCATGTGGGGGTTACTGGTTTGGGCTGAAAAAAAACCCAACTCCACCTAAAATTCAAGCGCCTATGGGGCTGAATTATGCAGCATAAATTGTGAAACATCAGGATATCTCACACTTTCAATTCTGCCATCATGTCAAATCTGACAACAAACCTACCCACAAAATGTCATAAATATCGGTGTAAAATTGAGACTTAACGGTTTTTAACTGCCAAAAATAAGTTTTTTTGACTGGAATAGTTTGTCTTGAAATTCAGTTTGGGACAACGGACCCACCCACTAAATTTCATAAAGATAGGTGAAAATTTAAATGTAACGGTTTTTAACTGCCAAAATTATGTTTTTCTTCTGGAAAAGTATGGAGTGAAAATCAGTTGGGGACAACGAACCTACCCACAAAATTTCATAAATATCGATGAAGAATTGAGATTTAACGGTTTTTAACTGCCAAAAATAAGGTTTTTTGTCTGGAAAAGTATGTCTTAAAATTCAGTTTGGGACAACGGACCCACCCACTAAATTTCATAAAGATAGGTGAAAAATTGAAATTTAACGTTTTTTAACTGCCAAAATTATGTCTTTCTTCTGGAAAAGTATAGAGTGAAAATCAGTTGGGGACAACGAACCTACCCACAAAATTTCATAAATATCGGTGAAGAATTGAAATTTAACGGTTTTTAACTGCCAAAATTATGTTTTTCTTCTGGAAAAGTATGGAGTGAAAATAAGTTGGGGACAACAAACCTACCTTTAAAATTTCATAAGAATCAGTGAAGAAATAGGATTTAACGATTTTTTAACGGCCTTTAAATCATTGGTGATGTCATCATAACCCAGTCGTTGTAGTTGTCGTCGTAGTTGTTGGTGTTGTTGTTGTCATGTTCGTTGTCGTGATTGTTGTTGTTCTCGTGTTGTTGTTTTTGTTGTTGTTGTTGTTGTTGTTGTCGTCGTCGTCGTCGATGTCATTTGTTGTTGTTGTTGTTATCGTCGTCGTCGTCGTCATCGTCGTCGTTGTCAGAGGTTATTTCTAAAGATTTCATTGATAGTCTTTGTTCTCGTCACCAAGACTTGCTAAGAACAAGCTTGGAACAGCAAGAGTTCCAAGAACAAGATTAGAACAACTCATTACATCATTACCAGTACGTCATTTGTATTTAGAACACACTTTAGAAAAAAACTCTTCAGCTACAAACCAGTCACCCTCACATGTCGGAGGTGTTTGTCTAAACCACTTACTGAAATGTTTTGAGGTTTAATGACCATACACATGTTGAACCGGTGAGTGTCTTCCGCTGCTTAATTCGCAAATAACTATTTTATTAAAGTCCGCTTGAAACGCTCAAAGATGAAATTCCATGTTAAAAAGTGACAAAAGTTTCACATTTTCCCGTTGTAACAGCTTCCGATGATATTATATGAAAATTCTGATCCTCTGAGAGGATTCCCCGAAACAAAATCAGTTTGTACGCCTAATTTTAATAGAATTGTCCAAACAGTGTCGCTAATATTGTGCTAAAAGATGAATTCTAGAACAATGTTCACAGACAGACACCACTTGGCAAAAAAAATTTCAGTGCTGGGAGATGAAAAAAAAAAACTACCTCGCTACGCGCGGGCTTCACCCGCGCTCCGCTTGGATAATTATTAATTGTGATCTGAGTCAAGCGCCTATGATAGCTGTTTTGAAACAGGCAGGCCACGTCGCAGTACATAATTATGACAACGCACGTCTCTTCTCATGTAATACACTCCCTAGTACGTGTATCTATTTTTCGTATCTGTTTACTATCGCGAGGTTCGCAGCGCTCTTGCCCGACAATAAAGTACCCCAATCGTTTGTAGCTTCGCAGATTTTGTATGTCGTCATTATAAGAACTTATGACTGGATGTTAAATTTAACTACCGTAAAAAAATACAAAAATGCGTTTGCGGTTCGGAGGAAAGACAGATTTTAGACTAATATAACCTCTAGACATACAAACCTTTTCTAGTTTAACAACTACATGTACATACATTTTAGCTTTTCTGTCCCATATGTTTCGCGTTTCGTTTTGCTTCTTGCGTTGTATTTTTCTGCTTTTACTATTAAAGTGCTTCAAAATGAGTCAGTACGGTAATCTATGTTTAGAAACTGATGTAATTTCTAGAACCATCCGGGGCTGTTGCTGCTAACCAATGAAAGTTCTGGGTTGCTCATGTGATCGCAACCAACGCTCATTTATTCTTTGTGCGGAGACGGCAGCTTCAGACCCAACGTTGAACTCACAAACGACAGATCGTACTGTGATAGAATCGCCAAACTACCGAACAAAAGGTAAGAACAAGAATCCGTTTGTGCGTATTGTAGATATTTTGACCGGATAGATACCGAACAACTTGCTCCAAGTCAAACTCAAAGGCACACGATCAAATCGGTCCCGATCAAATAGACTTGCAACGATCAGTTGCGTTCTAATTCTGTTCAGGTTATAGATTGTTTTGATTTGTTCCTTTGTACTGTTCTTTTGATATTCGTTGATGCGACAACAACTCAAGGCATTGATCAGTCTCAAAGTATACAAACTTGGCAGTGTAACAAAGAAATAAGATGGCTAAGCACTGAAAGGCAAAGAACAAAGACGGAACTTGTCTACGTTTTATTTGTGGTGAACAAGGTCAACAGACAACATGGCGGTTGGTAATTTTGAGTAGACATTTGACGTGGCTCCCAGAATATAGAAAGTATTTCAACATGCCATCCACGTGGTTCTTTTATTAAAAACATTGTCTGTAAAACTAAAACAGTCAAATAATGTACTGCAAGGAAGCAGAGGCTGCCGTTGAACAAGGTTGATTGATGTAAATTGTAATGTATGTAGCCAGTAATACTGCACGTGACGTATCACGTGATCTGTCATGTGATCAGGTTACGTGACAAAAATTATGAGGTTACCTTTCGAATATGGTGGCTGTATACTTGGGGACTCTTATCAAGTGCAACTGATAGGGTTGCTTTTCACCATCATATTCCTTATTGGCAATGTTGAACTAAATTCATAGCTAAATCAGGTGCATTTCAGCTCTTGTAAGCATAAGTCGTTTTAGATATCAAGTCACGGAATGAACTGTACGGATGCTTTTCCTTTAGGCCTAAAAAAAAAATAGGTGTGGTTACGGTAACCCGACCTACCCTATTTTTAGGGGCCGATCCTATAACTTTTTATTACATTTGTCAAATAAAAAAATAAAAAATAAAAAAAACGAGTGCAAAAAACGCAATGAAAGCGAAAGCGCCCGTGTCGCACACTTATTTCCCTGTCAAGTAGGTTTAATTTGTACACATTAGAAAAAAAAGTTTAAAAAAAAAAAGTGATTGCCTACCTACCTACCCTATTTGTTTTGGCTATGTTACCGTAACCACACCTATTTTTTTTTTGGCCTTACAAATTACATGCGTTTTTGAAGGAAAACATCAGCAAAGGCGCCATTTCAAAGAAAGAGGCATCTCTGTTGATATTTTGTATGCATTTTCTCGTCGTTTTTGTCGATCAAATGACTGAATTAATTTATTCTGCTTAAGTTCGGAGCTCAATCCGTCAATTAATTTCACGTTGGATATTCTTTGGTTTGATTAAAAGGGACTTGTATCAAAAACAAGTCACGCCAAAGAATTGTGAACTATGAATGTATCACGCTAATTTTCAACATTAGCTCCTTATTCTTGTTCCTGATCATCATTCATTATTGGTTCAGATTCTAGACGGGGTTTGAAAAGTATTGATGATGTACTGATTTTCTGCAATATATTCAATGGACTGGTTTTGGTTTGTTGCAGATGCAGATTTTCGTGAAAACACTCACTGGGAAAACCATCACCCTTGAGGTTGAGCCTTCTGACACCATCGAGAATGTAAAGGCCAAGATCCAGGACAAAGAGGGCATCCCCCCAGACCAGCAGCGTCTGATCTTTGCTGGCAAGCAGCTAGAAGATGGTCGCACTCTGTCTGACTACAACATCCAGAAAGAGTCAACACTCCACTTGGTGCTTCGTCTGCGTGGAGGAATGCAGATCTTCGTCAAGACCTTGACTGGCAAGACCATCACCCTTGAGGTTGAGCCTTCTGACACCATTGATAACGTCAAGGCCAAGATCCAGGACAAAGAGGGCATCCCTCCAGACCAGCAACGTCTGATCTTTGCTGGCAAACAGCTTGAAGATGGCCGCACACTGTCGGACTACAACATTCAGAAGGAGTCTACCCTGCATTTGGTTCTGCGTCTCCGCGGAGGTATGCAAATCTTTGTCAAGACCCTCACTGGTAAAACCATCACCCTTGAGGTTGAGCCATCAGACACTATTGAGAACGTCAAGGCCAAAATCCAAGACAAAGAGGGCATCCCCCCAGACCAGCAGCGTTTGATCTTTGCTGGCAAACAGCTAGAAGATGGCCGCACACTGTCAGACTACAACATCCAGAAGGAATCTACCTTGCATTTGGTACTTCGTCTGCGTGGAGGTATGCAGATCTTTGTCAAGACCCTCACTGGTAAAACCATCACCCTTGAGGTTGAGCCATCAGACACTATTGAGAACGTCAAGGCCAAAATCCAGGACAAAGAGGGCATCCCCCCGGACCAGCAGCGTCTAATCTTTGCCGGCAAACAGCTAGAAGATGGTCGCACTCTGTCAGACTACAACATCCAAAAAGAGTCAACTCTCCACTTGGTTCTGCGTCTGCGTGGAGGTATGCAGATCTTCGTCAAGACCCTCACTGGAAAAACCATTACTCTGGAGGTAGAGCCTTCTGACACCATCGATAACGTCAAGGCCAAGATCCAGGACAAAGAGGGCATCCCCCCGGACCAGCAGCGTCTAATCTTTGCCGGCAAACAGCTAGAAGATGGTCGCACTCTGTCAGACTACAACATCCAAAAAGAGTCAACTCTCCACTTGGTTCTGCGTCTGCGTGGAGGTATGCAGATCTTCGTCAAGACACTCACTGGCAAGACCATCACCCTTGAGGTTGAGCCTTCTGACACTATTGATAACGTCAAGGCCAAGATCCAGGACAAAGAAGGCATCCCCCCGGACCAGCAGCGTCTGATTTTTGCTGGCAAACAGCTAGAAGATGGCCGCACACTGTCAGACTACAACATCCAGAAGGAATCTACCTTGCATTTGGTTCTGCGTCTCCGCGGAGGTATGCAGATCTTTGTCAAGACCCTCACTGGTAAAACCATTACTCTGGAGGTAGAGCCTTCTGACACAATTGAGAACGTCAAGGCCAAAATCCAAGACAAAGAGGGCATCCCCCCGGACCAGCAGCGTCTAATCTTTGCCGGCAAACAGCTAGAAGATGGTCGCACTCTGTCGGACTACAACATCCAAAAAGAGTCAACACTTCACTTGGTACTGCGTCTGCGTGGAGGTATGCAGATCTTCGTCAAGACCCTCACTGGTAAAACCATCACCCTTGAGGTTGAGCCTTCTGACACAATCGATAACGTCAAGGCCAAGATCCAGGACAAAGAGGGCATCCCCCCGGACCAGCAGCGTCTAATCTTTGCCGGCAAACAGCTAGAAGATGGTCGCACTCTGTCAGACTACAACATCCAGAAAGAGTCTACTCTTCACTTGGTTCTGCGTCTGCGTGGAGGTATGCAGATCTTCGTCAAGACCTTGACTGGCAAGACCATCACCCTTGAGGTTGAGCCTTCTGACACAATCGATAACGTCAAGGCCAAGATCCAGGACAAAGAGGGCATCCCCCCAGACCAGCAGCGTTTGATCTTTGCTGGCAAACAGCTAGAAGATGGCCGCACACTGTCAGACTACAACATCCAGAAGGAATCTACCTTGCATTTGGTTCTGCGTCTCCGCGGAGGTATGCAGATCTTCGTCAAGACCCTCACTGGCAAGACCATCACCCTTGAGGTTGAGCCTTCTGACACAATCGATAATGTTAAGGCCAAGATCCAGGACAAAGAGGGCATCCCCCCGGACCAGCAGCGTCTGATCTTTGCTGGCAAACAGCTAGAAGATGGTCGCACTCTGTCGGACTACAACATCCAGAAGGAGTCGACCCTCCATCTTGTCCTTCGTCTTCGTGGAGGCTGTTAAATCAGACTTGATTTTTTTTTCCTGCCATTATACTTGCTAGTTTTGAGAATGAGAAGCTGCTGTTATTTTTGCATTTTGTTTTATTGCTTGTCCTTGAAAAGGGAAATGGCCTGGCTTTGACAGTTTGAAAGAGACATGATTTTGATCTGTTCAACTTACAGCATTTTGTGATATTTGGTGAGAGATTTGAGCAGCATTGATTTTACATTCTTATTATATACCTGGCAGGGGAATAAAGATTTCAGTTTGAAATTGATCATTTATCTTATTTGACTGTGTGATAGTGTGTGTGTGTGTTCGATAGTCTTGAAAGGAGTGTGTGTGATACACTGATAGTCTTGAAAGGAGTGTGTGTGTGTGTGTGTGTGTGATCAATATTCTCAGTCGACATGTTAACACCATGAATGAAAACTACGCCTGGTCATAAACAATATTTCAAAATATAACAAATAAATGTCAACATCTCACTACTTGATAAAACGCATAACCTAAAACATCGCATTACCCTTACAATTATTAACTCTTCATACATGGATGACACTTGCATCAAATTTATTGTTACAATATTTCTACTTAAAATATATTTTTTGCAGCAAACCTATATTTTAATTCTACAAAATTAGTTCTAACTGACTATTTCCCCGTAACCAGAGACACAAATGTATGCCTGTCAATTTACTCTAATAAATGTCAGATTTTGCAAACAAAATACATGTAATAAAATCCATAACACTTTTTGTGCTAACAAAATATTAAAATCCATAGCAAAATGTTTCATACATGCAAACAAAATTAGTTCTGAAAAAAGAAACATAATTGATCTGTATCCAACTACAACTGTATCCTGCTAGTCAACAGGTCTTTCAAATCATTCCAACATTTTTCATTAAGTTGACAATATCATCTATGTCATGAAGAGTTAAATGTTTTATGTAGAGAGGGCCGGCGATGTTAAATTGTACCACTGTTTTGGGGGAGGACATTGTCAATACTTGTACAATGTGCTACAAAAGGCAGACAATGTAACTTGAAAAACAAGTCACCCCTCTCTTTCTCCCTGTTTGTTCGCTTATCAACTCTTGTTACACAGATGCAAACAAATATTATTCCCAATTTTAGCTGCTCCAAAAAGAACACTGTGAGGTAATGGAATGTCATTGTCTGGTTAAAATACATGCTTCAGGACAACACAGAAAGAAGGTGAACAAAAAAGAATTTCCTGAGAAATATATCATTTTACAGAAGACACATATATCATAAAAGAGACAAAACCGCAACAAAAACAAGTACGAATAATGATGACAACGAAAAACGTGTGTATGCAATAATTCATCTTGGCACAAAAGGATTAATAAATTCATAATGCATGTCAATATGTCGCAATCAACACTCCCGCTCATCGCACTAACAACGAAATCTCCCTCAGTCTTCATTTCCGGTCTAGGACTTCCGGAGAATTTTGCTGTCTACCGGCGTGCAGAAAAATTGAAGTTTTTCACAACAATGTCCCGAAGACGCAGAGAGAGTTACAGCGACGATGAAGATGATGGTAATACAACTAACTTGTTTATCATAGGACAACTATTGGTTCGGAATTTTGCGTTGCTCTTGTATTCCGTAGCGCCTCTGATTTTGTCCACCTTTGTATGACAGCTTCAGTTAATATGTGCGCCATTGGATGACACTGACACTGACACTGACAGGGCTATTCTTTGCTTTCATTTGATCAGTTCTAAGATTAGGATTTTAGGTAGAAATTAAAATTGGTGTTCCAAATTAACTCGCTCCTGTCCGTCATATACTTATGTCCCTGTAAACATCAATCAATCAATCAATATGAGGCTTATATCGCGCGTATTCCCTGGGTACAGTTCTAAGCGCAGGGATTTATTTATTTTTTTGTTTTTGATTTTTATTTTATGCAATTTATATCGCGCACGTATTCAAGCCCCAGAGATGTATAGTTTACGGAATGAATAGCATTTAAATTGCTTATTTTAAATTAATTTTTTTAATTATTCATTAAATTATTGTCAAAATCATCGCTTTTCAAAACTTGTGCGAAGTTTATTACCTTGCATTAGCTTCCTTGAATACGGGACACAATTCTTTAACAGTACTACATCATTTTCATCTTACCTATTAGGAATAATTATAATTTGACAAAAGCTACGGGGCCTACGCACTCCGAGTGTATACAGGATCGATGAGTCTGTATACACTCCGACAATGAAAAGCCCTGTTACAAATCTGTAGCCAATAATATGCCCCCTAACAAGTCGTTAGGAAGTAGCCAATGAAAAATCAGTCTGACGTATGGACTTCCGCTATCTTTTTTTTGGGAGTGTCGAGGGTTGGCAGATAATGTTCATTCACATAGTATACAACCGTTTCTAGGTCAATACACACCAAGTGTGTTCGAAACTCTGACAATAAACTGCCGTGATTATTTTTGTCTGTGTTTGTTCCTACCCCTAGTGTACTTTGATACCATGAATCGAAAGTGAAGCGTGCAATTGTAAAATGGCGTCGAATGACGCTCAGAGTGTTGATGAGGTTCAGTGTCTGGTCTTTTAAGTACACCCCGAAAATATAAAGTACGTTACAGCAAAGGCCGTGCAGCATCAGATTGTTTTCGTTTCTTTGTACTCTTATAATTAACTGCTCTGCATTCCTACCGCAAAGTGGTGTCGAATGGCAAATTCGCTTCAGAAAAAACGCCGAAGTGTATACAACATTCTGACCCCTGTATACACTCCGAGTGCGTATAGCCAGTGCGTTGTATGCGAGATGGTAGGCTCCTTGGTAAACAAATTGGGCCAAGACACTCCTCGGGCAACCATCATGGATTGTTCACCAATGAAGATTTTATTTGAGTCAAGTTTTGTATTTTGCCTGATTTCATGCAGATCAAAGCAAATGCTGCTCATAACTGGAACCTGTAAATGTAATGTTGTAACGAGTCCTTCACAACTGTTGCCAAAATGTGGTGAATGTAATTGCAAAGGCCAAAGCCCAGGTAAATAAATATGTGTACCAGGAATGCATTGACTTTCAATTTTTAATAACATAAAACAAAAGTGACGTGCTGATAAGGAGGCAAGCAAGTTACTGAAAACATTTTTTTTTTTTTTTTGCCAGTTCTTCTGCTGAATGAAGATAATCATTTAATGTTTGCTCAACCAAAAAGCAGAAGATGTTCCAACAGTAATTCTTGCATGAAAATCTTGAAGGAGCAACGTGGGTTATAAAACTAAAAGGAAGCAAGGTCGTCTCTCGTTCAGTATGTCTTCTGACTGTTTTGGGAAAATGAGCTTGTCACTTCAAAAAGAAAAATTAAAATTAATGCCAGCTATCACTGGGGTTTCAACATGCAATTTGTTGAAGTTTCAAATAAAGTAGTTAGGAACGCAACAGCTCAAACAGTTCCACACAACACAAGGCACATGAATAAAAATGGAGGGGAAAATTAAAACCTACTGCTTTTGAAATGTTAAATCTCGCCTGTCAGTCA
Source organism: Littorina saxatilis (assembly GCF_037325665.1). Taxonomy (NCBI): domain Eukaryota; kingdom Metazoa; phylum Mollusca; class Gastropoda; order Littorinimorpha; family Littorinidae; genus Littorina; species Littorina saxatilis. Next base: position 80,615,206 of record NC_090245.1, read on the forward strand.
CAGAAGAACGGGAGGTTCAACAACTTCCAGCGCAGACTTAACACTATTGTGACTAGCACTGCCACGGCGTTAACGTCCTGCCTGCCCGAGCTTGCCACCAAGAAACTTCCCAAAAATCAGTAACTGTAAAGAAATCTGTCTAGCAAGCTTGAATTAAGTCCAATCACCACCAAATTTTGTGTACTAATTCAAAAATGGATGCCCAGTTCAGTCGTGCTATTTATAAGTTTGTCACGCGATTTGTTTTAGCAAAGGGGGATAATTTGTGTTTTTTAAAGTTTTTTTGTGTGTGTTTTATTTTCCACTGCTTTTTTTAAAAGTTATTTTTTGAGTCACTTGAGAAAAAGTGACTATGTAATCGGTCAGTGTTAGTCTGTCCGTCCGGCCGGCCGTCCGGCCGGCCGTCCGTAGACACCACCTTAACGTTGGACTTTTCTCGGAAACTATCAAAGCGATCGGGCTCATATTTTGTTTAGTCGTGACCTCCAATGACCTCTACACTTTAACGATGGTTTTGTTGACCTTTGACCTTTTTCAAGGTCACAGGTCAGCGTCAAAGGAAAAATTAGACATTTTATATCTTTGACAAAGTTCATCGGATGTGATTGAAACTTTGTAGGATTATTCTTTACATCAAAGTATTTACATCTGTAGCCTTTTACCAACGTTATCAGAAAAACAAGGGAGATAACTAGCCTTTTCTGTTCGACAACACACAACTTAACGTTGGGCTTTTCTCGGAAACTATAAAAGTGACCGGGCTCAAATTTTATGTGAACGTGACTCATTGTGTTGTGAATAGCAATTTCTTCCTGTCCATCTGATGCCTCATATAATATTCAGAACTGCGAAAGTGACTCGATCGAGCGTTTGCTCTTCTTGTTAACAGAAAGTATTATAAATAATGTTATAACCAAACAAGGTGTAAAACCTATGAATTAGCTGAAATATTGTTAACATTGTACACAGAAATAAGGAGACAGTACAAAGAAAAAAACAAGCAAATCACGCATTCACTCACAGCATCCTCACTCAAATGAAACAAAACTGTGACACTCACCAAATGATGTCTAGGTAATCCATATTGAATATAAGTCACATTTTCACAACAAAGTACCAACTGTACACCTATGAACATTTCCAAAAGGATTAGAAGGCTCCAGCCATCCATTGTTATCAGTGCTGCCACGCCCCCATAGCTCCTGCACGATTCCGAGATACATGTTCGTCTAGCAGTATCACCCCCTACCACGTGTAGTTTGCCGACTCGTACTAGCAACAACAGGACTGTTTCTTCCTCAATATCACTGCTATTATCGCTTTCTTGAGGCGAAAACGACACGATGTATCATGATCTACAGGATCCTCAAGATCCAACATCCGGAGAATCTCCTCCCGTGACAAGGCTCGCCTTCGATTCATTTTTTTTGTTCGAAAACACCACGCAAATCTGCACTAATTTGATCAAGCCGGAAGAGAAAACCACGTGTATCAAGGGAAACAACTCAATTTATTGCAATCTTCAAAAACCGGGAAGCAATCACGAGTCTTGTACCTTGTATGACTGATACTGAAAAATGCGCGTCCCGTCCATGGGCGTGTCAGCGCGGTTACTGATTTATCAGCGTCCCGTCGCGAAAGTGGTAAGTAAGGGGACCATTTACTAAGTCTGGTGCTCACGCGTGCCAGTGTTTTTCCGGGGTGAACGCTTCTCCCCTCACACTAATTAGGCCACAAAAAAAATAGGTCTGTTTACGGTAACATAGGCCAAAACAAGTCGCGTAAGTCGAAAATACAACATTTAGTCAAGTAGCTGTCGAACTCACAGAATGAAACTGAACGCAATGCCATTTTTCAGCAAGACCGTATACTCGTAGCATCGTCAGTCCACCGCTCATGGCAAAGGCAGTGAAATTGACAAGAAGAGCGGGGTAGTAGTTGTGCTAAGAAGGATAGCACGCTTTTCTGTACCTCTCTTTGTTTTAACTTTCTGAGCGTGTTTTTAATCCAAACATATCATATCTATATGTTTTTGGAATCAGGAACCGACAAGGAATAAGATGAAAGTGTTTTTAAATTGATTTCGACAATTTAATTTTGATAATAATTTTCATATATTTAATTTTCAGAGCTTGTTTTTAATCCAAATATAACATATTTATATGTTTTTGGAATCAGAAAATGATGGAGAATAAGATGAACGTAAATTTGGATCGTTTTATAATTTTTTATATTTTTTTTTACAATTTTCAGATTTTTAATGACCAAAGTCATTAATTAATTTTTAAGCCACCAAGCTGAAATGCAATACCGAAGTCCGGGCTTCGTCGAAGATTACTTGACCAAAATTTGAACCAATTTGGTTGAAAAATGAGGGCGTGACAGTGCCGCCTCAACTTTCACGAAAAGCCGGATATGACGTCATCAAAGACATTTATCAAAAAAATGAAAAAAACGTTCGGGGATTTCATACCCAGGAAGTCTCATGTCAAATTTCATAAAGATCGGTCCAGTAGTTTAGTCTGAATCGCTCTACACACACACACACACACACACACAGACAGACACACACACGCACATACACCACGACCCTCGTCTCGATTCCCCCCTCTACGTTAAAACATTTGGTCAAAACTTGACTAAATGTAAAAATAGGGTCGGTAGGTCGGTATTTTTTTTTTTTTTCTCCAAAAAACCATATTTTGACGTGTTTTTTTTTTGTTTTTTTTCCCCCAAATGCCCCAAAAAAGACAAGGGTCGCGCGAAAAAAATAGGGTCGGTCGAGTTACCGTAAACAGACTATTTTTTTGTGTGGCCTTACTGCCTGTCCTGATTGGGTTATACTACAACATGCTAGCAGCAGCAGGCAGAAGCTCTTTTATCTCTTTTATCTCTCCATGTCATTTTATTTTAAACTACACAGAGTAAGTTTGGCTCACTACAGAGTTCCCAGCTCGATTTAAAAACATTGTTTATTTTTATTTCTATGTTTGTAAAGTGTCTGTTAGTTTTAGAGGGCTGCACTGCATTCACAGTTCACAACAATGCTGACAATAGACGATTTTCGAAAATAACTCTGTTAGGATTATCAACGGTCTGGAACTGAGTAAGAGCCCCTAAATTTACCGTGGACAAGCTTTTCACAACATCCAGACCATGTTCCACGCTTCTGATTGGCGGTATCCTGCTATCGGGATGAACAGCTAATAAATTGAATGCAGCTGAACTTCACCCCTGGTTCCCACAGAGGAAGAGAAACTGGAGCATCTGTTTAGTTTACACTGACTGTTTGTCATTCACAGAATTCGATTTCTAGTTCTAGCACCAGAGATTGAGAGACTGTCTGCTGCAAACTGACCAATGATCATCTTACTCTTCTGATCTCCCATCCTATGGGAGATTTGGACAAAATATGTTGCCCCTTTAGTTTAACATGAAACTATGTTCTCTTCTCCATGGTGATAAAAATAAAAGCTCACAAATACAATCTGTTTTTTCGCATTCTCCAGTTCCTTACATGTCTGCAAATTTACACACTACCTCAAGTATTCCAAACATTTATTTTTTGTTATGTAAGTAATTGAATTGGAAAGGAATTTGTAAATGATGTTGCGGACTGTGGCATGAAATTTTAAATGATTGCATCACTTCCATTGGCCACACAAAATGATAGACTTATGCAACTTTTGGGAAACTAAGGCTGCACAGTCATGCATGGAATAGGCATAACTTTGATGATGCCTTTACAGACACACACAGTGCACGCATACAGCAGACCGCAACACGGTGGCCTGGTAGTAAGGCATCCGCCCAGTGAGCGGGAGGTTGTGGGTTCGAACCCCGGCCGGGTCATACCTAAGACTTTAAAATTGGCAATCTAGTGGCTGCTCCGCCTGGCGTCTGGCATTATGGGGTTAGTGCTAGGACTGGTTGGTCCGGTGTCAGAATAATGTGACTGGGTGAGACATGAAGCCTGTGCTGCGACTTCTGTCTTGTGTGTGGCGCACGTTAAATGTCAAAGCAGCACCTCCTTAATATCACCCTTCGTGGTGGACTGGGTGCAAACAAACAAACAAACGCATACAGCAATACAAAGTCTGTATAATGCATTGATTTTGATGCGACATTGATACACATAGATATTTTTTAACTGACTGTTCAGAAAAAAAGAAAAGTAGCTCATACTAAGTCAATGTCATAGTATACTAAAAACTTCTTTCATGGGTTGTCAGAGCGGTCAAGAAAACGTCGCCGCACGGAGCCCGTGGACATTGAGGATAGATTGGAGTCCCTCATCACACGTGTGGGAGAAAAGGTCAGTGTTTGTAACTTGCAAATGGAAAACCTGAGCTGTTTATGAGAAAAAGGTTCTTTTTCTGTTCAAAGTTTAAGCTGAAGAAGTAAATCTGTTTGTAACAGATAAACTAAGTTAAAGTGAGATGCTGTTTTGTACTATTTATTTAATTTTTTCAGCTACAAGGGACAACACAGAACAAACGACATGGATGGTGTTTGCGAAGTGTGCTGTTTTGAATTTGAACCAACACATACAAAGTATTTTGTATTGTTTTTCAAGACCTATGATTTTAATCAAAACTTTGTGTAAAGGCGTCTGAGAGAAACAGAGTCACATAGACTGCCTTGATTTGAAATCTTCATGGGGAAACTTTTGTCCTGTAACAGTTGATTAAATTAACTTCTGGCTAGTTAATCGTAAACTAAACATTCTATTGTTTTCACTTTTACAGAGCACTTCTTCCCTGGAGAGCAACTTGGAAGGTCTGGCAAGTGTGCTGGAAGCTGATCTTCCAAACTACAAGGTCAAGATCATGCGCATTCTTTGTGGGTGGTAAGTAATTTTTAACCCATCCTGTGCAATTTTAACAGGGCCCATATGTATCCTAAAAGAGAAGTCAAATTTGTGACAAATCTAAGGAGACATTATACTCTTTAAGTCTGTTGTGTTTTTTGTGATGTTGGTAAAGTGAAACAATCATATAATCTTTGTTTTATCGTTTTTGAGTCACTTGAGAAAAAGTGACTATGTAATCGGTCAGTGTTAGTCTGTCCGGCCGGCCGTCCGGCCGTCCGTAGACACCACCTTAACGTTGGACTTTTCTCGGAAACTATCAAAGCGATCGGGCTCATATTTTGTTTAGTCGTGACCTCCAATGACCTCTACACTTTAACGATGGTTTCGTTGACCTTTGACCTTTTTCAAGGTCACAGGTCAGCGTCAAAGGAAAAATTAGACATTTTATATCTTTGACAAAGTTCATCGGATGTGATTGAAACTTTGTAGGATTATTCTTTACATCAAAGTATTTACATCTGTAGCCTTTTACGAACGTTATCAGAAAAACAAGGGAGATAACTAGCCTTTTCTGTTCGGCAACACACAACTTAACGTTGGGCTTTTCTCGGAAACTATAAAAGTGACCGGGCTCAAATTTTATGTGAACGTGACTCATTGTGTTGTGAATAGCAATTTCTTCCTGTCCATCTGATGCCTCATATAATATTCAGAACTGCGAAAGTGACTCGATCGAGCGTTTGCTCTTCTTGTTTACTGTAAACAAGAGGTGTGACATTTTAGGTGGTGAAAGGGCACTTTTGCTTGAAGTGAATGCAAACAGAAAAGTGAGATGAAGATCTATGCATGAACCTTATTTAGCTTTTATGCATTATGATTTGTATGTTTCCTTGTATATTTGTCAAGATTGTGTGTGTGGTGACTGAAACAAAAGAAGCGAAAAGTGTATGATAGTACTGATTTGCTTCAAAAATTGAAAAGTGTATGATGATACTGATTTGCTTCAACGGTGTGCAGTGTGGTGGACCTGCCTGAAAAGCAGACTGTGTACACCACCCTGGTGGGGCTGCTCAACGCCAAGAATTACACCTGTGGAGGAGAGGTCAGTAGATCCATGCTGAGCACATTTTCATCCTGTGTTCAGATTGGGAAGCCAGTAGGGCAATTCCAGCGTCACTGACGTGGCATTCACACAAAAAAATCAGACATTATTTGCCATAAAAGCAATATTCATGCAGCTTTTATTAACTCAAATTTGTGCAGAGATTTCCCCAAACCGGTAGGAAACCCAAGGTGAAAAATGTTAAGGTAAAAATAGCTAAGGGTACTTAACTTGATTTTGAAAAAACGTCACTGACGTGGCAAAAATGCTCACTTGCATTTCACTCACTAAGCGAAATTCTAAAATTCTATGAGTTTAGGCAACCAAATCATGTGATTTTTGGTCAAGACATATCATACTTACTGAACTATGAAAAAAATTGCAAATATCAAATGTATCCTTCCCACAAGCGGTTAATATGTAGCGTCACTGACGTGGCACTTGAGCGTCACTGACGTGGCACGTGTGAATTCAATGTTCAATAGTAATACTTTTTGTGTGTTAAAATATAGGTAGTTTCACACGGACGATTTTTAACTGATTATTGATCTTCTCAGCCATTGTTGAACCACTATACGGCTCTTTGTCTCTCCGTCCGTCTGTCCGTTGGTCCGCCCGTTTGTCTACCGACACCATGATTGCCCATCTAAATAACTTGTGAACTAATGATTTGAATTGGACATTTTCTACATATATTGATACACATTAATGAAACATACACCTCCAGCAAACTTATTTAAAGTATTCCGGGTCAAGGTCACTTCTCAAGGTCACCGGTCAAGGTCACTCGATGCAAAGTCAGAAGTGCCTGAGCGAAGTAGACGCCTTAAGATGGCCTTATTTGGGGTTGGTTTTAAGCTCAGATTTGTCACCTTTTTTGATGTCTTGGAAACAATAAAATGTCTTGACACAAAGTCTTGTTTTCATAGAGGGAATAACCAGAAATCACAAGGAGTAAAATCAGGCCTGTAGAGTGTGCGAGGCAAAGATGGGATTATTTAGACTTTAAGGAATGGAGTTACGGCCCTTATTGTGTGGAGACTGGCATTGTCATGGAAGAGAAGGGAAGTCTGGGTTTCGCAGTTTAGTCGTTGACTGCTGAACTCGTGAGTAAGTTTGGGTAATAAGGTTTCTGCATAGTATGTGACAGTGACAGTTCTGTTAGCAGACAGAATATCGACAGCAACAAGACCTTGGTGATCGCAAAATACAGCGAATAGCACTGTTTCTACTTTGAAAACCTTGCATACAAATGTGTTGCATCACGTCATTGGGGTCCAATCGCGCTTTGTTTTGTGTTTTCTGGCAATAATATAGAAGGAAACCAAAGTCTCATTATCAGTGACTACATTCATCACAAGTTTGGGTCTACTTCTTTCAAAACGGTTGAGCGGATCGCGTGCAACAGGAACCTGTTGCTTCTTCCGTTTCCCTGTCAGCTTATCCATTTTGCGGCCAAATTTTCAAACTGAAGGTCATTGTGTAGAATTCTGCGGACTGTTCTATATGAAAGTTTAAGCCAGGCACTTTATACTCGTATGTGCACGTTTAATTTTAGTTTTGTAAGTTTTGATACAGCAGCTACATTCGTCTTGTTTGAAGAGTTCTCGGAAGTCTTTTTGGCTATTCAGAGTTGTTTCTTTTTTCCCCAGTTTTGATTTCCGTTTTATTTTGTCAGATTGTAGAATATGAAGCAGCATTGATTCATGTAACTTTCTTCACCTTTGTAGAAATTTCCTTTGCGTCATTACCTAGCTACACTCTTGCTCAGAAGTGGAGTTGTTCATGGTGCTTGACAAAAGACCCCGTTTTGAAGCATAGTCCAAAAGTGACCTAGTTTGATTCCTCGTCATTTATGACGTAGCAACCTAATGACGTCATCTCTGAAAGGTTAACCAGTTAAATGTTATACCTTTCCAATGATATATTACTTAAGATGATCAGTTACCTGAAACATTTATAAAAGCGATTTGATCATTGTTTTTGGGAGCATATCTCCCACAAATCACTCGGTTTAATTGCACTAAATGTTAAAAATAAAGGCCAAATGATCTCCTTTTTGTGCTCAGCTTTCTACAGTAACAACTGTGTTTACCTGAGTTAAAAAATAAAAGAATATCACAAAGAAATGTGTTAAAATCTACCAGTAACAAGTACACATGAAACCAAAGTGCCACAGACGTTACAAAACAGTGCCACGTCAGTGACGCACTTTGTGCACAACAAAATGGGGACAAACAAACATAAATCACATGGTTGGACTCCTCCATTGAAAAGCTAAGAAAACTCAAAAAAAGAAATAAATCAACGGATCGGTTCATCGCCGCAAAAAGTTTTTATACCCAAAACGTCACTGACGTGGCACCATTTTGGGGTGGAAAATGTTTTGAATATATCTCAAAAAGTATTATCATTAGATATTTGAAAAACAGATCAAACGATAGTTTAAGGCTTCTCTAGCAACTTTGACTAATTTTCGAAACCAAAACAATGAAAACTAGCACACGCGATGACATTCTTAAAAGTTGTCATAAATTGACTTCACACGGCGCGTTCCCAAATGGCATCAAAAACAAAATGGCGGCATGCAAGGGGAGTGAATAAGAGGCAAACGATGAATAGTATGAGTAATTATAAACATCTCTCATGGCATATGTACGATGAAAAAGACGTCAATTCCATTTTGAATTTCATGCTTAGGTGAGCATTTTTTTGGGAATTGCCCAGTAGCAAGAGATTGCTTACAGAAAGGTTGGGCAATGTCTATTGTTGTATCTGTGGGATGGTGGAGTGGAAGGGGGAGGGGGGGAGGGGGGCACAGATCAGGAAGCATTGAACTGAGATGCCAAGACAGGGGTTGCAGTCACTTGTCTTTTATTAACAGACACCAGAAGGCAGTGTACTTCACTCCTCAATGTACAGCCACACAGGTTTACACAACTCGTCAAAATGAAGTACAGAACTTCAAAACAATCTTCCGCCAAAAGGCACATCGCTGATGTAAAACCAGCTCTAACAACACTTTTTCCAAAATTAAGTTCGTTTCACTTGCTCCTCGAATACATCCTCCGCCAAAACAAAGTTAATGGCTCAAAGAACACTCCCTGTATAAATACAGTAACAGACTAACACAGTCATTGTTCAGTCACAAGTTGAACACCACCATTCAAAATCGCAAAAACCACACAAAGGTCTTCACAATACAAAATCACAAGGAGACTGCCCTAAGCCAACACTATCTATGATTAGAGCGTGCATCCTTTAAACAATCAACCAATGAAAATGCGGCATCCAAACACATGTACAACAACACAGCAACCCTGCGTGTCAATGGGTCAGGGGAGATAATTGGGTCCGAGACTGAAAGAGAGGAACAAGACATTAGACAGACAATGATCGTGATTCTCCACACTGATACATATCATTAACTCCTTGTGGATGGTTTCAGTTTGTGGAGATGCTGGTACGGAACCTGAAGGAATCACTGAAGAGTGGAGAATGGGAGAATGCACGGATGATGGTAAGTCAAGTTTATTGTACTGTTGTAGAATATGATTTTGAATGTATATTATTAACTGGGTGACATTCTTAAAATTATACTCCTTCCTCTCCACTTACTTAGTCGCTTGTTGTATTCATGCATATTTTTCCATGTTCACCTTGTAAGCACACTAAAGGTATGACAATGTGATACACTTCATAACAGATGCAATGTTGCTTTCCAGGTGCGCTTCTTGGCTGACTTGGTGAACTGCCATGTCCTTGTCGCGGCATCAGTGCTGCAAATGTTTGACAACTTTGTGGAGGTTACACTGGAGGATAACATTCCACAGGTTTGTCCTGCCGCTTTTTGCAATTACAATGGTCACTTACATTCTTATCGTCTGATAGTCATCTGGAATACTGTCAATCTTAACACAATCGTGGTGCGTGTAGAAGAAAGATGGCATAGTTTTTGCGAGAGAAGTATGACACAATGCTGAACAAAAGTATTGCTTGACACGTGATCAGTAAAAATACTATGTGTACAGTGGAGTCCAGCTATAACGAACCTGGGTATAACGAAATCCCGCTTTTAACGAACTGCCATTGATTTCCCGGCAGACAGCCTTCTATTTCTTACTTGTTACTTTCCGGCTACAACGAACCTTTTGAACTCATTTGCATAACGAACCCCTCTTATAACAAACACGTTTTCATCGCCCCAGAGCCGTTTTGTCTCTAAAAGTCACAAGGCTACAACGAACTGATGTCAATAATTGTCTCCAAAGACAAAAATACACAAAAATACACAAACACAAGTAAAAGTATACTGGTAACAAACGGTCGAAGAATGAAAATAAGCCGCACATCAAAGGAAGAATACAGAGTGGAAATATGTGTGCTCTGTGTGTGCGGCGAGATCAAAGGCAGGTCCATTGTGATGCCTTGTTTATAGACACTGACCTTCTTCCCAGGGGTCAATGACCCAGTTTTAGCTATGAGAGGTGGTTCCCCTGTCATATCTGAGAGAGGAAACACTTCCTGCACCGGGGTCAGTGACCGAGTTTAACCTATGGGGCGGTCTCTTTGATGTCTTGAGAGGAAACATGGCCAGGGTAGTACCTAGTAGCTGAAACATGCATTATCACAAGTTGTTTGACTGGTACTCAGGCGGTCTCTTTGATTTTTTTCGTATTTTGATACACTCGAGGAAAAAAGTCGCGCCTTATGACCCGGAAAATACGGTACATGCTTTTACACGACTTTTTAAATTTTACTTCTAAAATTACAGTAAAGTGAACATTTGAACTATGCCTCTCTATGGATTATATTATGAAGCTGTTGAAAACATGCAGAGATTGTACTCTCCAAGGAAAGATCGATGGGACGATCATTTGAAGGTGAGTGGGAAAACTTGTCTTGAGGCCATTTAGGGTTGAAAACTCTACAGCGAATTACTGATATAACGAACTAAAATGTATCTCCCTTGAGATTTGTTGTACCCGTTGTACTCCACTGTAGTTGTCTGCCACTCTATCTTGAGCTGTTGATGAAGACTGAGTGGGGGGAAAAAAGAATAACTTTGATAGCAAAAATGCATTACATTTTGTATATGATTTATATGTTATGCTAACAAACTAATTAAAATATGGCCTGGGAGTTGTACAATTCGGTCTGCATGCTGTTGTTCTAAATTTTATCTGAAATCAAAATTGGGATTTGAGCTGTATGTGTGAACTTGTTACAGGTGCGATCTGATGTGTACGTTTACATGGTCCTTTCTTCTCTGCCATGGGTAAGTTTTTTCTTTATATTTAGTGATTGTCCTGCCCTGAATGTAAGATAATTATATAAAAAATCCATGTGTTAACTGTTATGGCTTTCGTCTGAAAGAATATCTTTTAGCACCGATTTGTGTAAAATGCATGTGAATTAAGCTTGCAAAATAGTGATGAATTTTTTTTTATAGCATGCACTAAGTATATGCTCACATCCTTACAACAGCAGCAACAACAACAAAAACCCAGAAGGTTTAACCACCCAAAATACTTCAGTTCAGATGAATTCAGCCTCAGAGTGTTAACACGGACTGTCATGCAATAATGTTGTTTGCTGTCTGCGCAGGTTGGTCGTGAGCTGTTTGAAAAGAAAGAGACAGAGCTGAACAAACTACTGGACACAGTGGATGCCTACATCAGGTTTGTAGTTGATTTTCTCATTTAGCTTTTGAGTTTAGTCTTTAATTTTAATTTGCTTAGATTTTAAATGAGATTAGACATTTTCCAGAAATAATTGTTTATGTGCTGTGAAAGAGTTTTATTCCTTGAAGGTAAGGCGAGATCCAAACATGGCGATAGCGTTGCAATGAACATTGAGCTCTGATGTGTACGTTTCCGGAAAATACTGTCAAAATGCAGTGAACATCATCTCCTTGAATGAAGAAAACCCGATAAGGCTCACATCTATTTTAGCTAAAGAAGAAAATTGAGGAGTAAGGCTATCAATTAGTCTTTGAGCTTATGCTAAGCTAGTTTCTAGTGACTGAGTTATGCATGTATCATTTTCAGCAAACGACAAAAGATTCATGTGCCTGCTCTGAGAGTGTGGTCTGTGGATGAACCTCACCCTCAAGAAGAGGTGAGTGTGCCCCTTACTGAAGTGTATTGAGAAATGCATGTATGGTCCGTTTTAACTGTTGATTACAAGGTTTCTTCAGCGTGCATGAGTTTGCTTTGTAATAAGAATCTGTTTTAGTTTGTTGAATGGTCGTGCATGCAATTGCAAACCCGTGTTACTCTGTCTTTGTAGCACATTCAAAGAAGCTATCGTCAAAATCAGAAGCATCCTTTCTAACTATTGTACAATAAAAAAAAAAGTGTCATGCAGCTATAGAGCTTGAAAGAGTTGCAAACATTGCTGTACATTTTGATTGTGGACAAAGCGCTTCAGAATGAAGCCTCAGTATCGAGTTTAAAACGCATCAAACTAAACTGTAAACATTTGTATTTGTCCCCAGTACCTGGATTGCCTGTGGGCGCAGATTCGCAACTTGCGCAGCAACAAGTGGCTGGAGAAGCAGATTAATCGCCCGTACATGGCCTTTGACAGCGTTCTGTGTGACGCTCTGCAGCACACACTGCCACAGATTATTCCCCCTTCACACAACGACGAGATGGTGTATCCAATTCCTCGCATTGTCTTCAGGCTCTTTGACTACACTGATGTTCCAGAGGTTAGTTGACATTTTTTCTTTTTACTAAAAGCTTTCCATGGCAATGTTAAATAGTAATTCTGGTCTGCAGTGCGAAGTCTACTTTTTATGGGAGTGACTCTACTGTCTCCCACAGTCTTTCTTCCTTGCTGACCTCACAAAGTGAAAGGTGCATTCGAGGACAATTTCGTTGGCAGCCTGTAACAGCAAGTTTGATAGGCAGTCTGTAACATGAAGTTTGGTTGGCAGCCTGTAACATGAAGTTTGGTTGGCAGCCTGTAACATGAAGTTAGTTGGCAGCCTGTAACATGAAGTTTGGTTGGCAGCCTGTAACGTGAAGTTTCGTTGGCAGCCTGTAACGTGAAGTTGGTTGGCAGCCTGTAACGAGAAGTTTGGTTGGCAGCCTGTAACATGAAGTTTGGTTGGCAGCCTGTAACATGAAGTTGGTTGACAGCCTGTAACGTGAAGTTTGGTTGGCAGCCTGTAACGTGAAGTTTGGTTGGCAGCCTGTAACGTGAAGTTTAGTTGGCAGCCTGTAACAAATGTTTAAAAATAAGTCTGGTAACTGAGCTTCAATTTGATCAGCAGCCCATAACAAGCTGTTACCAGTCAATTATATTCACCTGACCTGAGAGGATGTATATTTTGCAATAGATGGGAGGTAACTGAGCCTTACTTTGATCAGGCAACCTACTTTGACAGATGTTAATTTTTAAAAAGAGTCATCTTATTTTGTAAATTTTGTTTTTCAGGGTACTGTGCTACCAGGCAGTCACGCCATTGAACGCTACCTGATTGAGGAACAAATTGATCGCATCATCCACACAAATTACAAGGAGCGCAAAGATTGGTCAGTGTTTGTGATTTTTTCAGGACAGAAAATGGCATGTGCATGCATAATTGGACTTTGTGCGAGGACAGGAGGTAAAGATGCCATCCTTCCTGTGTAAACGATCAAGTAAACCTCAGATTTCCCCAGGATTAAAATGTGGTAAGAGCATCGTTCTGCATGGACTGGTACCAAACATCAAAAGCCTGGCTGCTCTCTGTGTATGGTGAGAATATTTTGCTCAGTTAATTCGCGGATTGACATATGTGTCATGGAGGATTTTGATTCAGCAAAACAATCTCATTTGTAAGAGAAAGCCGTCAGATTGCTGATTTTTGGTGTGTGTCTAAGGAAGATGCTCTTACCACAAGCAAAAGCCTTGACAAATCTGTGATGGCGTGAATGATCACTTTTGCGGGAAGGAATGTACCTTTAAGATTGAGTTGATGGTCTGTTTTGTTTTACTGTACCGCAAATATTTGTCTCAGTCTGAAAGAAGATGTCATTCAACATTCTGTGTGCATGTTTGTGTGTAGTGTACACGGGGGCCCGGTAGCCGCTCAGTTGGTAGAGCACTGGACTTGTGATCGAAAGGTCGCAGGTTCGAATTCGGGCCGGGACGGACACGGGTCAGCTTTATGTGCAGACCCAGAGACGGAAGCCATGTCCCACCCCCGTGTCATCACAATGGCACGTAAAAGACCTTGGTCATTCTGCCATAAGTGCAGGTGGCTGAATACACCTAAACACGCAGACACCTGGGTAGCGCGACTCCGTTGCTGCTAGCTTTCCACTGGGAGGAAGCGACCCGAATTTCCCAGCGATGGGACAATAAAGTAATGAGAAATGAGAGAAATGAGCATGCTTTGAACGTTGAACTTGGTGAAACAATCACTCTTTTGTGTCACAAATACAGAATCACTGTCAGTTTACTCCCAGCACAACTGCATGAACTCCCACGACTGAATGAACACAAGCAGTCAAAGTTGTTGCCATTGTCTGTCTTCCAGTGCTGCTGCCTTGCTGAGCTACCCTGTGAAGAACCTGCCCCTCAACTACATGATTGTGGAGGTGATGTTTGCACAACTGTTCCAGCTGCCCTGCGCCCCATACATCGAGTTGTTCTACGGCTCAACGCTCATTGAACTGTGCAAACTTCAGCCCAGCTCTATGCCGCAAGTTGTATCCTTTTGATAACATCATGGTACAGTGGTACTTGCCATGTAGGGACACCCTTGGGACCCGTTAGAAATGGCCGTATATTGCAGGTGTCCTTCATGACAGGTTATTGGGTCAATACAACAGAAAAAGGGACATCAAATCATCCCAAAAATTCTATTATCTTTACAGGACTAGCAAATTCACACCAGTGGTCATACTCAAATGAAACTTTGGCACTACTTGTATCAATCATTTGTCTGTATGCATAAGAAGTCACACATTTGTGTGATGTAAGTCAACAATCCCATGAAGTTTGAGTGAAATGATACTTGAATGAATGCTTCAGTTGGGTTACAAAAGTTGTCACAATAATGTTTTGCACAGTTTACATTGTAAATCATTGCCCAAACAGGCACATTTTTGAAATGTTCTCAGAAGTACATGGTCTGTGAAGGATGGAAAGAAGGTAGAGAAGTGCTGGTATATATTCCTTTTTTTTCTTGTTTTAAAAATTCGGTCAATATTTGTATGCACATGCATTTTGTAATTAACCCCTGGTTGGATAAGGAAGAGAATTTTGTGATTTTCTCTGGGTTGACTGTGGTTTTATGCAAACTCATGGCTTATTTTTTGTGCACTGTAATCATCAAACACTATTTTGCATACTGAAGATCCAAGACTCATCCACAACATGCAGTCTGTCGTGAGGCTGAAACTTGAAGAGCCATTTTTTTCAGCATTAATAAGATTAATCATAGGCATGGGTCAGGTTGGCACTTCGTTGTTTCCTTGACTGCATATAGCTTGCCCAAGCGTCGGAGATGCTGTTTGAGAGAATTGACCACATGCACACAATTTGCATTGAAAGGTTAGTTCCTTCTGTCTGTTCACTTTTACATACCTGTATGCATGAATCCTGTTGTCAGGGATGTTGCTAGGCTTTATTTTCTTGGGCGAAATGGCCAGACAATTTCCAATTTACTCCCAGTTTTTCAGTTGTGTGCACAGTAAATTTGTGTCATGTTTCTGATAAATACGCCAGGGCAACTTCCATTTTTAAATGATTTTTATTTAGCTGGCAAGTTAACTGGTTCTTATATCCTGGTAGGACAGTGAAACCTCCATTTTAAGACCCTCTGTTTTGAGACCCTTTTTACATTTAGTCAAGTTTTGACTAAATGTTTTAACATAGAGGGGGGAATCGAGACGAGGGTCGTGGTGTATGTGTGTGTGTGTGTGTGTGTGTGTAGAGCGATTCAGACTAAACTACTGGGCCGATCTTTATGAAATTTGACATGAGAGTTCCTGGGTATGATATCCCCGGACATTTTTTTCCTTTTTTCGATAAATACCTTTGATGACGTCATATCCGGCTTTTTGTAAAAGTTGAGGCGGCACTGTCACACCCTCATTTTTCAATCAAATTGATTGAAATTTTGGCCAAGCAATCTTTGACGAAGGCCGGACTTCGGTATTGCATTTCAGCTTGGTGGCTTAAAAATTATTTAATGACTTTGGTCATTAAAAATCTGAAAATTGTAAAAAAAAAAAAAATTCTTTATAAAACGATCAAAATTTACGTTCATCTTATTCTTTATCATGTTCTGATTCTAAAAACATATAAGTATGTTATATTTGGATTAAAAACAAACTCTGAAAATTAAAAATATAAAAATTATCATCAAAATTAACTTTCCGAAATCGATTTAAAAGCAATTTCATCTTATTACTTGTCGGTTCCTGATTCTAAAAACATATAGATATGATATGTTTGGATTAAAAACACGCTCAGAAAGTTAAAACGAATAGAGGTACGGTAAAGCGTGCTATGAAGCACAGCGTTACCGCGTCAAACAGGCTCGTCACTTTCACTGCCTTTTGCACTAGCGGCGGACTACGTTCAGTTTCATTCTGTGAGTTCCACAGCTTGACTAAATGTAGTAATTTCGCCTTACGCGACTTGTTCTTTGTTCTTTCTGTTTGTAAAGTCTGTTAATGTACTTGTGCTTAGAAAATCCTGCTCTTTTGAGACCTAATTTTCTATATTAAAAAAGTGAAGGCCTTACAATTGTGATGGTTTTGTTACAGGCTTGTTCATTGGTTCGCGTACCACCTAAGCAACTTCCATTTCCGCTGGAGTTGGGAAGACTGGTCGGAAGTGACAAGCATGGACATTGGCATGCCCAAAGCCATGTTTGTGCGTGAAGTGCTGCTAAAGTGTATGAGGTGGGTTCTGAGATGCACAGCTTTACAAGCTTGCACTATTTTATGGACATATCACATGTACAATTGAGTGTTCCCCTCAACTTGCCTGCTCCTTTCATCCTAGTTCTTCAGTGTTTACTACCCCTAATCGTCCACCCCAACCCCAGAAAGTCTTGAAATATGTTGAATACAACTTAAAGAGGTTAAGTTTCTCCAACAGGACTGTTATTATTCATACTCACATATCTCTTCAGGTTGCAAGGGGCTGAAATAATAGCGTAACACAGCAGCTTAAAAAATTGTATGTGTTTTTTTTTAGATTTGACAGACATCTCCCACTTGTTGTCTCACAAGTGAATGATCGGTTGTTTGACATGTTTTTAAGGTTGATGAATTAGACTTTTATTAATAGAGAGTTTTAGTTCTAAGATTTTTTTTTTTACAGATTCTCATACCACCAGAATATTGTGGACAGTGTCCCTGCAACATTTACAACACTCCTTCCTGAAAAACCAGCGTCGGAGTACAAGTATGACAAGGAAGGCGCAGGTACGTTGTCATCTGCCAATAATAAACAAACAGGAATTCTTTTACATTTTTGGTAATGTTTAGCATTAATCTTCATGCAGATCCAGCATTGTGTGCTCTTTAAAATGGAATGGCTAAATCAAAATTCCATGATGACACAGACTTCTCTTCCTTATTTGAGTTGTTATTTTGTTGTGGTATAGTATTTATGTGTGTATTGCTTTGATCATATTTGCATTGTGTCAGAGATCTTTCCACACAGAAATGCAATGTATGATTTAATTTTGTTTGCACCAGAAAAATTAAGTGGTCAACCTTTAATGCAGAACAGTATGCAGTCAGGGTGAGGCATCTTAGTAGTACAGTGGTACCTGCGAAATGAGGGCCCTCTGATGAGAGGACACCTCAAGTGAAAGGACACTCTCTGTTGTCCCTTTATCTATTATCTCGACTAAAACATACCTATCATGATAGACCACCTGCAGTGTAGCGACATTTTGTCCTTTCATTGCCAGTACATACCACTTTAGTCTGGAAAGGTAACAAGGTAAGCGGCAGATACACTTGGAAGTCCGAGCTTTGATTACATTTAATAATGAAGATGACTGTGACGCTAGCAATTACATGATGACACTGCTCATACTTTGTGAAAATGAAGAAGATTAATAACTCATAGTTGTGTTCTGCTTGAAGGTTCCCTGCCTGGCACAATGGCCGCCCATCAGCTGATGAGTGCCATCAAGGCCAAGTGTACTCCTGACGAAGCCGCCCAGCTCTTAAGAGAACTGCCAAACAAGTTCCCCAATGGGGAAGATAATGGTCAGTAGCAGAACTTCTTCTTCTGCGTTCCAGAGCTTTATATTCTCAAGGTCACCTAATGATGAGAGATTTGCTTGCCACACTGTTTTTTACCCTGCCAAATGGGCAGCATGACGCCGTCTTCGAGGATGTGTGTGTTGGGTATCTGTGTTTTTAAACCTCTGGAGTTTTGCTGGAAAATTGGGATCTTTAACGTGCGCGTCAATCTCTGTACAAGCATTTGCCCATGAGGGTGGTGCACTACCATCTGTTTTGAGTCTGCGCTGAGCACTGACTCTGGGAAATACAGCAGACTTCCACTAACTCGCGGTCTTTGGGGTCCAAAGATTTTTGATCGCGATATATCCGATTCGCGATGCAGTTTGGGGTCCAATTGAAGGGAAGAAACCGCGTTCTCTTCTGAGTCAGAGAAAAACGCGGTTATTTCCCTTGTTGGTTACAAAAAGCCTGTGAGCGTCACGTTGGCGTGTGTGCGTTTGCCGTGTGAGTGTGTGTGTGTGTGCGTGCATGTGTGTATGTGCGTGCATGTGTGTGTGCACGCGCACACCTGGCATGTGGTTGTGCTACAATGTTCATGTGTATGTGTTACTGCGTTTCTCGCAAGTGTGACGCTTCTTTTGGCAACTAAGTTATCAAAAAATTAACTGCGATGACACGTTTTCTTTTATCAGCAGATGACGATTTCTTTTCTTTTTTTCTCTGACTCATACGTCGTCACAAACTTACTAGTTAATCAGACACAGACAGACACAGACGTACACTGTACACGTATAGCGACTCACTGCTGCACACACACACACTAACTGACAATGAACAGAACGCAAGCCATGGTGAATTACCACATTATTTTATTTCGTTTGCCACCTGCTATAACGCAAGAAGCTGAAGCACTTCATGGCGCCTGTAGAAAATCCGGGGCGTCTAGCTGAGATCGCGATTAGCGGGACTCGAGTGTTAAATTGCATGCCTGACTAGATTGCAGAAGACTGAAGCGCAGTTTAAGCACTTGATTGATGCCTGTGGCCACCCGGACCGTCTAGCAGAGATCGCAACTGATTAGCTGGACTCGAGTGTTCAACTGCACGCCTGACTGGCCATACTGACTGGTCAGACACTTAACCTCTATAGGCACGTGGCCAATTTGACGATACCGATCGTTGCATGAAAGTTCTTGACTGAGTGGGGCACGTGCGCGTGAAAGGTTTGTTTTTCTTTTGTTCGCAGGTCTCGATCAACCCGTAATGTACACAACCTGAAAACACACACACACGTAGAACACTATTTGGAGAGACTGATCGAGGGAGAGAAAGAGAGAGAGACTGATAAGATGAAATGACAATTTACTGCATAATGAAAGGCCATCGGACCCAGAGAGAGATAGCGTGGTTATGATGGAACATTTTTTCATGATCTGTACTCTTTTTTGGCCTTTACGTGACAAATTTTGTAAAAAAAATAAAAAATAAATAAAAAGGGCGTTCCTGTTTTTTTCGGGGTCCAAGAGGTCTCCGCGATATAGCCGAATTCGCGATTTAGTGGACCGCGAGTTAGTGGAAGTCTGCTGTACAACAAAAATCTCTGCCGTTCAATTCCATGCTAAATAGGACAACATTGATGTTTATATTTGTGTTATTTTATATGCTTAAAAGTTAAACTTGTTGTTTACGATTGGGATATAGTAACCTGCACAGGTTGAATTATTGTGAAACTTAGTAATTTTCTGTTAAGCTTGTGCTGTATGCTTTTAAACATTTACATTGTTCCTTTCAGATAATTCAACATACCACCCACTGAAAATTGATGTGTTTGTGTCAACACTGCTTTTCTTGGGGTCAAAGTCCTTCAGTCACTCCTTTGCTGCACTGGCCAAGTAAGTGTCTTGTACTCTATTATGTGCCATTCACTTAAAACATGTGCAAGAATGCAGATAGGCTAGAAGTCATAGCAAAGGATCATGAATAGTATAACAAGTTTAGGCTGGAAGTCATAGCTAAGCATCATGAACAACATGCAATGTTAAGATTTGACTTTGAAGGTGAAAATGTTGACAGGTTCTATCCCAACCTAAAGTCACTGGCAGAGACAGAGGAGGCACAGATCTACATGCTGAAGGTTGTCTACAGCACCTGGAGAACACACCAGCAGGTGAGATTGAAAGCATAGCATACTGAGGGTTTTATCTTGTGCCATGTGTAGGTGTTTATTTTACAGTAGTACCTGTCATATCCCTCCCGGCCTGTTTAGTCACACCAGATGCTGCACCAGAACCATTGAGAGCACAAATCCAAAGACTGAAGGATGCCTACTATCTGTTATGACTCAACGTTCTGTCCCAAAGTGTTCTTAGATCGCTGTCGTTTTTTTTGCAAATCAGTACTGGTGATGGGCAATTTGAAAACTAAGGTGCAGGAGGAGGCGTCATTGTGGGGATGATGTGTTTTCTCAGAAGGTTCTTGCATGGAAGATTTTGCTGTGTGTAACTGCATATTAGGTTCCAGAAGAACACTGTTAATATGCTTATGAAAAAAACCAGGGCCTGATAAGTAACACTGCACAGCATGTTGTTCAAGAAAATGTTTTATTTTCTCCTACCGTGCTGTTTCAGTTGACATGCAGAATAAGTTTAGAACAAAGTGTTATTTGCAAAATGATATTGTTCCCTTTTCTATAAGGCTCAGAGAAAAGGGATAAGACAGTGAGTGACGTAACTACCTATACAGTGGAACTCCCATCATATTGGGGGGGGGGGGGGGGGGGGGGGCCTTTAAAAGGGGGATTCCAAGGTACTTTTCTTTTATGAATGTGAATGTCAATGTGACTGATGCAGATGATGGTGGTGCTGGTGGACAAAATGCTGAGGACTGAAGTGGTACAGTGCCAGGCTGTGGCCAACTGGATCTTTTCCGAATCCATGCAGAAAGACTTCACCAGGTAAGCGTCAGATGCACCTTCCGTCCTTGAAGTTGAAATAAAGAAAAGACAACATACAACAGAATTTTAATGTGAATACACTAGTATATTAACGTAGATACACAAGAACTTCAACACAAAAATTATTATTTCTGACCCGTATGCTCCCTAGGTGTTGTTTTGCAGTACTTGTATGTACAGGCATATAACACTTAGTTTGTTTTGTGCTTACCTGCTGCAATCAGAGAGCAAAAAATTGCCGACAAAGTAATGTCACGTTTTCTCCGTTTTTAGGAAGGAAAGCAACAGCAAAAAATGGCAACATCTGCCTTAGTGCACCACAGTTTGGTTGCACTAATGAATTGTTAAAACAACAAAAGTTTTGCATGTAGAGTGTTCAACAGCTTTGGATCTGTGTTTTTGAGTCACACCAGATGAATTGTTTATCCTACTACATTGTGTACATGTAAATTGTAGAAGATAATTATCAGACAAGTGAACACCTGTTAATGTTTTCACCCTTTGCCGCTTGTCAGTTTCTTTGTGTGGGAGATTCTCCATGGGACCATTAAGAAGATGACAAAACAGGTCAACCAGCTGCAGTCCGAAGTGGACGATGCTCGTGACAGACTGGACGCGGCCAAGCGAAAGGTCAGTGTTGACTGTGGGAGTTGTTCTTTGATTTTTCCAAAACACTTACAGGCAAATGTTTTCTACTGGCACATGTAATTATATATTGATAAACAGCTTGAATTTTCCATGAGTTTTGCTTTTTCGGCTGTTCCCTGAATACACTTTGTTCAAGTTTGCGTGTTTGTTATTATCAAAATGAACATATTTAAAGAGACATTAAATTACATATCTTACCCAACTCACATATAGCAATTAACCCTAGTTCAGTGCTGGTAACGCTGTACGCGTCCCCTTGGTAACGAGGGAGACAACTCTAAAAAAAAAAGTGACCAATACCCATACTGGTATCAAGGCCAGACCAATACTGAGTCTGTCTTCCGTATGCGTGCGCATACGCCACCATTTTGTAGTCATTCCTACCTCAGCGCTCAGTCAAGTTGGTCGCTATTTTGTACTCTCTGGCTGTTTTACAGCCGTTGTCACTGAGTCTTTTGACTTTGTTACATTCCTCTTGGTTTTCTACTCTTCGTTTTGACTTCGCTACAATGTTCGGGTGAGATCTTTCCTTGTTTTTTCATGATTTTGGCCACAATTTGGACTTGTAAAATTTTTCTGAAAATATTTTCTTGAGTCTTTTTGTCATGGCTGATAGTGCCAGGAAGAGGCATACTCCCAAACAGGTGACTGCTGAGGCCTCTCCATCTAGGAAAACGCCTAGGAAATCTAAACAAACCGGCCAGGCTATTGTTTCTGTTTTAGAACCGACCTCCAAGAAATGTATTGATGTTTTGGTCGATTTACCGGCTACCTTCATTTTGCCTGTTAGGTCCTCGGACAAGGTCGTTCATGAAGATAAGTCTGTTAAAGGGACTTCCTCTTCTGTGGGTTCTGGTTTGGCTTCTGCGGACGTAGCTGCTTTGCTGCTTTCGCTCAGTTCGCAGGTTACATCTTTGGCTGCAGAGATTTCTTCCACGAGAGCGGAGCTTCGGGCTCTTCCTTCCGGGGTGACGGATGTCGCTTCTCTGGTCAAGGTTCGCCCTTCCCCTTCCGCCACGGTCACGCACGTGGAGGTTCATGCTTCACAGGATGCTGATGGCTGTCACTTCCTTTCGTTGAGTGGTCCGTCTTCCGGCGTTCCAGTTCAGTCTAAAGGTATGTCAGCTACGCAAGTAACCGGGTTCTCCGGCCAAAGCGTAGCGCGTTCTCAGGAGAAAGTAACCCCCCTCGTACTCCGTCGGGGCGAAAGTTCTGATCTCTGGGCGGGCCAATTCCGCTCAGGCGGTCGGTCAGTTCAGGGTAAGGACCCTGAGAAGCGAACGGAAGTCTTGGTGCACCCCGCCTTATCGGAAGATTTGGGCCAGGGTGTGCAGCTTCCGCTTCCGCCCTGGGGGCAGGAAGAGGGCAGTAAAGCTGACTCCCCGTTGAACTATGGTACGGACAGGTTGGGGAGCACATCTGGCAGAGCAGATGGCGTCAGGTGTTTGGGACGCCAATCAGGTCTCTTGGCACATAAATGCACTGGAGTTAGAGGCTGTTGCTCTTGGTCTTCAGGCGTTTCTGCCTCTTCTGACAGACAGCCATGTCAGGTTACATACAGACAACATGACTGTAGCGGCCTACATAAACCGCCAGGGTGGGACTCGGTCTCAGAGTCTGTCAGACAGCGCTTGTCGCATACTGATATGGTGCAACACTCATCACATCCTTCTGTCAGCAACATATCTGAAGGGCAGTCTCAATATTTTGGCAGATGCCCTGAGCAGGGGGGACAAAGTCCTACATTCAGAGTGGACACTGTCCCACCAGGCTCTACATCTTCTCTGGGCTCAGGTGAACAAGCCGTTCATCAACTTGTTCGCGACAAGGTTTTCCACCAGACTACCTCTCTTTGTGTCACCGTTCCCGGACCCTCAAGCATGGGGGGGTAAACGCACTCGAGATGGATTGGTCAAGTCTGGTGGCCTATGCCTTTTCTCCCTTTCGCCTTCTGGGCAGAGTTGTGAGAAAGGCAGACATAGAGAGGCCAGCGCTGGTTCTGGTTGCTCCTCTTTGGCCCAGCCAGCACTGGTATCCCGATCTACTCCGTCTTGCAGTTCGTCCTCCAATTCCACTCGGCGTAAGAAAGGGCGATCTGTTACAGCCTCGGTCAGGCATACCGCACGAAAATCCACAAGCGCTACAGCTTCACGGGTGGATTCTGTCAGAGTCTCTCTGCTCCGTGCAGGGGCCTCAGCTTCAACTCTGAATTTGGTGCAGCATGCTCACAGGGATTCGACCAACTCAGTGTATTCTTCACACTGGGCGGCTTGGTCGAAATGGTGTTTGGAAAACGGCGTTGATCCTCTCTCTCCTAGGGCTATGCAGGTGGCCAACCACTTGTCCTGGCTAGCAGATCAAGGAGGTTCTCCCTCTTCTCTGCGAGTTAGGAGATCTTCGATCTCTTCTACTCTTAAGCAGTTAGGTCACAAGATTCACCTGAGTGGGGTTATTGCTAGTGTCATCAAGGGCGCTTCTCTTGACACAGCTCGTTCCAAGGCACAGCTCCCTGCTTGGGACCTGTTTTTGGTTTTGTGGTTTCTTACCTCTGATGAGTTTGAGCCTCTCCATGCAGCCAGTTTGGCTAATGTGACGCGAAAAACTCTTTTCCTGGTTTTACTTGCTACCTCTAGGCGGGGTAGCGAAGTTCATGCGTTATCGGGACTTTCGAGGGATATTTCATTAGAAAAGGATGGCTCTATTTCTCTTAAATTTAGACCTGACTTTCTTGCTAAGAACCAGAAGCCTGGTCAAACATCCCCTTTTATTCGCATTCCCCCCTTGAGCAATGTTCTTGCCCCTGGAGACCCTGATGTATATAACTACCCTGTTAGAGCTCTCAGCAGCTACCTGTCTCGGACTTGGCCTATTCGCTCTGAAACTCAGAAACTGCTTTTTATCTCCCTCAACACGGTTCGTGGGGAAGGACATTTCGAGAGTCACTTTGGCCAAGTGGGTTTCCACAACGATTAGGCAGGCCTACATCTGGTGGCAAGGCCAATCAGGCGATAATCGGGCAGTCTTGCCTCTTACTGCGGCCAGAGCCCATGAGGCGAGAGCCTGGGCCTCGTCGTTAGCGGTTCTCCGTTCTGGGCGCCTCTCAGAGGTCCTCGAGTCGGCTTACTGGCGCTCTGAAGATGTGTTCATCAACTTCTATCTGAGAGATGTTGCTGGAACTCAACAGGATGGCAGTTCTGCGTTGCCAGCTTTGGTAGCGGCAGGACAGGTCCTTCATTCTTGATATGGTGAGTGCCCTCCACCTATAGTAGCAATCTGCTATGTGAGTTGGGTAAGATATGTAATTTAATCAAAAATTTTAGTAATAAATTTTCATTTGATTAATATACTTACCCAACTCACATCGTTTATTCCCTCCCGCCTCCCCGCTTTTGGGGGTACAGTAGAGCCTCCCTATTAAGACCTTCCTTATTACGACTTCCTCTAAGTTAGGACTTTAAATTTCATGACCGATCCTTTTTACTCTGTTTACATCCTCTGTACTACGACTACCTCCTTAACCCGACATACTGTGCAAACCTTGATATTGTTTTGGAAATTGAGCAAACAGTTGACGAGCACATCGCAACTGCGATATCGTCTGCTCAAATAGGCTCCATTCTCCGCTCCCCTGTTGACATATCTTGTCTTGTCTTGTCTTTCCATTACTGCCCACAATCACAATATTCGCGACTGTACTTTATTTTGAATAGATAAAGGTCATTGGCCAGATGTCTGTTTCATTTAGCAAAGAACTGTGCAGGAACTCCTACCTTTTAAACACGCAAAGTTACAGAAACGTTATGAAAGCAATCCGATCATCGAACCAAAACCGAAAGTTGTGGTGACGTCATGTCATTTTGCGATGTACGTATGCAAAGCGTGTGTAACATTTTCGGTCTAGCTAACAATGGCGGCCGACGAACATGGGTTTTGAAATCTGGAATTGTTCTTGGTTTTCCCCGATCCGTGACCGAATGACGCGATATACAACCACGCGGCGTTCGTTTGAATCAATAAATTCTCAGAATCCCGTCAGTGAAGTTTGAAGGTGAGTAGTGGAGTACGTGTCCTAAATTACTCAACTCTGTGGACAGTCCGTAGTGCAGTTGTCCCCAAGTTGAATGAGTGAGTCAAGTTTCATCGTGAAAACTGACGCTTTTGGCTACAATTTTACATCAGTTTCAACACACTGCCGCGGTTCTTATTCGTTTTGTTCCTTGCGTTTGGGACACTTTTCTTTTTCAACCAAATCGTTGCTGGGTATCGTATGACTATGATTAGTAGCTGGTATCGACATCGATGTGCATGTTTTGGGACCGCTGCTTTCGTTCGACCTCAGTTTGTTTATTAACCCCTTCAATGCCACAGTATAACAGCATTATCCGAACGGTCTATGGGAAAGAACTGTGTTTAGAACCCCTGCAAGTACTTGGACAGTGGTTACCTCCCCTTTTAGTTTTCAGAAATGTCCTGAAATGTTGTTGACACAAATCCCACGTATGAGATACGGTTATGGGCGTAGGACAAACCGAAAATTACCACGTATTACATACGGGGTGGGCAGTGAAGGAGTTAAACAAGCAAGAAAACTGTTCAAATGCAATAATGTGTTGAGCTGGCAATCGTGGCATTAAAAAAGAACTGAAACATCATTAAGGAGTTTTATTTACATTTTACACTAGCTGTCTGTCCTTCAGGTCTTGGTTCAGCCTCCCTATTAAGACCCCTCCCTATTAAGACCTGATTTTGTCAGATTTTGGGAGGTCTTAATAGGGAGGTTCTACTGTATATATTTCTAAAAAAGAAGTGAGTTGGGCTTCGGTTAGAATGACTACAAATGGTGGCGTATGCGCACGTATACGGAAGACAGACTCAGTATTGGTCTGGCTTTGATACCAGAATGGGTATTGATCACTCTTTTTTAGAGTTGTCTCCCTTGTTACCAAGGGGACACGTACAGCGTTACCAGCACTGAACTAGGGTTAATTGCTATATGTGAGTTGGGTAAGTATATTAATCAAATGAAAATTTATTACTAAAATTTTTGATTTACTGACAGCCTGTTAAATATGAACAAGGAAGCAAATGAGTTACGGACTTAGTGGATCGATAGTGGATTATTGATTACTGTACTTTTACCTTTGAGTTTTATTTTGATCAAAAACATTTAAATACAAAAAGGAGAATAAGCCAGTGGAAAAGGAGAAATTGAAGAAGAGCAACTTATGGAAATACAAGCATCCATTCATGAGGAACTAATGGGCTGATGAATATTTTGTTGTCGTGAACACAGGAGGCAGACGGCATGGAGATTTTCTCAGATGACGAGGTGCCAACAGAGGAGATGATAGAGCGAATGGAAGAAAGACTGGAGACTGCAACCAGCCAGCAGAAAAATCTTTTCCTCATCATCTTTCAGGTGTGTTCATGACTGTTATAGAAGAATAGCATTGTGGTGTTAGAAGAAGCAGACAGATTGGCTATGTCAGAAAACAATTTGTGTGCAACATTTGTAGGTGATGAACTGTCACAGTTAATGGAGTCAAACTTAAGAAATACAGTAAAACCTCCCACTAACGACCTTGAAAATGTCCAGAAAAATCAGTCGTAAAAAAGAGGGGTCTTTATTGGGAGTTTGGGAGGTATACGGTTTTTTTTACAGGGGTGGCAACTGTTGGGCAGTTCGGTCTTGAAAGTTGTGTCCCTTATCCTATTTTTGTTCCCATTTGGAGAAGCATGATGAACGTGCATACACCAGCGCACAGACGGGCAGACTTAACTCACACACACACACACGCACACACACAAACACACACATACACGCGTGCGCGGTCTCATAGGTAAGACTAACTCGGTGATTGACCCCGGCTAAGAAGGTCAGTGTCTGTAAACTGGGACAGGAAGAGTTTCCTCTCTGATATCAAAGGAGACCGTGCCATTGGTAAAACTTGCTCATTGGCAAGTATGGGTCATTGACCCGAGGTTTCAGTTGGTGAGCACACACTCACAGCAATTCATTATTGAGTTGTGGCTCTAACTGCCCCTACCCAACCCCTCCCATCTTCTTTCTCTCTCCCCCTCTCCCTCCCCCCCCCCCCCCCCCCCCCCCCCCCTCCTACTTCGAGGGCAGTCCTTCCATTGTGATAGGTGTGAAGATGACAGCCGTGGGCCACTTGACTTGCACGCACTACTAACTACAGACGACCACCCCTGAGTCTTGATGCGTGACTAATGGCGTGCGTGTTCCGCGTAATTACGAGCTTTGACGCTCACTGGTTAAAAGGTAAAAGTCGTTATTGACCCTAAGTTGGTAGGTCGGAAAAAGGAGGGCGTCGTTCTTGGGAGGTTAGTTACAGTGTGAAAAGCATTCGTGCCGAGAAATTTGGTCGGCAAAAGGAGGGGGTCGTTCTTGGGAGAGGTCGTTACGGGAGGTTCCACTGTACTTCAATATTTCAGAATTATCCTTGTCCCGAGTAAGCAGACAGGCTGTTGAATCTTGTTGGCTGGCTTTCTCTTGAAATGGTGTCAATAACATATAAGCTGGGATCCATCTGTGACAGATAAGAACATTCTAATATATGTGGAAGGAAATTGAAATATGAAATAACTTCATTATGTACTTGTGCTGAGTTTCAAGTTGTGTTGTGCAGCGTTTCATCATGGTACTGACGGAGCATCTGGCAAAATGTGAATCAGCTGGAATCGACTACAACACTCCCTGGTACAAATGGGTCATTGAGCGCTTGCAACACATCTTCCTGCAGGTAACTGAAAAGACTATGTATGTATCTTCGGAATATTATGCAATAATGCACTTAAAGACATGATAGCCAAATATCACTCTGAATAGCAAAGCAAGGGTCAAAATATATGCATGATTAACAGTTACGAACATGATCCAGATAACTTGACAGACATTTAGTTGGCACTTTTTTGTTTTTTTAAGTAGTGAAAAACTAATGAACTTTCGTGGGAAATCATAACAAAATAGTACTGTTGATTCTTGGTGCTTTATCATTATATAAAGTAAAAAAACCTATGGTAAGTTGTACTCTCGGAACTCTATACCTTGAAAATCTTAGGTTCCAGCACTCATGCACACATTATTTTTGTCTTTCAGTCAATGTAAGTTTTTGAGTCACTTGAGAAAAAGTGACTCTATGTAATCGGTCAGTGTTAGTCTGTCCGGCCGGCCGTCCGGCCGGCCGTCCGTAGACACCACCTTAACGTTGGACTTTTCTCGGAAACTATCAAAGCGATCGGGCTCATATTTTGTTTAGTCGTGACCTCCAATGACCTCTACACTTTAACGATGGTTTCGTTGACCTTTGACCTTTTTCAAGGTCACAGGTCAGCGTCAAAGGAAAAATTAGACATTTTATATCTTTGACAAACTTTTCTCGGAAACTATCAAAGCGATCGGGCTCATATTTTGTTTAGTCGTGACCTCCAATGACCTCTACACTTTAACGATGGTTTCGTTGACCTTTGACCTTTTTCAAGGTCACAGGTCAGCGTCAAAGGAAAAATTAGACATTTTATATCTTTGACAAAGTTCATCGGATGTGATTGAAACTTTGTAGGATTATTCTTTACATCAAAGTATTTACATCTGTAGCCTTTTACGAACGTTATCAGAAAAACAAGGGAGATAACTAGCCTTTTCTGTTCGGCAACACACAACTTAACGTTGGGCTTTTCTCGGAAACTATAAAAGTGACCGGGCTCAAATTTTATGTGAACGTGACTCATTGTGTTGTGAATAGCAATTTCTTCCTGTCCATCTGATGCCTCATATAATATTCAGAACTGCGAAAGTGACTCGATCGAGCGTTTGCTCTTCTTGTTGTAATACGAATTAGAAATATTTTTTCTTCTGTTTTCCAGCACCATGAGCTGGTGTTCAAGTACATCAACACCTTGGAGAGCCTGCTGTTCACCTCCGACATCGACATTCACATTCTGGAGGTCTTCCAGCAGTTCTGTGCCCTACGGTCATGAGAAGCTCTACCAGGCTGCACTGGTGTGGAAGAAGGGGAAGCACATTTACCATCTATCAAACCTTGGAGACGGACGAGTCACAGTAAAACCGGCTACTTGCAACTCTTTGCTTTATGAGCAAACTTTCTGGAGACATCATAGACTGTACTGGTTTGGAAGAATGTGAAGAACATTTACTATCTATCAAACATTGGAGACTGATGAGTCACAGGAAAATCTGCTACTTGCAACTCTTTGCTTTGTGAGCAAACTTTCTGGAGACATCATAGACTGTACTGGTTTGGAAGAATGTGAATAACATTTACTGCCTATCAAACATTGAAGACTGATGAGTCACAGTAAGAATGACTTGTAATTGTCGCAGTAAAACCTGCTACTTGCAACTCCTTGCTTTTTGAGCACACCTTCTGGAGGCCTCATGTACTGGGACAGTCTGTTAGACCTTGTTTTCTTGGTTAGAAACGGGTGTGGCTAGATTCATGATAGGCTGTGCTGTCAGTTCAGATATCAACCGATCACTCATTGGAAACAGACCTCTAAAATGAAGGCGGAGCTACACAGATGTATTATGTATCACATCTCTGTGAAACTTTATGTTGCAAAGCTAAGTGTAACAGAAATGTTTTCAAATCAACAATTTTGATTGTCTTTGTCCAGAAATATTTTAATGTACCGTTGTATATATTGTTTTATGTCCTCCTCACCCCCATTTTGTTTAAAGCATATGTAAAACAAAGGTGCCATAGCTTTAGTTTTGATTAGTTCAGACTTAAGGATATTACACGTACTACAGGACTGACCGTTGAGTGAAGTAAGCGATGCATCATGACAAAAGTTAAGTAGCAGATTGTGCTGTAAGTGTATTGTTTGCTTTTATTATTACTTTTTTTGTTACATATATACATGTATTGTGACATTTGCAACACTGCAAATACTTTGTCATGCTTCTATCATTATGGTTTAATCAGTTTTTAGGTTTGTGAAGCAGCGCCTTCAGTTTTGAATGTAGACCATGTCGTTGTGACACTGCAAATACTTTGTCATGCTTCTACCATCATGGTTTAATCATTTTTAGGTTTGTGAAGCAGCACCTTCAGTTTAGAATGTAGACCCTGTCGTTGTGATGGCATGAGGATGTGCTGTTTAAGGGGGTGATGTTGATACAATGTTCCTACCAGAGTTGTTTTATGGACATCATTTCAAGTGCTGTATTAAAAATAGTCTTGTTTGGTTTGCACTGCTGTTTGTTTGTTGTGTTTTGGTGTATCCTTTTTAGGTGTTTTATGACAGAAGTAGCAGTTAGTAATGGTAATGGTTATTTGACTTGCTTTTGGTTGTTCAACATCCTATTCTTGTTATTGTAGTTACATTAGAAAAAGGTCAGGGATTTAAAAACTAAGTTAGTTCACATGCTGCTTTTAGCCTTTTTAGGTCAAGGAACCTGGTATTTAAAAAAAAAAAATTTTTTTACTGAAAGAATGATCCCTGTGGCTTTTGTGACTAAAGGTAGTAACTATTTCATTATTCATCACAAGGTATTCACTGTTTTAATAAGTCATAAAATGGATCATGTATCAATACAGAAAAAGTGCATCTGTGTGTATGATTTCTTGTGGTTGTGCGTACAAAGGCAAGGGTACACATCTTTATACACATATGCCTGGAGGGAGTAAGAGCCGCTGCTGCTGTGTGTGTGTGTGAAGTATGCAAAATATGAAATTTGAATAATCTCCATAGAATAGAAGTAACACAGAAACAGCATGCACACATTGGTAAACAGACACATAACCACACCACCATAGTAACACACAAACAGAAAACACAAGTATGTATGAATGTTTACAGTTTATTTATAAACGCAAGGAAATATCAACTGTTCATATGCACATACACACAACGTGGCTAATGCCAGGATACTTTCACTCCATTTTAAGCTCTCAAGAAAAACACTAAGACAGCCATCATCAACCAAACAACAGCACACGAAAATGCCAACAATGAACATGTACCTTTTTTCATTTGTAAACTTTTTTCATTTTACTTAGGCAAAGTATGTTCAGCTAAATTGAGCTTCAATATATCTCCTCATAAAAAAAAGTATGCTCGAGTCAGAGCCACAATAAAACATCCCTGGGTTTCAAACAAACTCAGAAGTCTGTCACTCTTCCTTTCCTTTCCCAATCACCGTATCTTGTTGGCTCCGGTCCTCGAGGTCCACCAATCTCTCCAGTTATAGGATTTATTTCATTTGGATATCGCTCAAGAGGCTCCTGCTCCCCCTGTGGCTGTCTTTCCTCTTCTTCCCCTTCCCAGTCCTCGTCAAACTTTCCTGCTGGTGTTTTGCCCTTGCGACGCTTTGGTTTGGTGCTTTTTGGCGTAGTGCTGTCTTCTGAATAAAGCCGTACAGCAACAGAAGTCTGTGCAAGGTTGTGTCTAGTGAGGCCCAGAAACCGCACTGAAAACAAAGTCAAGTATTATGAATACAGAGTCTTATGAATCCTTGTGTGTGTGGTATATCGTCCTGTGGGGTTACCCTCAAGGACATCTGCTTTCTCACTATAGGGAAAGCAAGCTGCCATACAATAGAGGGCTACCTACTTTTTTTCTTTCCTTCTCCTGCATGCGAGTACATGTATTTACGTTTCTAAGCCATGAGACCTTCGCTGTGATCTTGGGATCTTTATTGTGCGCATGCGTGCACTACTGGGTGTTCAAGCACACCGAGAATATCCTACACAAAGATGACTGGGAAATAAATCCCACGCCGAACGTGAGGGTTGAACCAACGCTGATAGCGACAACTGGTTTCAAGCCAGCGCTGCCAACGAGGGGGCTATCTCCATGCCCCCGTCTGTGTGTGAGTACAGTCTTGTTTGTAACTTGTAAGCATTGTTAACTATGTAAATACATTTGATGAAAAAGAAAGATAAAAGGAGACATATAGTTCGAGGAAATACAAATCCAGAGCAAATAGAAACTGACGCTTAACCTAAAATTACCTAACTTTCAGTTTCATCATGCGTTATTTCGTGGGGACATTATATTATATATAAGAACTTGGAGAAAGTAGAAACAATAACATAGAGTATCTCTATGGTAGAAACAAGGAATGCTTCGTCTGCTGAGGACAATACATTCCACATTCATATTTTGCCATTGAAAACCGAAAAGAACACGACACTGCCCAGAAAATCTGATTTCATTTACACCTCTACGTTCCATCTTTCTGTACTTCTAGACACAGAAAACACTACCTGCAGCGGATCTCAGAACAGCAGTCATCCTGTTGACCTCTTGCGAACAGTGCTTATGAAAATGAATTTGACTATTAACAGAAATCACTTCAAATTATCTTCTTCTTCTTGTCGATCACGACTTCAAAATATTATTTTCATGATAAATGTCCACAGATTGATCACCAGGCCGATGCTCACTTGTTTCTTACTTGTAATAATATCACACCAAAAGAACAATACTGAGCAAATTAATCGCTTTTCAGAAATATTTTCCCCTGTGAGACTGATAACCTTGGTCGTTCGGTACTTAGATGCTCCTAAACAGCGTGAAATGCAAATTCGTACCTCCTGAACACAAATGATAATGAAGTAAATTTTATCTATAATCTCAAAATCAACGTATTGGTGATTTTAGAAGAGAAGTTACGTTGATTCTGCCTGCGTTTTTGACGACCAAAAATTACTTTTCAAGTCAAAATTTTGCGTTCTCCTGTTTGATTC
>NC_090245.1:80648873-80943873 GCF_037325665.1 Littorina saxatilis
TGATTCCGTTTGAGAATGAAACCAAATGTTGACATAATTTACGAAGATGAACACTTCTGCAGACTGCACGCAACCTTCAGTGTGATAAACGTAATCGAAAGCAGGTCAGCTCAAAATTAAATTCAGCAGTATAAGCGTCGTGTGTATTTGGTAATGTGGTGCATTTTCGCCACTGGACTCTCTGTGCATTTTTGCTTTGAATGTGAAGTTAAAATAAACACTGCGAGTGCTACTGCGAGTTTACATGTTTACATGCACAGGGATGGTGCTTGCTTTAGCTTTGATTAGGGTCAGTGTCACAGTATTTGTTCCGAGCCACACGACGTGGTTTGTATATATTTCACGCTAGATCGCTTTTGAAGAAGAATTTAAACTGTTATAGTTATACCTATGAGACAACATGCAGATGCGAGACATCCATCACCTAAAAGAACATTAATCCTAAGGAAAGGGATGCAGAATTCTGTGAATGCAAATGCCACTATAAAATTTGTGCTGATCATTGTAAATTCAGCAAATCAACAAACACATCTTTGTTCAGTTGAGAAAATTGAGAAAATGCCACTTAGTAGATTAAGGAATAATGAATAACGCTAAATTAATTGGTTTTCATTTGTTTTAGGTTTAAGACTTTCGGTATCTTGGAAATGAGACTTCTGGCTGGTTGACAAGGTTGTTTTCGGGCGATATGAGAAGCGAATAACAACTGTCCTGTGCATACATTAATCGGCATGTAGTGACTGGAAGAGCGAAAACTGCTTCAAAACATGGGAAGCAAAAAGGAAGCAATTAGTGAGGATGACAACCACAGTGGTGATGGGGAGAACGATATCAACGTTCATTTTCTTCAAATGCAGCAAAGTTTGGATGCTCCTATTGTGAAGTCAGACAGTCCCCAGCTGTCACCATCACGAGGTGACACCTTTCTGACCGAAAAAGACGTGTCTTTAGAAGGTGACAACATTTCAAGTGCAGAAGACAACATGTCTAGTGTTGGAGACAATTTGTCAGGGATTGGGGACAGCATTTCAGGGCTTGGGGACAATATTTCAGGAATGGTTGATCGCATGATGGAGGAAATATCGCCTGGTGTCATAGATCTGAGCAGTATCGCAGCCAGTGCTGGAGAGGGTGGAGTCATTGATGGTTCTGACAGAGAGAGTGAGGGTAGTGAAGTCTCTGCTGTGAAGCATCGGCTGCAGAGTCCTTTGGAAAATAAGCATTCGCTGGAGGGAGAATCTGAAGACCAAGATGTATCGCCACACTTGGCCCATCGACTTCCAAGTGGTCCTTTTGTCATGGGGGATCAGTTGGATATCTCAGCAGGAGTGTTTGCAGAGAAGCTTTCAGACATTCATCGTCCAACAACTTCTAGTAGCATTCTTTTAGATCCAAACTCATTTTCTTCACCGTTAGGGCTTGAACCCAGTCCTTTCTTTGGCCAGTCTCTTCTTGAAAAGTACAAGGGGCTCTCTCCATCCCCTGAAAAACGCTCCATGAAGAAATTGCTGGAATATCAAAATCTTGCCTCTCGCTCTTTACCTCGACAGCAGAAAGTGAGAACAGATTTATCGCTTGCAGACAAAGTGCGTCTTATCAACGTAGCAGAATCTACAGGTAAAAGCCAGAGATCTTTGGCAGCTGAATTTCATATCTCTGTTGGTTCAGTCAACAACATCCTTCGGAGAAAGCGTGAGTACAGGGAAGCTTTTGAAGACAACGGAATCTCCAACAGCAACAGCAAACTCTCAGTGTA
Organism: Littorina saxatilis; assembly: GCF_037325665.1. NCBI lineage: Eukaryota > Metazoa > Mollusca > Gastropoda > Littorinimorpha > Littorinidae > Littorina > Littorina saxatilis. Next base: position 80,650,630 of record NC_090245.1, read on the forward strand.
CTATCGCCGAGCAAAAGTTGCTGCGTACAATGAACTGCAGATGCTGATTATGAGATGGCTGGAGGTTGCCAAGGTGAGGATCAAACCTCTGACCTGGCCTGTCGTCATGGAGAAAGCTAGGGAGTTTGCAGCCAAACTGAACATTACCAACTTCCAATCATCGGCTGCCTGGCTGGAGAAATTGCGCCAGTCCATGGACATCCCTTTGCGTGTGATGCCAATGTTTGTCAGATCAGAAAATGACGCCACCCTGTTGGGTATGTGGCACAAGATGTTGCCGTTCCTGGTGCAGAGCTACCAAGCAGAGAACATCTTCTCAGTGACAGAGACCACTCTGTACTACAAGTGCTTGCCGGACTTCTGCTACATTGGTGGGCCCATGTCACAGGTGATTGTGCTGGTTTTATATTTTGTTGGATGTTTCAACATGCATGACGATTTTACAGATATTTTGTATAAGTATTGGTTTGTTAGTTGTTGTTTTTTGTAACAAAAATTTACTTGATACATTTTCTGTGGGAAAAAATGTGGCAGGAGCGGTCTTTCTTAGTGGCCAACTTACAATAGTGCTCAAGCATGTATCTGCACGCAAGCAGAGTCAAGCACACAGAGTGAGCAAGAAGGCAAATTTGTAGTCCAGCATAAAGAGACGGGTTCTTCAATTTTAAACTGTATTTTCTTGTTGGTAGCAAATGAGTTTACGGCAATGACTACAGTAAAACCTAAGTCTAGCGGACCCTTGTTGTAACGGCCATCTGCTACATACGGACAGTTTATCATGGAACGAACACGATTTCAACAATAACAAACCTTTAACGGACGAACACCTGCCACTTACGGACGCGGACACGATTTTTCGGACCGTAGGAAGTGTAAACACTGTCACAAACGGACACTACGTACATGAAAATTTAAGTTTATTTTATTTAAGTAATTTTATTTAAGTTTTTGCCTTGTGTTTTGTGTTGAAAAATAAATACAATCTCCAGGATTGACAAAAAGTGTCTTTTACATTTTACGCACTCTTTGTAAAATATTGCCTTCATTGACCTGTGAAGAAAGGACACCTGTCTAATAGGGACACCATTACCATACCCCAGGGGTGTCCTTTAGAGACAGGTTTTACTGTATTGGTTACCCGCGAAGTAACTTGATTCCTGACACCAGTGGGTTTTTTATTTCAGAACTCACACAGTCACATGGAACTTTTGGACCATCGCTTGACGGTGCTTCTCTGCTGCAACTCATTGGGTGAACGCCTGAAACCCTTGGTCATTTCACGTCACACCTGTCCCCCCTCGCTGCATGATGTACCTGTGGAGGAGCTACCAGTGGTGTGGTGTCAACAGGCAAACGCTGCTATCACTGCAGACATCTTCGCTAGCTGGCTGCGCAGTCTGGAGGCCTCCATGGCACAACAGAGACGACATGTAAGAAATTGTTAAGTTTTGTGACGGTGACTGTTTCATGTGTCAGGGAAGGGGGGGGGGGGGGGGGTGTTGTTATATTTCGTTTGGGGAGGGGGGGGGCGATGGGGAGGGTTGAATGGGGGCACTTTGTTGATGATGTTGTTTAACCGTTTGAATTTGGCATCCCTGGTCATTTTGTAATCAAGCACAGATGGACTTACCATTTCTAGAGTCTGTCGAATGTATTGTACATTTGTAGCTGGCTGTGTACTCAATTGTTTCCATTGCAATATATTTATTTGTCTAAATGTGACTCTTTTTTTTCTAAGCACTGAAGCAGCCCTTTCAGTATGTTGAAACTCCTGGGGTAGAGAGTATTTATGAGAACTGCTAAGAGCCCACTATTCTGAAAGGTTGTTTGTACTCCTTTGGTCAACTTGTGACACAAACTAGTCCATCAAAGGTGTTATGCCTTACATATATTGAAGTTTCCATCTTTTCGTTTCTTACCTCTGCCTGCATCTGCAGATTGCACTGTTCATGGAGATGACACCAAGTCACCTATCCTCTACCATGCTGAAACACATCAGTCTCAAGTTTTACCTGGACGATTCTTCACACCTGCTCCAACCATTCAACCAGGGCATCGTGCGGGATTTCAAGGCCTACTTCAGACGTCGTGTTCTCCAGACTGCTCTGGCCCAGGCATCGTCTGGAGATGGCGCTGGGGTGGAGGGAAATCAGACCAACAATTTGAACAAGCCTGTGTCTGAGGTGGATGCCATGTTTTGGATACAGGTGAGTTTCAAGAGTCTTAATGGCTAACAGTAATATGGTATCTTGTCTCTAGTCTTGTTCTCGGCATCCAACTTCTGCCCCCACTCTTCCCCCCCCCCCCCCCCCCCCCCACCCTACCCCCTAATGCTATTGTGGTTTTTTTCTTCTTCTGTAAATATTGTTTTTTGTGGAGTTTGTTTTTGCCTGTTATCTGCTGAACTGTAGTATCTGCCTGTCTTAGATCAGTTGTTCAGCAGTAATTCTTTATTGACTGAGCTGCTTGCAAATTATCTTGGAGACTTAAAGAGCAGAGAATGGTAATTACAGTAGATCAAATTATGAGCATTTTTTCATTAAACTGACATCAGACATGTAGGATTTTTAGTTTTGAGGTGTGAAACATTTTCTGAAGAGTGTTTATTTCCAATGTTGTCTTATTCAGGAGGCATGGCGCAACATCAGCACCGACACAATCAGAGCGTGTTTCAACAAGACCGGTTTCCCGCAACCAGCACAGTCTACCTCAGCCCAGAAAGCCATGTCTGGAATCGAACCTTTGCCAAACGACTTCCTCCACCTTGTGCATGAGGCTGGGCGTGTGTTTCATTTCACGCCTATGTCACCTGATATCTATGTGGAGTTTGACTCCCAGTTACCCTGCCATGGCAGCGACATGGAAGAGTGGGAAAACACCTTACTGGCAGAGGCAACTGGTGGTCGCATGAAGCTTATCAAGAGAGAGCCTGGTGACGTAAGTGAAGATGGTACAGCATTTCCTTCCCATGCGTCACGAAGGGAGGAAGAAGAAAGAGTGGAAACTGTGGGACCGTCCGAGGCGCTGGTGAGCTTGGGAAAGCTGAAGCGTTTTAGTTCCAGTAACATTGGTTTGCTTACTACTGTGTATGAACTAGAGAGTTTGCTTTTGGACTCTATTGGGTCTTCTCTGCACAGGTGACTGTTACCTCTACTGTGATGTGAAAGAAAGAACTGTACAGTTTGCAGTTTCATTCTGCTGACCAATCTCTGCGCAGACGACCACCCATTTCACTGTGACGTAAATAGAGGGAACTTCACAGTCACAGTTTGCTGTGTGGCTATGCTGACTGTTCTCTGAAGTGTTCTCTGAAGAAATTGAAGATGGTGTTGTTTCGTTGAGGCTATAACCTCTTAAATCATGTTCAGACAGGCTGTGTTTGGTTGAATCTTGACTGGGTTGCATCTAGCTTTACCTATTTGGCTGCTGTGGAGACTGAACATCCGCTGTATGTATATGCAAAGGATCACATTTGCATGCTATCTTGACTGTGACTTTTTGCTAAAAATGGCAGTTAAAGTGTTGTGGTTGTTGTAGAATTCACACACAAAAATTCTGTAACTGAGTTACAATGGTAGTGTATTTTGTGATATATGAACACTTGTTTACAAATTGCTCTGTACTTAACAAAAGAAGAATGTATAGCAAACTGTGTGTAGTATTTATAATGTTTAGTTAGTAACTGTTGTATTCATGATTGTTGAAATACTTTTGTCTATGTTCCTCATAATCAAGATAATTTATAAATCTGTGGCAGCATTTAATCCTCCGATTATGCACTTGCATCGTGTATTCTTTCTGTGCCATATTATTCACAAAACCAAAACACAGGCTGTTATGTACACCAAGGGTTCTTGGCTATCTTACTTTGGAATATAAGGAACGCAAAGTCACAGTGACACAGGCGTGTTTTATGAGATTGGATGCTTTGCTTGACTTTAGAATAACATACAATTTGCAATTATGGACACTATTGCGATTTGTTTTGAAAGATTTCTCTGCAGAGCGAGGTTCTGTGGTGTCACATTGTCTCTTGTTCCTCATTTTATACGTTATTGTGTCAAATGAACATGAAACAATTGTGAACATGGTGGTTGAAAGTTAAAGTTCAGATACTTGAGGATGCCTCATTGTGTTCTTATATAATGAAGGTGTTTTTAGAAGGCAAGGAATCTCTCTGAGATACCTTGATCTTAGTCATATATGCCAAACTTGCAGTGTTTTTGCCTATATAAGTTTACAGTGTCATAGTTTTGTGTTGCATGGTGTGACATAAGTAAATATTGATACTGAATCAAGGGGACTGATCTGTTTCTTTTATATATATATATGAGCATGTCTGTCATAAAAATCTTTTCTATGATTTTAATTTTTTTACACTCACTTGTTGACCAATGCAAACCTGAAAACCGGCACATACTCACACTCACAAAAAAATTCACAGATATAACAAATATCAAATTTTGCGCATTGTATTTATTCAAATCAAATTCTTTGCAAATTTTTATTAAAAACAACATGCATGATGTATTTTTTCTTATACCGAGGCAAAAGAAAATTAGGCAAATTCAGTACTTCATCAGCAGTTTATTAGAGATGTGTTGAGAATCAGAACTTGATAGACATAAATTCTCTATACATGTAAATGACTGTGAATGACAGAGTGACTGTAAAAAAAACAAATCTTGCATGGATAACCTTATAACTGAAATGAATTGAATCAATGAACAAACAAACAAACTAATATACAAACATATACATGGATAAACAGTCCCCCCAAAACACAGAAAGGTCTTGAAAAGGCACACAAGAAAATTAATTATGAGACAACTGTTTTTGTACGAACATTCTAGAAATACACATAAAAAGTATCTTTGTAGCAGTTATCACAGCCATCAAAGGTGAGCATGGTCAGTGATTTTATAAAACAACATGCACAAAAAAACAAATGTTAACCTAAATATATAATAAACCGGGTTGAGAAATCTCGCACGCACAAACATGGAAAATCTATCGGCACCTTTATGAAAGCCAGCACCTCAATAAAATTGTGAATACAAAATAAAAATAAAAATGTACATGTTACATTTACAGCAGGTTTTTTTCTGTGTTGAAGTATATCATCTTTCTCAATATTACATTGATGTCTCCAGTTGATAAAAACCTCCACTGAAATATACCTCAGATCTCTTTCTCTCTCACTCCTTTTTATACCCCCCTCCACACACACACACACACACCGAGGCATATTAGAAACAAAGAGCTATTACAGTTTCTTAGCACTGAAATGAAAATATAGAAAACACACACAAACATAAAAAGAAAAGGTTTGAAAAAGTCAGATTTTAAAATGCTTTTTCACAGTCATGCTTTCCCCCCTCTATTTTTGCATATTTTATATGTACAGTAAGCAAAATATGTTACTTACTGTAGCCATTGTAAACTGGTAGATAGGAGTCCACTGAAATTCAGTCGCTCTTCACTGCAAGCTATTGTCAAATGCAGACTAAGGACAAAATAGTGCACGCTAAAATATAAACTGAATTTTCTGATCACAAGAGCATTATTTTATGCATTATTTCAAAAAATTAGTGTTACAATGCCAGCACCTTAACTATCCCGTGGTGTTGGGAATTAAGGTAGGGGCTGAGGTAGACAGCAAAGGAGCTTCTGTGCTTGAGTTTTGTGAATTAGAGTTTTGTGAAATAGATTGTCAAGGGAAAATTTGGAAGTAGTTTCCGTATCGGTGATTATAGTACCTATTAGTGATCGTGAAATCGTAGCATTACTATTATTTCTGAGAAGTCTCTAAACCCTTAGTGAAATGGTCTGGCGGAAGAGCCGACTGACCTATTTGCATAGGTAAGATCAGTGTTTTATTTGAAGAGTCGGACGCGAGTACTGTGTTATGTGTCGTATGCTGTCGCCCCTGTGTGTGAATGCAGCAAGTTCAGGCTGACCTTGCAAGGGTGATGTGATGTCAGAGAGCGATGGGAGACTGTCGGGTGCGGATGTGTTTGTTTTATGTGGGAATGAATGAGAAATTAGTTTGGTGTTTATTTAAATGCCTGTGGCGAAGACAGAAGACCACGGAAGCTGGTGTGAACTTGTGTCAGAGGACACAATAAAGGAGTGTTTCGGACTATACCATCTTCCAGGACTTTCATGTGTTATTCAGAGGACATGTCAGTGCCGAGGACATGTGTTGAGAACAACAATTCTCAGTTATAAAAGTGTAGTGGCGGACTGTGTTCTTCTTCGGCTTCGGTATGACAAGTAGGTATTTTGTGATATGTTATGATGATAATTGATTCAATAGTGAAATGTGTGAAATGTACATTCGTTTGTGCCGTGTGTCTTGTTTCAAGAGCGTGTTGTCACCATCCGGTATGCGTGTGCGCGATTTTATGTGACAGTGTGTAGAAATGTGTGTTTGAGTGCGCAAATGTAGAAACCCTGTGCATGGAAAAGCCAATACCAGGCCACTAAGTCAGCAACCATCAACATTCCCTGACATAGATGCTCACTGTATAGTGAAAGCAGGAGCTGTAAATCAAGGTCAACAAAGCCAACTTGATCTCCATTGGTGATAAAACTTAATCATAAACGGGCTTAAACCCACTTCCACCACCACCCCCACGACTCCCACTAGCGCCAAAATTGACAACTGCATCGTTGCCCGCAGGCCTGACATACTGAGGGATCGAACCCTCCCCTTGTGTCAAGGCCAGATAGCGGGAATCGTCTTCTTCGTGTCCGGTCAGTGCAATGTTGCGTAAGTCTGGCATCTCTGCAAAAGGCAGCCATTCCTGGCCTGGAAAAGAGAGAAATTGTCTTTGAGAGATTTAAAGAAATCTTGATTTTAGTTGCACAAGAGTCTGATTTGTTTCTTGCTCCACCATCCACTCACTGAAGTCATGATGATCGAAAGTAGGCACAGAGTTTATATTATTGTTCTTTTGATAGACGATTTTCGGAAATAACATCCATCGAGTTTGTATGGGTTGTGGAAGAGTGAGCTTTTCTTGCAAAACCTTGTGCAAACACTGGAGGGGCCAATCACTAGCGAGGGGTCTGTCGGAAAGAAACCTTGTGCAAACACTGGAGGGGCCAATCACTAGCGAGGGGTCTGTCGGAAAGAAACCTTGTGCAAACACTGGAGGGGCCAATCACTAGCGAGGGGTCTGTCGGAAAGAAACCTTGTGCAAACACTGGAGGGGCCAATCACTAGCGAGGGGTCTGTAGGAAAGAAACCTCACTAATGATTGACCTCTCCAATGTTTGTACAAGGTGTTGCAAGAAAAGGTCGCTCGATCTCCCATAACCCATACAAACCTGACAAGAGTTATTTTTGAAGTTCGTCTATCATGAGTCAAAGTTATGTTCCTGTAAGGTACCTATGTTCCAGTTCTCATGCAGCTTTTGCTTAGCTGTTGTTAAGTCCTGTAACACTATGCACTTACTCAGTGGTTTCAGTGGCCAGTGTATGATTGTGGTTAACTGCGGCTTGTGGGATGAAAACTACCACCAGCTATAAATGTAAGCGATAAAGCCAAAGCTCCACAACAAATGTTAACAAAAATCCATAATAGGCACAGATCAAAGAAGCTGCCAGGCACGCACAGAGATTTGAAAAGGCTGTTAGGTCCAACATCTGACCCCAGTCCATGGAGTTTATATGATAGAACACTAACCATTAATAGCTTTCGTTGTTCTGAAGAAAACCATGGAGTAAACATATGGTTTCAATACATAGGTGGAAAACTAACCTCATGTTAAAATGTCGGTATACCGGTACAAAATACAGGAACAACACTGAAAGAAAACTGGTATGGTATTTCGTACCGGTACACAGCTCTAGTTCACAGTAAAGCCTATGTACTCACCAACTGGCAGACCCTGCTGACGTCTGGAATCTTCTGTGTCAAAAAATGTCTCGTGCAGCTCATAGTGTCGGTCACAGGCAGCGCACAGAAAGTCAGAGTTGAAGTGGCCGCATCCACACCCTGAACATTTACAGCACAGAGCATTTATTACTTTCAGTGAAAGCCCATGCACTTACATGATTTGTTGTCAGTCTTAGTTTAATTAGTTCCAGGAAAACCCCACCACATGAAAATGATAGTTTTAGATTAAATAGTTTTAAAGAAAGACCTCTTACATTAAACTGTTAGTCTTAGATTGATTACTTTCAGTGAAAGTCCACTCAGATGAAAACTTCAATCCAACAAGAAAAGTGTTGAATGGGCAATACTAAAGAGAAATGAAAGTTTGTTTTTCACTTCAAGAAGGCTTGTTCTTTATCTTGTTTTTGTTGGCTCACGCAAGTGTAGCCTATGCGATCGTAACTTTGTCTGTCTGTGCGTGCGTGCGTGCGTGCGTGCGTGCGTGCGTCTGTGCGTGTGTATGTCTGTGGTAGAAACTCTAACATTTGAAGACGTCACATTACATTGACGTCACATTATGACGTAAGAGGGTTAGACGTCACGCGAAGGAAGTACTGACAGTCTCGGTCATTATTATTTTGAGCGCGCCGAGACTAGTTGGCAGTCGTGTCCTTGTAAGTAGGCTACATGCAGACAGACAGATCTAGATCTAGTGTCTCGCTTTCTTGCACAGTTTCACCTATGCTCTTTCTCTGTGTGTGTGTGTGTGTGTGTGTGTGTGTGTGTGTGTGTGTGTGTGTGTGTGTGTGTGTGTGTGTGTGACGGAGTGATTGAGTTTGTGTTACTGTTTGTCGATTTCTTACGTGAGCCTTGATGGCTTCGCCTCTTGTTTTTAGATTGTTGTTGGGGTTTGTTTTTCACAGCAAAATCGGACCTACCTGTCAATTAGTAAAAAAAACCTACTAAAAAAACCATTACATACATTTTTGTGTCTGCTTTAATCTACTTGTTTGTATGAAGTTTGTCTACCTCCACCATTTGTAACTTGCATTTCAACCCCTCCATCTCCACCATCTAGACCATACTGTCTATATTTAAATACAGTCATTAAAATACTACCTGCAGTCCTGCATCTCCTTGAGTTCGGGTCATGGAAGTCATGTGTGTGTTTGCATTTGCACTTTGCACGCCACTTGGTGACATCAAAGTTTCGCCGACGTGCAAACCAGAACTCCCCGATATCCTCTGGGCGATTGGGGATCCAGGAATATGCTTTGCAGGGGCATCCACCAACTTTGCATGGCACTCTGACACTCTTTCCTGCAGAGGGAATTTTGAAAAGTCAATAAGATGAATTTCCTTTATGAATTATGACATTGGCATACCCATGCATCCAATTTTCACACTCCTTCCAATTCTTCTAGCAAAAAGAAAAAGAAAAGACAAGCATAAGAAAAATTGCAAAACAAAAAGCACAAACAAAAAAGCAACCAAACAACAAAAACATTTACTATAATACCCCACCCACCCCAAACAATTTCAAATAATAGGGAAAGACTCAATGGTTCAGTATTTCCACTTTCACAGGTTTGGTTTTGTAGAAGAAAAATACAAAGACTTGTCTGAGTGTATAATCTGTCATGGATTTTTCAGGTGCAATGTTAAGAAATTAATGAGTACTTACCATTGTAACTAGCATGTTCGTCAAGTAAGTGATCACAGAAGCATCGGGACTTCCTGTTGACTCGCTGACAGTCATGCTTGAACTCGGGACAGCGCCACCCAATGTATATACCTATTTCATCAGACAGATTCTGCAAAATCAGTCCGATAAAAGTATGCAAGAAGAAAATGAATGTCCTCATGCAAAATGTCATCTATCTGCCTGAGAAGAAAGGACTCCATGTGGATCAGCCTAAAATGTCCCTTTTCTGCAGGTGGCCTTCAGCGTTACACATATTTTGGTCAGGATAACAAAGGGACAACTGAAGTGTCCTATTGTAGGAGGTATGTCCTACATAAGGAGGCATTTTCTAACCAGGGAGGCCTCACACAGCAGGTATCCCTGTATTACTGCTAACAACTGATAGATTTTGTATTACCATTTTTGTTATAAGATAAAAATAATAAATGTGCTATTTCTAAATTATAAATGCATCTGCCAAAGTGTATAGGAGGGTGTTTGATCACTTACCAGTTTTCTGGGCCTCAACAGCGGCTTCAGTTTCGTAGTCAAATAGCTTCTTCAGTTTTGGTGCAAAGTCATCGTTCATAGCTCGGGCAAAGGACACAACATCATACTTGTCAGCTGGTTTTACCTCTCGCATTGTGTAACCTGTGTACAAAACAAAACAGTGTCTTACAATTAAATACTATTCAAAGTTTCCTTAGTTTGCAAAAAACCATTTTATCACTGCTATCCCTTGATGTTTCCATCTTAGTTTTGTCCTTTTCTCCTCTCCCTTCACCCCTCCTACCTCTCACTCATGGGTACATGTAACTATGTCACATGCCTGAATTTAATTAATTTGACCAGCATTTTGCCAATTGGCAGGTGTATAGGTGTTGAAACCCAGAAAAAGTGACAATCTTCCTGTAGTACTGCTCTCTCTGTGTCCTTATCTTGTACACATCGTTTTAATATTCCAACCCCACCCCCCTCTCCCCGTCCAACATTTTTACAGGTTTCACAGTTAACTTCATCAGTTGTCAATCTCTCTCTCTCTCTCTCTCTCTCTCTCTCTCTCTCTCTCTCTCTCTCTCTCTCTCTCTCTCTCTCTCTCTCTCTCTCTCTCTCTCTCTCTCTCTCAAATGACAAAATGCACTTCCTGTGAGAAGAAAATCTTCAGAATGAAATATCCTGTCCAAATGGATTACCTTCAGGCACCAGCATGTCCCCAACTTTCTTGAAAGGAATGGGGTTTGCTGCAGCGGCCTCCAAGGGGTTCATGCCGCCTCGGCCACGCGGGACCATTGCCCTGCTCTGTCCTGAGGGTCCTGGGACAGGACCTGCACCTCTCCCGGACCCTCTGCCCTTCCCAGCAGGGACCAGGGCTTTCTTCTGAAGACACAAAATGATGACTGTCAATACAATGGTACAATATACCCCTTTTTAAGACCTACAAAAAATCTTAAAAAATCAGGTCTTTAAAAGAAGGGAGTAGTAAATGGGGGTACATTTCAAGAGTTTGTGAACACAAAGTCACAGAAAGCAGGGTCTAAAAGGGGGAAATCTTTCAATGGGAGCTCCATGGTACTGTCTGAAGCCTCTGTTTTCAGCAGCTCTATTTTGAGATTCCCTCTGTTTTAAAACCTTCCACACACACACAAAAACCACTTTAGGTCATATATAAACAAAATTGGCAGTTTGCTATTTCAAAGTGAAAGATGTCGATTTCAAATTTAGAAACATAACTTTTATTTGCCACTGATCACATCCTGCAACAACAGTTCTTTCCAAATACATTTGTAAGAACTCTTCAATTACGACACAACAATTCTTTAATTTTGATATTATTACAAAGAGACTGGAACAAATTCAACCCCAGGAATAATACCCAAAAACAAAATGTAAACAATTATGTAGGCCGTGTATATTCTTTTGCGGAAAGTAAAGGCTCAAACTATAATTCATACCTGTTTAGTTTTATCTGTTGCTCTGCTCATTTCTGACGTTTGTCACAATGAAGCCTGAAAACATGCACAAAATCATGCACATGCAAAAAAAGACATGCAAACAAATACACACGTATAAGATGCATACTCAAGGACACATACAAAAATAAAACAACGGCACATATAGAGACATATGTACATATTCAGACAAAGATGGACAGACATGTACATTGAACAGGAAATGTATATATATATATATACACAAATCTTTGTCATACCTCTCCTGATGTGTCACTCATCGCTGAAATCTGTGGGAACTTTTACACACATCCATGTCCATTCCTTCAGTCTCTCATCCCCTATCCACACACACACACACACACACACACACACACACACACAAACTGCAACAGTTTACAATATCCTCTCCGCAAATATGTCTTAAGTAAAAATTTTCTGTGACACACCAACACAATCACTACATTAGAAAGATGCATTGGCCGTGTAAAATATGGGATCATTTTGAAACTCCAACTTCACTTTTAATTTGTTAAACACCAGGCAGGCTGTGCATATACATTTTATGGCACTGAAAAATACGACCATGCACGAAAAGGTCTTTAAATAGCGATGCGCACACCACCCGTCACGGTACAGACGAAATCGGCTTCTGTGATGTAGGCCTATACCCCATGAGCAACAACTAATGGTCGTCCAGAAAGATTTCAGAATAAAAGATATGTGAGACTTTTTTCGTTTCTACAAACATCGGTTACACATCATAAGTTCACAAATTACCTTATTAATGAATGACAGCTCGATTTGGACCATAAACGAACTATACACGCTATCAGTTGGAATGCAGCCTGATGAATGTCGCCATTTGTAAACAACTTTTGTTGTCAAGATAGAATGTCTAAGTTGGCTTTTAAAAAATGTATAAACAGATTAAAAAGTTCCTTATATACGTGAACACAGAGAAATCAATAGCAATATATAAAAAGTGGCACTTAAATGATGTAAAATAAATCTCGTTGACTGCGTGATGTCAATACCGAAAGTAAAATCCAACATGGCGGGTCGTGGGAGAGGACGTGGTCGGGGTGGTCTTTCTTTCAATGTTGAAGCTCTCCATATTCAGCGAGGAGACATTATCTCAAAACCAGGCCTGCATCCTCCTCCACTCTTTCCGGTAAATGCACACGGAACTAAACTGGCTTTTCTAATTGTCTGGGAGCGGGTTATGTGTCACATGTGTGAGGGCATGATATGCATCCATTCCATAAGCCTGATAAAAAATTATTTCATCAGCTGGCATCATGAAGTTTTATAAAGATCAAGTCAGTTTATTCTGCTTCTTTTGATGATACATCTCATTAATTGTATATCACGGCCAGGTGTGTGAGTGTGTGTGTGTGTGTGTGTGTGTGTGTGTGTGTGTGTGTGTGTGTGTGTGTGATAGCTGTTGTCTCATGTACTGTGTCCAGTAATTGTCATCATACAAACATATTAATGTTATGCCTTGTTGGTGTGCAGCCTCTTGTCCACAAGCCTATCCCACTGCAGGACAGCACACCATCGGAAAAAACAATGATTGAACTAAAGCAAGAATTTCTGGAAAAGTTCAGACAGTCGCCCTTCTACCTCACAATGGATGAGAAGAAACATGAAATTGAACGTTACTCAGACAGATACCAGTCCAACCAACAGGAGCAAAAAGAAAAATGGGTCCCAGGTCAGAACAACATTTTTGTTCAATTCTTTGCATGACAATGGGGCGGGGATGTAGCTCAGTCGGTAGCGCGCTGGATTTGTATCCAGTTGGCCGCTGTCAGCGTGAGTTCGTCCCCACGTTCGGCGAGAGATTTATTTCTCAGAGTCAACTTTGTGTGCAGACTCTCCTCGGTGTCCAAACACCCCTGTGTGTACACGCAAGCACAAGACCAAGTGCGCACGAAAAAGATCCTGTAATCCATGTCAGAGTTCGGTGGGTTATAGAAACACGAAAATACCCAGCATGCTTCCTCCGAAAGCGGCGTATGGCTGCCTAAATGGCGGGGTAAAAACGGTCATACACGTAAAATTCCACTCGTGCAAACCACGAGTGCACGTGGGAGTTTCAGCCCACGAACGCAGAAGAAGAAGAAGCATGACAATAATGCAGCTAGTTTTCCTTTCATGTGTACAATTCTACAAAGCAAAACAGAAATAAATAGACCTTTTCGGTATCTTAGCAGCTCTAGCGAGACACGCTCTTTGTTATGCTTTGAACGTCGCAAGAACTTTGAACCTTTGTTTTTGCAGCTCGCGCGAGATCATTGAACAACATGCTTGGCTATGCTCTGAAGTTTACGAGAGCTTAGTTTGAATACAGATAGGGTCTATTGACTCATTGAGTCTCATACTAATTTTGACATACAATATCAAACCTTGGTAAGGTTGATCGAATGATGATGATTTCTGAAGGTTGATTTTAGGACCATTTATTAATCCATGCAAGTGCATGCTTACTTTACTGGTGTGCAGCAAATGGAGCATGTCTATATATTCTCCTTTGTCAATGTCATTCGACCATGGAGTTTGATAAGTGACATTGCCTTCAGCCATTGTGTCCCTGTTGGTGGACCACAATATCAGTGCAGTGTTTTTCTGTGACATCCAAGGGACATATGTCGCATGATTTCAGACCAATAAAAAGCCACATGTGTCTGGGTAAAAAAAAAAAGAAGACTAATCAATTACAGCAACCACCAAAATAAAATAAAAAAGCAACCAATCTATCGACTCTAATTTTTTTTGCCTTGTCAACGGAAACACTTTTTTCTGAGGGAGGTGCCTAGTGGTTTAGAATTGGTGGCACATATATCAAGCAAGTCCTGTTAGAAGTAAGACTTATCATAGAGGAGCTTTAACCCTTTCGCTGCCAATCAAAACTTCGTATGTGCATTCCTGACTGCCAGGGAATATTGGAGTTCGGGGTGTAATAATTCACAAAAAATTCTAGCTCCAAACTGGCAGTAGGTAGGTAAGTAAAACCTATGTTATTTTTAAGGGAAATTGAACCAAGAATCTGTCTTTAGTGTCTAATCATGGAAATAATAATCAGTTTGGCTTATAATGATGTTTAAACATGAACTTTTGAAAAATCAGTCCGGCGCATCTTCCGGTGCCTGTGGATCAAACACAGGTGGCTGTTTTGCTCGCTCCAAGAAAGGATTATAATTACTATCATCTACCTGTTTCCAACGAATCGTCCAAAAGAAGATCTCCCCCTTCCCCTGTCAGTATCCATAATCATTTGCACCGCCTGTATCGTCAGTCCGGCTTTGTTTTTCCCTACTAGGGCCCGGTCAACTGTCACCGTCAGCCATTTTGACGAGTCAAGATTTCTCTCCCCTACCCTGTCGCCAAGGCCGAAAATAGCCTTCAGACGCAAAACCGTGTCACCATTTATGTTTATTCATGAGAATGAGGTATCCAACCAAGCCATTGGCTGCTATTTTTGTGTCAGCAGTGACATAGCATTTCTGGAAAATCCCGGAACGGAGAAGATGGGTAAACCCGTCTTAAGGCGCTGCGGCAGCACAAGCGCATGACGGGTATACCCGTCCTAAGGCAGTCAAGTGGTTAAAGTAAACTTGGATTTGGGACTGCATGCATAGTGCAAAATCTGTTCTAATCATGGAGTGAGTGTGTAGGGTTTTAACTGTTGCTTTCTCTCATTACTTTTGATTTCTGGTTTATTTTATTCCCCTAGACTGGAGCATGTTTCCTGCAGAATTAAAACCCAAAAAGAGGAAGGCGCAGAGCACAGGAAGACCTAACCTCAAAGCAGCCAGAAGGACACTTGGAACAGATGATGTCTTGTCAAAGTTGGAGGTACATGTTTTGTTGAGAAGCTGATACCTGTGTATTTTGACTGGAAGGGGCATGGTTAGCAAAAAGAGAACCTTTACAATTGATGGAGTTTGGGCTTACAATTGTATATTTTCTGTCAAGGTTAGAGTTATGGTTTACAAATTGTTGAATATTGTGCCCATGGTTAATTTATGCAGGTCATGAGGGTGTGCATTTTTTTCAGATTAGATATAATAAATGTTCCACTGTAAACTGAAACCTGAGCAAAGTGGGATGCAACAACTCTGCATAACATAACAACAACAAAACTGTTAAAGATGATTGTTACTCTTCCTTGGCTCAGAATTGTTGTTATACATTCATTCAGAACTTGGAGAAGAGTACTCTGGCGGAGAATGCAGGCAATGAAGAAGGTGATGAGGAGGAGGAGGAAAAGGAGGAAGAGGATCGGGAAGGAGATGAGGAAGAAGAGAATGATGAAGGAGATGAAGAAGAGGTATAAAGCATTCTCCAATCTCTTTTTTTTCTGTTTTGTTGGGTGTTTTTGTGTGTGCTGCTATTCCTCTCTGTCCATGCATGCTTCTCTCTCTTCTATCTTCTCTGTCTGTTTATGTTTATCCCTAGTTTGGGTGAGGACAGTACATAAAAAGTACTAAAATGTTTATTTTTATAACTCTCAGAAGATTTATCGTATGCCGCCTAGGGCCTGTCTGTTTGTTTGTCTGCCTCTCATTTGAGCAGAAAGATGAGTGTTTTGGGGTGATAATAGCATGCAGGCTTCAACCCTACCACTATATATATTTTCCCTTCCCTTACATGCCTGAGCAGTGTTGTTCCCAGACTCGGAGGACAACAGGTCAGTTCGACCGGGATGGAAAAAATGTATAGGTCCAAATGCCTTGGCTAAAGAAACATTGTTCTGTCAGAAGACTATCTACATGTGATAACAACAATAACAACAACACTTTGTTGTCCATTAAACTGAATAGATCAAAATGGATAATTGTTTTTGACACCTCTAACCTGCCTGTCAATGATTATAAAAGACACATTCTAATAAGAATTATTAAGATATTGAAAAACCATTGGACGGTTGATCTTCCATGGGTCAGAATAATACGTCAGATCAAAAAGTTTTTGTCAGTGACCAAAGATCAAGTCCTGAGAAACAACACTACCCAGGTATTATGTGGTTCTCTCACTTCGCTGATAACTTGCATTCTGTCTGTCTGTCTCTCTTTTTCTGTTTATTTATTTTTATAAATGAAAACATGTATATATATATATATACAAATCTTCAGGTGAGTTTTACATACACTTACAATATCCAATGGTGTTAACTGTTTCAGGAGACCGATTACAACGTAAACTACTTTGACAATGGAGAAAATTATGGTGATGATGATGATGAAGATGACGAACCTGTCTACAGCTGAGAGAGCAGAAACTATCATGCTGTGGGAGAAAACTTTGTGATCCATCACTGAAGTGACGATGGCATTGACACAGTTGCTGGTCACCTGGTTGAAAGCAACGACTTTGTGGTACGTCAAAATCATCAGCAGGGACTGTGGTGTGGTTTGGGGTCAAAATGGTGCAACAATTTAGAAAGATGGTTGATTGCCATTCTCTGCCTGATAATGGTACACTGCAAGGCGTCCACCTCTCGAAAACAACCACCTTCCCAAAAAGACCACCTCCTCAAAAAGACCACCTCAAAGGATACCTGACATGTTTTTTCCATTTAATTAACCTTCCCATAGCAACCACTTGTCTATAATGGGTGGTCTTTAGAGACAGGTGGTACTGTGGTTGAAGAAAATGTTGAATGACAGTTACTGTTTACACTCAACAGTGATTTCTTTCTTTCTTTCTTTATTTGGTGTTTTACGTCGTTTTCAACCACGAAGGTTATATCGCGAAGGGGAAGGGTGGAGATGGGATAGAGCCACTTGTCAATTGTTTCTTGTTCACAAAAGCACTAATCAAAAATTTGCTCCAGGGGCTTGCAACGTAGTACAATATATGACCTTACTGGGAGAATGCAAGTTTCCAGTACAAAGGACTTAACATTTCTTACATACTGCTTGACTAAAATCTTTACAAACATTGACTATATTCTATACAAGAAACACTTAACAAGGGTAAAAGGAGAAAGAGAATCCGTTAGTCGCCTCTTACGACATGCTGGGGAGCATCGGGTAAATTCTTTCTCGTCCCAACCAATATGGGACTCCCCCTAACCCGCGGGGGGCACTCAAGAGTGATGAAGAGCGGACAACATGATGTTACAAAGCAGCTGCAAAATACATATCTGTTGACCTGAAAGATGGCCGCAGGAGCAAAGCTGCAAAGCAAACTTTGCCGAATGGCTGCTGCTTCTGAGACGGGATGAATTCAAAGATTGTTTTTGGTGGACACTGATACTCAGCTCTCTGTGGCTTGCTCAGGCAATACAGTGAAAAAAGGAGAGACAATTATTTGGTAGGTTTGGGGAGCTTTCACGTGTGTGGTTACATGTTGTAATTTCCCTCTAAATATCCAGGTACTTTGATTTCTTACAAGTCTTGACATACATCATTCCACATCAGGCCTAGTAAAATTACTTTTCAGAAATATGAAAACCTTGTCATGTTTCAGTTGTTTGCGAGTGCTTCCTGTCATTTTGAATTAATATGTTTAAACTGTTTACCTGACGGTTAAGTACAGTAAAACCTCCCTCTGATGACCTTCAAAATTTCCAGAAAAAAACGGTTGTAAAAGGGGGTCTTTTGGGGGGAATTTGAGGGTGAAGTCTCGTCACAGGGGAGGTAACTGCTACTTTTTTTGTTCACTTCCCACAAACTCCGTTTTCCTCTGTTTGGAATGTTTTCTGTTGCAACTTTCTTCTTTTCCACCTGTTGCAAACGGGTCTTTGATTAGTGATTGAATCTGGGGTTTTCCCACTTTAGCAATTCAAATTGTGGTCTCACCTTTTTTGCTTTTTTCTATGACTTTCGCCCTATCTTCTAGCATCAAAAGTTTCCGTTTTTGGGGTTGGATTTTCCCTGTAAACACCACTCCTCAACGATTAAAAATTAAGTTTAATTAAGAGCGCTTTGTCACACAACTACTTACAAACTACAGTGGTAAATGTTTAGTCTGGATTATTCATTCAATCAGTAGTTGAGCACACTTTCACACAATACGTACACAAACAAACACGCCCAAAAGAATGCTTGTGGGTCTGCAAACAGAGCAGATTGAGCTGGGTTTTTTCTTCAAACTGGGTCTTACCCACTCACTCCCAGGGTTTCATTTACTTGTGCGCCATTGGCGCATTAAATCTGAAAATGTCCCATCACAATTCCTGTCGGTGCGTCAAAGGGCGCATTGAGATTACGTACCACTGCGTCACCAAATGTACACTTTACATCGAATTACACACAGAGATAACACGATATAGTGGCTAATTCTCAGATGGCACCATATTGTACCCTCCCACCCTACTACAAGAGCGGACCTTCGATTATGAAAGCAAAAGGTGAGATGGGGACAGCCGCAGGCCTGTAGAATTGCACGCACTACTGACTACTGAATTCCACACCTGCCTCTTGGGGGGTCTTCCCCCGAAGCGTGACTATTGAGGAGCGTGTTCTGCGTTTGACCACTGCTGGCTTTGGAACTTTGACACTCATTGGTGGGTAGGTTGGTTGTCTAAAAAGGGAGGGCGCCACCATTCAGAGGTTTGTTACAGTGTGAAAGGCATCTGTGCCCAGAAATTTGGTTGGCAAACGGGGTTGTTATGTCCGGTTTCACTGTACCTTGAAGATGAGTGGACCTGTTACAAATGACTATTTTACACACTGACACATAGTCTGTGTGTCTATGATAGACATAAAACAGAAGAACAGACAGAAGATACGCATGTCTGCATTCACAGACATTTATTGCTTTCCAAAATATCTATTTATAATCCAGCTATGTACAGTAGGAAGAATCATGGCATTTTCAATAAATGCATTGTGGGCATTGTACAACATAAAATGTTCCAGCATGATAAGTACATTTCTGATGTACACGTTGCAACAGTTATACAGGCACAAAAGCAACACATGATGGTTTGTATTTACTGAGAGGTTTATATCACAAACTTTCACTTGTTCAGACCAGCTTCAACAAATATGACAAGCATTTTTGACCAGATAAGCATGCATGTATACACCACTTATCTTCAAACTCAAATCACCCTTCATCTGTCTCATTTTGCTCTCTCTCTCTTTCTCTCTCACACACACTTGCTCATCAATCCGTTCCATAAGGCAGAAAGTCTACATGAAAACACTTTTTTTTTTTTTAGCATGCAGAAGATTCATCACAGTCTTTTCATTTACACAGTCATATATATATAGATGTATTCTAACACATGAATTCATGGGACCTAAGTGTATACAGCCCGCACTTTACACCATTGGCTCAAACTGATACAGTTGAATCCTTTTTGTGTAACGGCTCAGATACACACACACCCATATTGAAATAAAACGTGTTGGTCCATTCTACCATAAGAATACCTTGGAACACTTTTGACATGAAAATATCAGCCTGGGGACAACTGTAATGAAACCTACTCTCAAGACCACAGGAATATTGCCACACAGATCTTGTAGATATGGTCTAACACCCATGTAAAGGATTAGATCAAACACAGCTCTAACTGATAGGACCTTTTTAAATAACGACATCTCTGCTGACCTTTGACCACCTTCCACCCTTTACCTGGGGGCTAAAACTCAATGGTGGGGTAGTTCAGTTGGTAGAGCACTGATCTTGTGATATCGAATCCAGGCCAGGACAGATATAGGTCAACTTTATGTGATGGCTCAGAAACGGTATCCATGTTCTAACCCTGTGTCACTGGCGTAGCACAGAAAAGAATTGGTCATTCTGCAAGACATGAATGTAGCTGATTACACCTAAAGACACACCCACTTGTGAAGCGCGACTCTGTTGCTGCTAGCTTTCCACTTGGGGAGAGCGACCAAAGTTTCCCAGCAATGGGAAGACAAAGTATGAAATTAAACGAATGCTGTATTGCTGATAAAGCATTTCCTTTCTTTAAAAAAACACACCATACATTACATGAGTATGTTCTTCTTTTCTATTTTTTGTGCACAAACATCAATTATTATTCAACACATTCACATAAAGTAATAGGTCCAAAACCATTAAACAACAAAATAAAAATGAGGAAATAGAAAGAATGGTCCAAGAAAGCCTTGTAAAAATGTTTTCCTTTTTTCACTGAGTTAATTCTTTGATCAATCAATCCATCAATAAACTAATGTCATTGTGAAAAATTTACTTTTGGGGGGGGAGACACAAAACTTTGAAAAAAATATCTCAAGAAAGTCACGCATTTCATGAGCACAAAACGAACAGAATTTTCAGCACTCTGAGCAGGCCAGCAGCATGAACATGATAATATCGCATCTTTTAAAGGAAGATACCTGGAACACAAAAAATACCACACCCAATCTTCTTCTTGAAGCCAATGAAAACATAAATAAATAACAAACAATGAAACCAAAATTTCTAAATAAATGTTTACAGATTTACCAGTATGCTATACATAAACAGCAGTCACACCTATTTTCCAAACCACTCCTCCCCTACAGTAACAAAGAAATTCATGCTGAAACATTTGTATACATGTGTATCAATTCAAGACATTGAACTGGTGCTAGCAAAAGAATATTCCCACTGTGCACTCCAGAGTCCACAAACAAAACCAATATCAAGCATACTAAGTAGGACCTCAATCAATCAATATGAAGCTTATGACCTGCAACCAATCTCATCTTTGTTTTATACAGCAATGTTCTTGGCAATCACTACCTTGCAAAAAAAGGTTCTGAAAAAAGTAGCAAATGTAAGTCTTCTTCTTCTTCTGCGTTCGTGGGCTGAAACTCCCACGTACACTCGTGTTTTTTGCACGAGTGGAACTTTACGTGTATGACCGTTTTTACCCCGCCATTTAGGCAGCCATACGCCGCTTTCGGAAGAAGCATGCTGGGTATTTTCGTGTTTCTAATCTATAACCCACCGAACTCTGACATGGATTACAGGATCTTTTTCGTGCGCACTTGGTCTTGTGCTTGCGTGTACACACATGGGTGTTCGGACACCGAGGAGAGTCTGCACACAATGTTGACTCTGAGAAATAAATCTCTCGCCGAACGTGGGGACGAACTCACGCTGATAGCGGCCAACTGGATACAAATCCAGCGCACTACCGACTGAGCTACATCCCCGCCCAGCAAATGTAAGTGTTAGCAATAAAAAGATCATTATTGGACAGTTACTGTAACAATCATAATTACTGGCATTCTGCACTGTGAACTAAAACTCTTCCCACACTGGCCATAAATTGCACTCCCGGTATGACTAAATGCAAATTGGGTCCTTGGTTTCAAAAACGTTCAAGGGGAATTACAACAGGGGGATGTTTTGGCTTATATTTGAGCTAGCAGTACTCATTACTTCTTGTTTAAAGTAAGTAAGTTACAGCTGGTAACTAAATTTATGCCAACTCAACCCATCCTTACTAGCTTGTCATGTACTGATGATGTGCCAATTTATGTTCAGTCACATCTGATGTGCTGTGTTAAACTGAGATCTCTTGTAACTAAACAAAAATTCAACTAATTCATTCCTCACCCACACTTTCAACTATTTAAATGGTCAAGTTGAAGGACATGCAATAACACATACACATTTATCAACAGTGAGCCCGCAGTAATCACATTCAAGCAAAAATCAGGATCCATCGTCTTTGTCTTTCAAGAATCCGTGGACATAACCATAGTATATAACTAAAACAGCTACCACCAAGAACACTGCCACCAGCAAAACCATCCACCATCTTATTCCACAGTCTGCTCCGTCCAGCCTCCGCCTGCTCTGCAGGGGATAAATGCTTTTGTTTGTCAGCATGGATATCACTTGGTCCAGCGATTGTCGCTCTGTGGTCGTTGTCTGCCGAAGCTTGGACAGATCTTTGTCCATCTTCTTCAAGAAGCGGTTGGCCTCACGCCCTTGTTTGGAAAAATTGTCACGTATGCTCACTGTGCGCATGACCCGCATCTGAGTTTCCGGGTCACTGAAGTCTACATCGGAGCATATGGCGTCTGAATACGCAGCGTCCGAGGGAATGTCGGATTCGGAGGGTAAGGTGGCTCCATTGCGGAGGTTTGGGACTTTCTTTTTGGCTGCCTCGTTCTGTTCTTGTTTCACGATCTCTGAGAGATACCCATGGCGTTTCATCGGTACCTTCAAGACACGGAGTGCAAAGAAGTCCTGGTCCTTTATAAGATTGTTGATCCTCTTCAGCTCTGACACCTGAAAAACACAAAGAATAAGGTAAAGGTTTGTCTTCACTTCAAATAAATAAAGAATACATGTACTGTGGGTAAGTACTGTAAAACAAACACTCGCATAAATAAAGGGTAGATGTTAGGGTCTCAAACAACCAATATCTATACACCAACAGACTCTCAAACTCAAAGAATTTAAAGGGTGAAGGAGCCAGAGAGTGAAACAGAACTGATGGAATGCTGAAACAAAGACTGAGGAAGAAAGAAATGTCATGGCCAACACTCACTATCACTGACTTTAGCTTCGGAGGTCTTGCATACAGAAGACATGGATAAGAGCATTATGACATGCCTTGTTCGCTTGTCATTGGAAAGAAAAACAAGGTCATTATTAATAGTATTCATCTTGTGGCTGGGTAATAATGTGCTGAGGGTTGTTTACAGCTGACATTATTATTAAATACATGATCTGTTCTCATATATATGAATAAAACACAATTTTGCCACATAGTGTCTGGGAATCAAGTACACACCCAGTTGTTTTTTTTATTGACATACCACTGAAACAACCAGAAGTATTTGTGGTTGAGTGTGAGCTAGTACATCTGCATGCATGTATGCCTGAGTGAGACAGAGAGAGAGAGGGGGGGGGGGGAGTCAGAGAGGGTAGAGATGGGTGGGGAAGTAAAGAAGAGAGAGATTCTTAGCTTTCACAAACTTATTCTGCATGAAACCTTTCATCTCTGAACAGATGTTGCACGGCCTCCATGCAAACTTGTGCCAAACAGATGTCACCACTACCAGTCTCTTCTTTACACACCTGAATGTGACAATGCTAAGTGTTACTGTTATTACCCTTGTACAATAAGATAATTTACAGTACAAAATACAGGTGCAACATGTGATAGTGAGTCCATCTCACTTGCGAGTGTAAAAGAGATTGACAAAAGATCAATAACATGCACATGGCTTTCCTCTGACTGGATTTCACATACACGCTCAAAGACAATTTGTGTGTGTGTGTTTAATGTAGAGGAAAAGCATGCTGTGTGACAGGTATAGCACTGGTAAATTTGAAAAAAAAAGAAGCTATCATTTTCTTATGTATTTGGCGAAAAGTTTTCATCTTGATTGTATGTATGCAAATAACATTTTCTCTTTCAATGATAAGATTTCATATAGTCCTGTGAGATTACCCTCAAAGACATTCGGGCTGCTTTCTCACTGAGGAAAGCTAGCTGCAGACGAGTATTCTTCATCCTGTTCCCAGGCCCTGAGACTTTTGCTGTGAACTTGGGTTCTTTATCGTCCGCATGCATGCACACAGGGGTGTTCGGACAATGAAGAGAGTCTGCACAAAGTTGACTCTGGGAAATAAATCCCTCGCCGAACATGGGGATCAAACTCACGCTGATAGCAACAACCACAAAAACAAGGGGCCAGGTAGCTCAGTTGCTAGAGCACAACAACAACAACAAAATGTATCAGAATGCATTCAAGCTTTGATTTGGGGGCCAAAGGGTTGCATTTTTAAGTCCAAGATTGGCGCATGCGCAATGAGAAGGATTGTTCAGCAGAGGTTTCAGTTTGTGACACCGGGATGGACACGGGTCAACTTCATGTGCAGACCCAGAGACGGAAGCCATGTCCCACCCCCGTGTCACCACAATAGCACGTAAAAGACCTTGGTCATTCTGCCATAAGTGCAGGTGGCTGAATACACCTAAACACGCAGACACCTGGGTAGCAAGACTCTTTTGCTGCTAGCTTTCCACTGGGAGGAAGCGACCCAAATTTCCCAGCGATGGGACAATAAAGTAATGAAAAGGAAAAAGGAAAAGGAACACACACACTCTCTCTCTTTCTTGGGAATTAATAAACGAAACAAGTTCACTACGTTTGGGTAGTTTTGCTTTTAAATCTTAGGGTTCTCAAGAAAAAAATACTGTCATTATCAAGAGCACCTTTCCCAACAGACAGTGATAAAATTATGCACTAGCATTAATTAGAGTATTCTTTATTCACGTCACTGACACATATGTTGCCCAATCTACAACATGCACATATTGCAGTGTCAGGGGAATCGATGGATCAATGCAGTCACCTAACCTACAGCTTCACCGACACCCACAGTGCTTAGTGTGAACAAACAGATAGCATCTGCGATCCAACAGATCAATCAAACACTTTGTATAATCATGTGTGCAAAATTCTGTTGCTAAGGATAGGCCAATCTAGTTTACAGTTATGTTTCTCTCTCTCTCTCCTTTCCTCCCACCACCCCATATTCCACCCCCTTTTTACATTTAGTCAAGTTTTGACTAAATGTTTTAACATAGAGGGGGAATCGAGACGAGGGTCGTGGTGTATGTTTGTCTGTGTGTGTGTGTCTGTCTGTGCGTGTGTGTGTGTAGAGCGATTCAGAGTGAACTACTGGACCGATCTTTATGAAATTTGACATGAGAGTTCCTGGGTATGATATCCCCGGACGTTTTTTTCGATAAATGTCTTTCATGACGTCATATCCGGCTTTTTGTAAAAGTTGAGGCGGCACTGTCACACCCTCATTTTTCAATCCAATTGATTGAAATTTTGGCCAAGCAATCTTCGACGAACGCCGGACTTTGGTATTGCATTTCAGCTTGGAGGCTTAAAAATTAATTTATGACTTTGGTCATTAAAAATTCGAAAATTGTAATTAAAATTATTTTTTTATAAAATGATCCAAATTTACGTTTATCTTAGTCTTCATCATTTTCTGATTCCAAAAACATATAAATATGTTATATTCGGATTAAAAACAAGCTCTAAAAAAAATATATATAAAAATTATGATTAAAATTAAATTTCCGAAATCGATTTAAAAACAATTTCATCTTATTCCTTGTTGGTTCCTGATTCCAAAAACATATAGATATATGTTTCGATTAAAAACACGCTCAGAAAGTTAAAGCGAAGAGAGGTACAGAAAAGCGTGCTTTGCAGCACAGCCCAACCACTACCGCGCTAAACAGGCTCGTTAATTTCACTGCCTTTTGTACGAGCGCCGGACTACGGTCATTGTGAAAAATGCAGTGCGTTCAGTTTCATTCTGTGAGTTCGACAGCTTGACTAAATGTTGTTATTTCGCCTTACGCGACTTGTTTTCTTTTCAGTCTGAATCTGATTTTTAACAGCTACCCTCACCCCACCACCATCCCACTTCACTTCCCACCTGTTTCATGAAAACTATCAAATTTCCGTATTTCATTAGTTAAAATCTGTAATGATTTCTTTACAGTAAGAGTAGGACATACCCAGGGTTAGGGTTAGACCTTGCGTTTTCATATTTTCTGAGCAACTGCATAAGTTGTGAAAATGTAACTCCACTTTAAGACCTATTTTCTCAGATGATTACAAATTTAAAAGGGGGTTCCGCTGTAAAGGTTAAGTAACCATGTGCTGTGTCTTGTATTGTTCACAGTGAAGTTATCGCATGAGGCTGAGCAACTTAACGTATTGTATGGAAAAAGAAGAAAACTTGTGGTTCCCTTCAGGTCACTAAACCCTAGAACACTGGTCTTTGAGGTCAGAATGATTAAAATGTAGGTTTTCGGGGCACAAAGAAGAAAAAACAAATGATATCTATAACATTCACTTCAGCAAGCATTCCGGTCCTTCTGTCAAGGCAAAGAAAAGCCAGAATTCAACTAAATGACACCACCACCCACCCACCCCCCCTCCACACACATCCATTTTCCTGACTAATACATGAATACACTTTTCAAAAATCAATTAAAAGAAAGTACAATGTAGCCCGTAGCTAAAATTAAAATACACATTCACACAGGAATTGATTTAAAAGAGGGGGAGAGGTTTACATTGAATTTCATTCATCACTCACTGCTGCCTACACAATCTCCAAGCTGAAAAAATAAAAGAGAATCAGATTCCTGAGTTACATAGCTGCACCATACCACTAATGTCACATCCTGCCAGATTTACATTTCATCATCACTTGCCCATGACAAGCAAAGGTTTGTAGATTTTGTCGACTTGAATCAGCAAATGACAGCTGATTCCTAAAAATATACATGCAGTTACTGAGTTACACTGAGCCCAAAAAGTTAAGGATATTTTTTCAGTAGTATACCCCAGATGTTAAACAGCAGTTTTTGGGTCAGAAATTAACGTGTATTTTAAGATTTGTCTTTCTTCTGCTCAAAAATGTCTATCAGGAATCTGAGCAATTTTTGGGCATGACGTCACATGTTCGTGACCATGCCTACCCTCAAAAATGGCGTTTTTTGATGGCATGATTCACCATCAACAGTCAACGGCGACTTAAACTGAACGATATTTTGCATTTTTTACACCAAAATGTTTATTTGTTGTCTTACCTAACAAGTCATATAAAGTTCGTTTAAATCCGTCGCGCAGTCAGGCTAATCTAGCGTGTAAAGGAAAGCGACTACTATCCTGAAAAACAGCAAAAAATCCGGGTTTTTTGTGGTGCTTTTGCTGGGTAGCTGCAGTTGATATGCGATACATATAAAACTACAAATAGCAGCCTCTCCAAATTACACAGAACGATGACATAAGACCCTCATCTGGTTTCGCGCAAGTACTTGGGGCAAACAGAACCCAAGAATGGACGTTGTAACAGTTTTCCGTAAAAAATTTGCAAACGTTCATAACGTCCTAGAAACAAATGTGACATGCACGCAATTCTGTGTACTTTGCAAAGAATGGTGCCATTACATGTGTACCAAGTTTCAGAAACATTCGTTCGTGGGGTCAAAAGATATAGCCTGATGACTTTGAAGAAATAAAAAGTAAAATCTCACTCCGCTCTGCTGTTCTATTTTTAGACGATGACGTCTGCAAAACTCATACAAGGTGGCTGAGTGATCAGGACACACACTTTCCACTATCGAGACAATGCTCTTACAGACTCTTAAAAACCTGGCGATGTCCATCTCCACAGCTTCATTTCATAGCATTCAAACTGTCTGATTCGTCACAGCAAATGTCAGATTGTGTCTCGCCGCTATCAAGACGACGATGAGAAAAACCCGGTGTTGCCTCCATCTGACGTCATATTTTTGGAATTATATGACGTCATGTCTGCATTCTTCTGTTATTTGATTCTTTGTATTCTTTACTTCTTTCTTATACAGCACAGCTGTGTTCAAAACACGCAAAAAGTTCTTTTCTGCAACTTCTACCGAGCAAGTCTTCTTCTTCTGCGTTCGTGGGCTGAAACTCCCACGTACACTCGTGTTTTTTGCACGAATGGAATTTTACGTGTATGACCGTTTTTACCCCGCCATTAAGGCAGCCATACGCCGCTTTCGGAGGAAGCATGCTGGATATTTTCGTGTTTCTATAACCGACCGAACTCTGACATGGATTACAGGATCTTTTCCGTGCGCACTTGGTCTTGTGCTTGCATGTACACACGAAGGGGGATAAGCCACCAGCAGGTCTGCACATAAGTTGACCTGGGAGATCGGAAAAATCTCCACACTTAACCCACCAGGCGGCCGCGACCGGGATTCGAACCCTCGACCTTCCGATTAAGAGGCCGACGTCTTACCACCCCGCCACAGCGCCCGTCCTTACCGAGCAAGTGATTTGCATCATCCGTGAAAGGCTATACCCATCCTATCGGAGAACGAGAATCAAAATTATAGAAAAAGTCCTAAAAAAAGTTGCGCGAAAGACACCAGGGGCAGTATTTTTCACCTCTTTTCGAACAATCATACCTTTTGAGCCCGTGAAAGAATGTTTTTAAACTTGGCACACATGTAATGGCATCATTCTTTGCAAAGTATACAAAGTTGCGTGCATGTTACATTTGTTTCTTAGACGTTACAAACGTTTCTAAATTTTTAACGGAAAACCGTTACAACGTCCATTCTTGGGTTCTGTTTGACCTAAGTACTGGAACATATCCAGATGAGGGTTTTTGTCATTGCTCTGTGAAATTTGGAGAGGCTGCTATTTGTAGTTTTAGATTTATTGCATATCAACTGCGGCTAACCCGCAAAAACACCATAAAAACCCTGGATTTTTGGCTGTTTAAAGTGTTTTTAAGGATTGTTGTCGCTTTCCTTTACACGTTGGATCAGCCTAACTGCGCGGCGGATTTGAACGAAATTTGTATGACTTGTTAGGTAAGACACCAAATAAATCTTTTGGTGTAAAAAATGCAAAATATTATTCAGTTTAAGTCACCGTTTCGACGGTTGAAATTGAATCATGCCGTCAAAAAACGCCATTTTTTAGGGTAGGCGTGGTCACGTACATGTGACGTCATACCCAAATATTGCTCAGATTCAAGAAACACATTTTTAAGCAGAAGAAAGACTGATCTTCAAATACACGTATATTTCTGACCCAAAAATTGCTGTTTAACATCTGGGGTATACCACTGAAAAAATATCCTTAAACTTTTTGGGCTCAGTGTACTGGTCACTGCATTATTAGCTTGTTGAACTTAATTGCCTTCTTGCGTTTCTCGTGGAATCAAAAGTCATTTGGTTTTGATCGAGACATAGGCTTTGGAGCTCCTTTAAGTTTAACTTAAAGACCAGAGCTTCTCCTGATGAAATTATCCTTGGTTCTCTCATTCTCAGATCAGTATGCAGACATTAGTTTTTGGTTTCTCCTTCTCTGAATAGACCAACTCCAAAAATACCTCTGTTGGTTAGTATGGATTGTGAACTGAAAGTGAAAGAGTAAATACTCTTGCTTTTAGTGCGGAAAGCTTTCCACACATACTCCTTGTTCACGTGTTTCAGACACACCCCTCGCCAGTGACTGGCTTATGTCACGTTGGATAATTTGACTCAATTGAGTCAATAACTTTAAGCAAGAGTATTCACTCTTTCACAACCCAGGGGTCGACACTAACTTATTTGGCCTGGGGCCACACTGGCCCCAGAGATGGAAATTGCTGGGGCGGAAAAAAAAATCTGGGGCCCACTCTCAGTATTCACGTGCGGCAATGCATTGTCTGTTTTTCTTCATCGTACTGAAGCCAGGGAAATTTTTTCAACCATTTGACATTGAAATTACGACAGCGCTTCGCGCTTTTGGCTGCATCGGTCTCCTTTTTTCGTTTCTCTCCACCCTGTTCTTCATCTTCATTTCCATGTCTTTTTACACCAGGGATGTGTCGCCACATTTTGCGTTTGGCATTTGAAGGCGATACTTATCTCTCACGCTAAAGAGCGCAATCTGGGAGTTATTTCCCTTACGACATTGTCCTTCGACGATTTGAATGTGTTTTTTTCTTGACTGCGGCATTGATCGTAACGCAAATTTCAGTGACGACTTTGACTGGCGATTTTTAGTGATTGGCTCTGCTGGCATTTATCCTGGGGCGGAGTGGGCCCCAAGCTTCGGCAATGTTTGGGGCGGAACACAAAACTCTGGGGCGTTCCGCCCCCCGCCCCCGTTAGTGTCGAACCCTGCAACCCATAGATTCAAACCCGACACAGTTATTTCCGAACATTGTCTATCCACTTTAGTCAGTGCTTCATCCATCCCTCTCCCTTCTTGACTTATTGCACCCAAAACGGTGTCTTGTATGGGAAGCATGGAGGTATACAACTATGCACACTGGTGGTGGTGTCTAAATTATAATTGCACATGAAGATGACGGAAGGGGGAAGTCTGGAGTGGGAGATGAATGAATAGCCTGGGTGGAGCGAAGCGTTTTGAGAGAGAGAACTTTCTGTTTGAGCTTATTACATCATGATCAAGGGGGCAGGCCCCCATTATGCCACAGGCCTAATATGCCCCAGGTCCACTATGCCACAATCCCGCTATAGATGCCTGTCTTTGCGTATACACGCCAACTTGTGAGTGTCACTGTGTGTCTGTGTGTAGATCTACATGCTGGTCGTACAATTTCAAACATTTTTTTAGAAGTGATGCTTATGTTGTGTAATTATCATCTGTTTTTGGTTCGTTTACATATTGCAGAAAAAATCCACTAGTTCAAATTTTGAATTGGTCAATTGCATACATGATTTAAACTACATTCCCAATCCTAGACTCAGAGAGACACTTAATATGTCTTCTGCTGCGGCTTCTGAGTATTTTGTGTAATGGCGTCAACACTGAATAAGGAAGAAGAAGAGAGATGGTTAGTAATAGGTATTTTTAAAGGAAAGTATCACAAATGAAAATCAAACTAGTATAAAGAGCAACAACAACTTATGCTCTCATGCAGCAATTCTGTTGCATTGCATTGCAAACCTGTGGCATGTGTCAACTTACCGGACAAGAATACTTGAGTGCCAGACTCTGGAGAGTTTCGCCTTCACCAATCTCTTTCTCGTAGAAGACTTCGTCTTCTTCTCCAGCTGGTTGTAAAGACGAGCTTGGACCTCCAGCCTGTCCCCGTCTCGATCTAACCTCAGGCATCTCAAACTCGACATTTTCGTCCTCATCTTCAACTAGATCGCCATCTCCAAAAACATAAACACGAGCCGCCTTGACGTTCTGCAACTGACCCTTCCGATCTGTGAGGGTGTGAGAGAGAACCTCCTTTCCTCTTGTGGAGGGCCGACTGTGGCCACTCATGGCGGAACCTCAGAACCCCAAAGAGATGTTTCACATACTCGCGCGACACTTTCAGCGCCGGAAATGTCACTCAGAATCTAGTCATGATTTTCGGCGATCAGGGCACCATTGCTGTAAAATACCTATCGCATCCACGTCAAAGGTTGTCTTTACTTGGTCCAGACGGAACCGGATGTAAACTTCTGCAAATGTTCTGAAGTTACCTCCCTTCACAAAGAAAAAAGGTACATTTATTTCAGTAACTTACTTTCTCCTCAACCAAAGGACCTAAATGAAAGAATAAAATGGAAGTATAAAATCGTAATTTTATGCTTCTATTTGAATCATTTTCAATCTTGTTTTTAGTCTCTACAACGCAATTAGTCCGCTAAATTTCTCTGCTAGTGCTAGTTTTGTACAATCCGGAAGTTGATGTAGAAATTACGAGATAGAAAGGTAGGCCAAACGATTCAGAATGGTGTGCGTTCCCTGCATTGTAATACCTTTTGTGCTGTGGTTTTTCCACAAATATATACAACCATACATTTCCAAGATGTGGAATCCATGGAAGAAGGTAGAGGGACCACAAGATGGTGGAGGAGATTCTTCAGCAGAGTTGAAGTGTCCTCTCAGACTCGGAAAAGATTCGTCTGCTCAACAGGTCAGTTATTGTTTGATAGTGCAGCTATTTCGTTATGTATTACATAAGCAAACACATCATGTCTGTTTACTCAAGTGTGGGGTATTAAAACATCTTTATCAGTAGGTATTCCAAAGTGATTTTCAATTTTCAAATAACCCATATGAAACTTAGTTAAACAAATAGAGTTTTTCATTCTGAGCACAGGAATACTTTTTTTTTAAGGTGGGCTGGGAAAAAAAAAAGTTATGATTTTTTTCCGTATTTTTGGACTCTGAAAATTTTTCGCACATCATTCTTCCGCACATTCAAACATGCCTCAAGCACACAAATCAAATCACATGAGTCAAAAAATGAGTTTATGAATAGTTTATATACTTTTCAGATTGATAATGCAAAATACATTGACAGGAAATACATCGTAATAGAAATACAGAGCTTCAAAAATGGCACAAAATAGCAAAATAAGCCCTCTGCTACTCCCAACAACTGGGCAAGAGTCCATTTTCTAACTCTTTCATCTCTAAATCATAAAATGCATTTTCATTGTAATACATTTTCTAGGAAGAGCAGGATATGATATCTAAGCCTAATTTTTTTCAACTCTATCTGACAACTGGTTAGTACGATATCTTTGATCAAAAATGCCAAAAGTGCTGTTTTGTCAAGTCGAGAAAAATGGCGACTAAGTGGTCATTTTTGGTCTGCCATAACTTTCTTGCTTTAAAAGTTACAAAGCTGTTTTTGGTATCCATTTGTTCAGCATTAAAAGCTCTTAATAAGTGATACACACTTGGATTTCTACATGCTTAATAAAAACATAGCATTGTCTTGAAAAAACAGATATTTTGTACATAACGTGAATTTTGGCTTCTTCAAAATGTTTTTATCTGGTTCAATGTTTAAGATAATGCAAGTACCTTATACCAAAATGATCAGTTTTTAATAAACTGTCAGAACAGCAAACAAGACAATGAACGTCTTTTCTTCCCTTGAGACCATAACTGTTTTTTATCTGAGGTAAAAAAAACAACATTAAAAAAAAAAAAAAAAATCTTTTTTTTTTTTTTTTTACGAAAAAAGTATGTTTTGATTAGCTTACTCTGTCATGCTTGCAAGTTAACTTTGTAAAAGCTCAATTTTCTGCCTCAGTTTTGAAGATTATTGTTGCACAGCAATTTTTTCTGCCGTCAGTGATAAAGCTTCCTCTTTTAAAATGTTTAGTTCTTGCTCAAGAATATTTTTTTAGCACAAGATCTCCTTGGTGGGTAGCTTTGAAATTTGCACTTCTTCTTTAGAGTTTGGAGTTTCTCACTCCTGATAAGCTTTTCTTCACATTTCTGTTCTCTTGCTGTAGTTTCTTGACTAAAATTGGCATGCACTTGTTTGAGAAAAGTCCAGTTTTTCTTTAGCATTAGTCAAATCAGCAAAGTCCTTAGTTTGCCAAGTGGTAGTCAGATTTGCACCACCTACAATATACTCCAAATGTTCAAGCTTTCTTTTTCTGCCTTTTCTTTCCCTTCCTGTAGTATGTTGTGGTATTCCAGCGTAACCATTGTAGCAGCTGAATGTTGAACTTGCAGACTGCTAATGCTATGCTGGTTTTCTTCCCTACTGTCAAGTATTCCTGCTGGTTCAACTGTGCTGTGATGGACTAATTTCTCTTGCTCCTGGTTTGAGCTGTCCAAATTCTTGTTGGAAACACTTCTTCCTTGGCAACTGTTTGACTGCACACTAAATTCATGAACCAAAAACTTCTCAAGTTCTTCAGGGCGCCTATCTTTAGCTTTGCTTAAGATTCTGTACTGCATCATACTTTTCTCTTCAGACTTAGCAATCTGTGATCTAGAACATTTCAATCCCCTCCCCTAACACATTCAACCATTCAGAAGCAAAATCATGTTTTACATGTTCTTTCTTTCTAAATTGTTCAAGTGCAATCACAATCTGGTTTGTCAGTCGGATACCTGTTCCTAAAAATTGAGAACATGAATGCACATTTGACCAGTCAATGCCAACATCATCAAGTTCTTTGTTTATTATGTTCACATAAGAGGTCTCTTTCAAGAATGCAGCATCAGCTGAAGAAACAGCAATGTTGTTGAAGGATTTTTCAGTCTTCTGGATCAGTGCCTTCACACGTTCTGGATATGAAGAGTCACAAAGCAGCCGACTGAACCAAACAGATACCTGCACACAAACACATATACACTGCTTACCTTTTTTTCTTAGCTACAGAGAGAGAGAGAGAGAGAGAGAGAGAGAGAGAGAGAGAGAGAGAGAGAGAGAGAGAGAGAGAGAGAGAGAGATGGATGGATGGATGGATGGATGGATTGTTTATCTAGCAAGGCAATAGCCCCATATGAAGGGGTGTGTTTGTTTGTTTGACATATAACGTGCGCCACACACAAGACAGAAGTCGCAGCACAGGCTTCATGTCTCACCCAGTCACATTATTCTGACACCGGACCAACCAGTCCTAGCACTAACCCCATAATGCCAGCCAGACGCCAGGCGGAGCAGCCACTAGATTGCCAATTTTAAAGTCTTAGGTATGACCCGGCCGGGGTTCGAACCCACGACCTCCCGATCACGGGGCGGACGCCTTACCACTAGGCATGTGTGTGAAATGAAATAAAAAGTATACATGTATACAAATAGTATACATGCAGAACATCAAACGTGACAGACCATAGAATATCAGATTATTAACATAATATAGCAGAACAATATGAATACATAGAATATGCAGAGAGAGAGAGAAAGAGAGAGAGAGAATGTAAGTTGCAACACTTATTTAGAAAAATGAATGTCAAAAGAAGCTCATACTAAACAGTGCCATCATATACTGAAGGTAAAACTTCTTTTTTTTCCATCTGTATTTTTCCATTTGATTTTGAATGCTTACACTGTATGACCTTGCTCCCAGCAAATCAGTCCCCGGAGCTTAAGTTAAAGCTTGATGAACACCTGCCATCAAGTTAGTCAGGAACTGAGGAAGGCTTGGTCTTCTCCCTCTGCCAGTCATTAAAAATGTCTCCTTTAGTTTCTGGAACCGATCATCTGAGATTGAGAAGGGAAAAGTTGGAGGGCATTAGCACAGTTAAGAATTACCATTTCAAGAAGTGAACACAATATGATTGTAATTTGTATGGTGGTATGTGATGTTTTATGCTCAGATGACAGAAACACGTACTTGATGAAAATCAAGCCATTCAATTTGTGATGATTACACGCATGTATATGTCTCACTAACGCATACTCCAACAACACATACATACTCGAAGAAGGAAAGTTTAAAATAAAAAAAAATTAAAAAAAATTGTGCATGAAAAGTCCAATGTCCATTGCAAGTCAACCACATTTTCAAGGAACTTTGTTACAACAGTGAAATAAAAAAAGAAGTGAACACAATAGTTTGAAAAGAAAACGGAATTATTTGACGTAAAAAAAGCGAAGTTGTTTGCACATCGTAAAATGTAAACAAGGAGATAAGGGAGATCACCCAGAAGACGACTATCGAGCACACATGCAAAAAAGCTAATTTCTAGTAATTCTCTTTGTTAATGATTCAAATCAATGAACAGATTGTTAAAAATGTGTTTCAAGACTTTATTCCTTGAGTCATAATGCTTTATTTTCCTCACTGTAAAAATACAGCATGCCGAGAAGTTCACTACTCCCACCTTCACAAACACTGTACTTCGTCTGCTATCAACTCGGTTCGTTCATCCCCCGTGGTTTTTTAAATAAGCAAATATATCTTAAAGAATTGAAAGAGAACACAATGTAAGGCATATATGCTTACCTTCTAGATAATCTGGATCGAATGGTTCCTCAAAGTTTGGGTGCAAAATCGATTTTTCGCGACCGTGACGTGCCATCGCTTGGTCTTCGGCAAACGCCGCCATGACACGGCGTAATCGACAACGAGAAAAACGGGTTGCCTCGTTTTCGGTTCTCGGGCAAGCAAGCCGTTGGTTGCATCAGTATGAAAATAAGACCAGGTGAAAGTTCAAACTCCGACCTTGCCATTCGCATTCATAAAACCGGATATTGTTTGTTCTGAGATGGCAAAATTTTCGAGCGAAGTTTTAAACTGAATAATAGTACTCTTAAACGGAAGCCAATCAAAATAATATTGATATCATCGGGAAGTTTAATCTTTCCTCTTCATGTCTATAGTAGCGGGTTGTTGCTAACTTTAATGGCTTATCTGCCCGAGCGGAGTTTTCCCGGTTGGGGTCAAAACAACGCAGCAAAAACTTCGTTCTGACGTCAGAAAATCACAACTTAGTAACCATTTTCACACGCGTATTTCAAATGTTAGATTTTGAATCTAATACTTTATTTTTGTTTTAAAGTAACTATGAAGAATCAATTATCATCTTGGTGTATTCTTTTTATTCAGTTCACCTCATTCCAGCGAGTTTGAACAAGTTAAAAACCA
This sequence comes from Littorina saxatilis, assembly GCF_037325665.1. Classification (NCBI taxonomy): domain Eukaryota; kingdom Metazoa; phylum Mollusca; class Gastropoda; order Littorinimorpha; family Littorinidae; genus Littorina; species Littorina saxatilis. The sequence goes on from NC_090245.1 coordinate 80,686,990, forward strand.
GTGAAAAATCACGCTCGGCGTCACTTTTCGCCACACGCGAAGAGCACTTTGGAATACCTATTATCAGCAATTCTGTGTTAAATACTCTTGATCATAGTTCAAAATTTGATGATATGATGTTTCAAAGGGTCATGTCATGATTATCTGTTCCTACTTCATCATAATTATGATCATCCCATCCTTTCAAAAATAAAGCGTATTTATTAAGTCTTACCTCTTATGACTGAGCTTGTTGAAAGAGCTTATCATATTTCTAAACAGTAGAATGAGGTTTTTGACAGTGTGTGTACTTTGTCATGTGATTCCGAGCTTTATAGAGAAATCTGATACAGTGATAGTGTGTTAGGCCTAAAAAAAAAATAGGTGTGGTTACGGTAACCCGACCTACCCTATTTTTAGGGGCCGACCCTATAACTTTTTATTACATTTGTCAAAAACAAAAACAAAAACCCAAGAAAACGAGTGCAGAAAACGCAATGAAAGCGAAAGCGCTCGAGTCGCACACTTATTTCCCTGTCAAGTAGGTTTAATTTGTACACATTAGAAAAAAAAGTAAAAAAAACAAAAAAGTGATTGCCTACCTTCCTACCCTATTTTTTTGGGCTATGTTACCGTAACCACACCTATTTTTTTTTGTTGTTGCCTTATGTTTTTTTTTTCTCTACGTGGTCACCATTTGTTATTTTTCCTTGTACCCTCTAGGCTACATTTATACTGTCGATGTTTAGTATCGTGTATACTATTTTCTTGCTCTGTCTACAGAATGGTGACATGTCAAAAAGCATGGCAAATGGGAGTGCGGAAGTAACAAGCGGCGGAGACAAGAAAAGAGATTGATTTCGTTTCGGTCAAGGGATTGTTTTTATTTATTCATTTTCTGAAGCTTCTGTGAGAAAAAGAGAGAATGTCATAGATTATCTGGACTGTGATCATGTGAACCTGAGTATTTATAAAATTAATCATTTAATGGTAGTCAGAAGTGCAGTCGCATTTTTTTAAACAAAGTAAGAATTGCTACCTAACACGGAAAACAAAACACGGAATTCTACACTCTTAAAAGTAACATGTTAATTGAAGTGACTGAATTTAGAAAAGTCATTTGAGTGACCTGGTCTTTGAAATTTGTACCTGGTTCCCTTTTTGTTGTGGAAATTCAATTCAAAGGGAAAATGCGCAATGAATAAATTATACATATTGAAGTAAAGAAATGTTTGATGTTCAAGCAACAAAAAAATGGTGTTGCCCAAATGTATATAATACAGTGATAATTTACAACATGCTTCATATTGTTTTGTATGTGTGTATGATGGAAATTGATAGTGTGTGGTGCAATTGTGTAAACGTTCAATTGTCTATCAATTGTTCTAAACTTTTTCAGGGTTTTGAGTGTCATCAATTTTTAAAACAATGAAGGCATGCAAGCTCACTTTAGATCTTGTCTTACCTTGGAAATTGAGATTTACCCTTTCTTTAGATTGCCTGTACGATGCACTCATGGATGCACTATTACCTGTTTTCTGCTAATCTGAAAGCAATTGATGCAATTCAGTGATTTTGTGTGTGAATGGAAATGTATGTATACCAAAAAAAATGATTTTGATCCCTTGTGTACGTGGATGTAAAAATTATATAAAATGTGTCTCCTTTGTTGGTTATTGAGATTTTGTCTTTATTTAGAATTTTTGTTTGTCAGCTGCACACTTGTGAATGTACTTTTTATGTTTGTAAGAGAGCAGTTGCTGTGTCAAAGGTATTCAAGGGGCAGTGAATGCAGGGATGTTTTCTGAATGAAAGAATCTTTTAATATGATTTTCTGCACACATACCTTTTTCCTCTTAATGTTTGTAATACTTTGTATGCAAGAATAAATGATTCCAATCACTTTAGCCCACAAATGTGATTTGTGGGCTAATCTTGGATGTACGAGTGTAAAGTTTCTCTGGCGCTTTCAGTTTCACACACACACGCAGTTTGAAGAGAATTAAAAATACAAACAAAACTGACAAAATCTAACTGCACGCATAACAGTCTTGTATGTTCATCTGTACACTCCAATATATATCGCAAATAAAAGTAACATGTACACCGAGCTCCCATCAGTCACTTGTGCTGCACATGTCCCTAATGTTTGTTTGTTTGTTCATTCATGGGCTGAAACTCCCACAGCGTTTACGTGTATGACCGTATTTACCCCGCCATTTAGGCAGCCATACGCCGCTTTCGGGGGAGCATGCTGGGTATTTTCGTGTTTCTATAACCCACCGAACTCTGACATGGACTACAGGATCTTTTTCGTGCGCACTTGTGCTTGCGTGTACACACGGGGGTGTTCGGACACCGAGGAGAGTCTGCACACAAAGTTGACTCTGAGAAATAAATCTCTCGCCAAACATGGGGACAAACTCACGCTGACAGCGGCCAACTGGATACAAATCCAGCGCGCTACCGACTGAGCTACATCCCCGCCCACATGTCCCTAATGAATCAAATGTCTGTTCAGTTCGTGAGAAATGCAGCCCGAAAGATTAGAGAATCTTTATGCTGATCAAGTCTGTAACTGCAATATCACACACCTAGTTTTGAACTTGCAGGTGTGGAAAACCATGAAGAAGTGTGTTCATATGCCACATAAAGGCTTACAGTTCCTATATTTTCTACTTGGATAAAATTAGCTGCACCGCGCAGGCTGTCCCCAATGTTATGTTTCCATAACCCTCAGAAGTATCCATAAGCTGACTACTGTATCACCACAGTTACCACAAATGCAGAGCTAAGCACGCGTTTGTCACAAGCAGTAAAATGGACTGTTTAATCTTCTTTTCAGATCTACCAAGAGACGGGCGCAGTGGCAAGACGTCGGCCTCCTAATCGGGAGGTCGTGAGTTTGAATCCTGGTCGCTGCCGCCTGGTGGGTTAAGAGTGGAGATTTTTCCGATCTCCCAGGTCAACTTATGTGCAGACCTGCTAGTGACTTAACCCCCTTCGTGTGTACACGCAAGCACAAGACCAAGTGCGCACGAAAAAGATCCTGAAATCCATGTCAGAGTTCGGTGGGGTATAGAAACACAAAAATACCCAGCATGCCTCCCCCGAAATCGGCGTATGCTGCCTGAATGGCGGGGTAAAAACGGCCATACACGTAAAAATCCACTCGTGCTAAAATCATGAGTGAACGTGGTAGTCTAAGCCCATGAACGAAGAAGAAGAAGATCTACCAAGAGCATGTATACTTCTCCCGTGGCAAATGTTATTGCTTATAAATTACTTTTGTTTCAATCACAAGTTCTTTGTGACAAACAGCATCTTACACTTCTAATCAAGCCAGAATGACGACGATGATGTACTTATTTCTGCCCTGTTATCTCTCCGCCTCTGCGTGTTGAGCGCCGCCTCTCCCTTTTTCCTGATGCGCTGATGTTTCTGTTTGGCCGCAACCTTCTTGGCCTGTGCTCTTGCGCGTCTCTCCACAATCACTGGGTGAATGGAGCTGCTGACACTGGCAGTGTCACAGTGTTCCCTGTGGCCAACACTCAGGTTGTCATTGTCACTTTCGTCAGACAACTCCTTTTCCTGTTCCTCCGTCTTAGAAGCCAGTTCAACAGCTTTCGTCTTTAGTGAAATAAATTCTGTATTTTCTGCACCAACATTGTCTGTGTTAGACGAATGAACTTCTGCCTTACTTTCATCAGTCCTGTCTGTGGCTGCTTCAGCTTCACCGTCACAAACTTCGACTTCACCTTTTATCGCTTCAGCTGCAATCTGTCCTTCTGGTGACGCTTCAGTCCCACCTCCATCAACATTGAGAAGCGAGAGTCTGTAGTTGAGTTGTTCATCTCTGGGATCAACAACAGGCTTTTTAACGTGTTGGTGCCGAGTAGCATTTTCTTCCTCCTCCTGCTCTTCATCACCAGTGTCTGTTTCATCTCCTTCACTGGCATCACCCTCGCTCTCTTCTGCAGTGTCTGTCTCACTGCCTTCTCGTGTCCGCGGCCCCAATTCATCAACAAACTGAAAATAAAAGTCATGTGTGAAGGACAGCAATCTTTCTTCAAACAAAGATTAATTGGAACCCAATGAATGTGCACACGATACAAGATACAAGATATTTATTCACCAATTTTGCAAAAGGATTACATCTTGGCACGGCACGGTAAAAATAAAATAAAAACCAACCAGACACATATGCAGACACACATCACCATGCACGCATACATACGTACATTACACTGTCATGCACACACAGACACAACTCACACACACACACACACCCACAATTATTTGCATACTCACACATAACCAGCCACATATCTACATCACAAATTCACATCGTCGCCTTGTAAAGGTAAGAGCCATATCCGTTTAAAGGGGTGCCAGTAATATCAATGCAACATTAGTGAATACTAGAACAATACCTAAAAATTATAAACCATTTAAAAGTAAGTAGTACACGTAATTATTATCATTTAGTCAGATCATCACATAAAATTATATAATCATAATCTAGCCAGTTAGACAGTTTAAAACAACAGTATTAACAGACTATCACAGATCTGCTCAAGCACCTGAACCTTGAGTCACATTGCACAAAACTACTACCATCACAGAACTACTCAAGCACCTAAAAAATAAGGACCATTCCACATTGCACATACTTCCACTATCACAAGTTATGAGAACAGTAATGGAATGCAGTGAAAGAACTAAGTAACAAAAGAACCCCCCCCCCCCCCCAATCCTATAACTACAGTATATTACAACTGAATGAAATAGGAACAAATGAAAACCAAATGAAGATGTAGTAAATACTATTGGATTGGATTGGATTGGATAAGATTTACAGTCCAGTGAGGTTACCCTCATGGAAATTCGGGCTGCTTTCTTCCCGGGGAGACAAATTTAAAAACGCGTCCTCGGAGATGAAGATAATCATAAATGAGTAATCCCACAGAGACAGAAGAAAGATTTTAAGCGACACACCCACAGTCCCCCAAAATACACAAAGATGAAGAAATCACCTCATCAAAAGTAGATGCCATGGTCTTTGTGAAACCGCTGGCAGCAACCTCACGATCCAAGTTTCCAGTCCTCCTGAAATCAAACCAAACACAACAGCTAGTTATGTACAGCTTTCTGAATAACATGCATGTACTATAAAAATTTATAGACACAGTCCTTCCTCTGAACACAACCAGCTATTTCCTAGGACTTCCCCAAGCCAAGACCTTTCTGTAAAAACAGTGGCTCGCTATCTCAGATCTGATATGGCCTTTACATGGGATAAGAACATCCCTCGACTAGTACACACGACAACAAATCAACATCACAACTACTTCCTGTGCATAGTGAGATTGTTCAGATGAATTAATTTCAGAGATTTCTACTCGTGTCTGTTTATTCAATTCATCCCAAAAATTGTCACTCTAAACAGAAAGCACCTGGACTGTCGATTGTTGGTATATGATGGTCTTGTCCCAAGTGAAAGCCTGGCCAGATCTGAAATGGTGAGTCAAATTGTATACAGGGGAAGAATTCCCCTTAAAATGTTTCCATTTGAAACTATTCTAACAATCAGTAATTTGCAATTGCATAATTCCACAGACTTCATCAGGTGGCAAATTTTCTCTTTATTGTTGTGCATGTTTTGTGTCCATGTAAACAAGCCTGAGGTTAACATTCTGTTACCTATACAGACAGTAAATGCATTTGATTTTGTACTTCTTTGTTTTTGCAAGTACATGTACTGGATTAGGCCCCCCAAAAAATTAGGTGTGGTTACGGTAACATAGCCCCAAAAAATAGGGTAGGAAGGTAGGCAATCTTTTTTTAATTTTTTTTTTAAACTTTTTTTCTAATGTGTACAAATTAAACCTACTTGACAGGGAAATAAGTGTGCGACTCGGGCGCTTTCGCTTTCATTGCGTTTTCTGCACGCATTTTCTTTTTTTTTCTCTTTTTTTTTTTGACAAATGTAATAAAAAGTTATAGGGTCGGCCCCTAAAAATAGGGTAGGTCGGGTTACCGTAACCACACCTATTTTTTTTTTAGGCCTTACGAAAGAGAGTAAGCAATGAAATCATCACCATCATCATCATATCTATCCAATTTTATGACAAATGCAAATGGAACTAGTCATACAATTTGGTGTTGGGCGGTTCGGCAACTGACAGCTTTTCAGATTTTGTTTCTCTTTAGCTTCAGTCTAGTCTGTTTCTTCACTGCTCCGGGCAAGTGGAACCTCACCGACCAGACCACATTTGCATAACTCAACATTCTTCTATTACTTAAGTTTCTATTTCTGAATATTTCACATGTAAACTCACACAATGTCTTTGAAGGTGGGGAAGAGTTCACTTTCATAGGCAAATCTCTTGGAAAAGAAGTCCCTGATGCACTGCACATCACGGTCAAAGTACCTGCACATACCAAAGGATATACATGTACCCAACAAATCAACATTTGGACATGACACAAATGGCTGTAGTGATTTACATTACCACTACACAATAACCGTGATGCTCCCTTAAAGCTAAACATCCCCTGCAAATCAAAATGGTTTTATAGTGGAAATGATAAGGTACATCCAGAATGAACTTGGTCCATCATTTTTGTGGTTTGTCAAATCATTTTCTTTCACTAGATTATAAAATCACCAAATAAAAGTTCACAATTGATGGCAAAATGTAAGGCCAGTATGATTACATGATAAGTCTCTCAGGTAAGTCTCTTCCTCCTTGAGAAGAGTGAGTTCATGGTTAAGCTGTAGCTTAGGTGTTTATCTGTCCAACTATGCCAGCTGCCACCACACTGTTGCTGGAGTAAGGGAGATTACTCTACTTCACAGCAACATGTTCATGTGAATTCCAGTCTTCCATTTCTAAATGCAGTGTATGCAACTTAAAAAAACCATACGTCTAATTCCTTCAAATACATTCAACAGACAAACTGTGCATGCACACTAAACACATGCCTGCAGGTCACCAATACCTATAGTCATTTAGTACTCACATTTGAGCGTTTGTGTGAGACATAGACACCATCTGAGGGAAGTCAATCATGATGACGTGATCGTCAGCATCCAGCATGAGGTTGAACTCGTTGAAGTCAGAATGAATGACGCCATTCTCTGCCAGTTTGACGATCAACTCCATGCATTCACTATACAAGGCTTCTTTATCCTTCAGTCCATGCACTTGACACCTGATGAAGCAGTGAGGTAACACTTAGTAACAGAGGGTTGCATGAAGTTAACAACATTTTGCTAAAGATGTCAATTAATTTTTTCTTGTTACCAGACACTTAACAAAGCAACGAATGACAAAAATACAGCGTGCAATGTTTTCCGTTATCTGTGCACTTTGAGAAATACAGATCAACCAGCTTAGGATTTAAGTTTGCAGGAATCGGCAGCTACACAAAATATGCCATCAAAGCTCTTATTTTGGCTAAAACAAGAGGATATATATATTTAGTCCATCTCATAAAGAAATGAAACAGTGTCATTTCCTTCATAGGTCACAATGATTAAAAATATCATGAAATATCACTCACAAGGGATAGCCTGGAACCAGCTGCATCACCACTGCATGGCGATTGACGTCTGCTGGCTTCGGGACTGGAAACCCATGTTCATACAATGCCTGAAACACAATGTCATGTAGTTCTTCCTTGAAAAAAAACAAATACAAAGAACACTCTCAAGGAAATAGCAATGGAGAAATCAAACACTCTCACTACACATTTAACTGAAGAGATAATTCTAATCACTTATTTTTACCTTCATATATGCATGCTCCTTTGTAGCCGAGAGACGAGAGAGGTAAAGCCAGGAGATGCTCTTCCTGTGTTTGTGATAATCTCTCTTGTTTTTCAGCTGTCTGAAGGATGTTCTGCCCAATCTAGAGAGAAAGCACACAACAAACATACTCAACTTTAAACATCAAAAGTAACAAACCACATAAAAGAAATTAACAACTACGCGAGAGAAAAAAATATCATAGAAAAGAAACTACTTCAGATACAGAAGCTGAAAAAGGTTTTAAAGTGTAGGACCAACATTCTTTGCTGGCTTAAAAACAACAATAACAAGAAGAGCAAACGCTCGATCGAGTCACTTTCGCAGTTCTGAATATTATATGAGGCATCAGATGGACAGGAAGAAATTGCTATTCACAACACAATGAGTCACGTTCACATAAAATTTGAGCCCGGTCACTTTTATAGTTTCCGAGAAAAGCCCAACGTTAAGTTGTGTGTTGCCGAACAGAAAAGGCTAGTTATCTCCCTTGTTTTTCTGATAACGTTCGTAAAAGGCTACAGATGTAAATACTTTGATGTAAAGAATAATCCTACAAAGTTTCAATCACATCCGATGAACTTTGTCAAAGATATAAAATGTCTAATTTTTCCTTTGACGCTGACCTGTGACCTTGAAAAAGGTCAAAGGTCAACGAAACCATCGTTAAAGTGTAGAGGTCATTGGAGGTCACGACTAAACAAAATATGAGCCCGATCGCTTTGATAGTTTCCGAGAAAAGTCCAACGTTAAGGTGGTGTCTACGGCCGGCCGGCCGGACAGACTAACACTGACCGATTACATAGAGTCACTTTTTCTCAAGTGACTCAATAACAAAACACTAAGTGTAATGCCATTATTAGTGACTATTATTACATAACTGCTTGTAGCATGTCATTAGGCACACACAAAAAATAGGTGTGGTTACGCATAGCTGCCAACTTTTTCCAGATAAAAATAGGGAGGAATGAGCATCTGGGCGCGAAGCGCCTAGAATGCTAGGGGGGTCCGGGGGCATGCCCCCCCGTAAAATATTTCAAACAAGAAGGGCAAAGCCCATACGACTCACATGCTTGACCTTGACCTTTACATGACCTTGACCTTCAGGGTCAAGGTCAAATAACTAAACCTAGCAATGACATCATACACTAAGAACTGCTTTACACATTTTTCCTACCAAAATACATGTGACCTTGACCCAAGGTCAAGGTCACCCAAGGTCATGCAACACAAAGCTGTTAATTCAAGACATAGGAAGTACAATGGTGCTTATTGGCTCTTTCTACCATGAGATATGGTCACTTTTAGTGTTTCACTACCTTATTTTGGTCACATTTCAAAAGGGTCAAAGTGACCTTGACCTTGATCATATGTGACCAAATGTGTCTCATGATGAAAGCATAACATGTGCCCCACATAATTTTTAAGTTTGAAACAGTTATCTTCCATAGTTCAGGGTCAAGGTCACTTCAAAATATGCATACAATCCAACTTTGAAGAGCTCCTGTGACCTTGACCTTGAAGCAAGGTAAACCAAACTGGTATCAAAAGATGGGGCTTACTTTGCCCTATATATCATATATAGGTGAGGTATTGAATCTCAAAAACTTCAGAGAAAATGGGAAAAATGTGAAAAATAGCTGTTTTTTAGACAACATTTATGGCCCCTGCGACCTTGACCTTGAAGCAAGGTCAAGATGCTATGTATGTTTTTTGGGGCCTTGTCATCATACACCATCTTGCCAAATTTGGTACTGATAGACTGAATAGTGTCCAAGAAATATCCAACGTTAAAGTTTTCCGGACGGACGGACGGACGGACGTCCGGACGGACGGACGGACGGACGGACGGACGGACGACTCGGGTGAGTACATACTCACTTTTGCTTCGCATGTGAGGCAAAAAAGGATGCAAAATGGTGCAATCTGGTGCATTCTGAGGATTATAATTGCCAGTTTCTGGCAGCAAATTTTGTCACAAAAAAGGAAGAATGAGCTGGAGAGAGAGTAGATGTAGTGACTTACCAATGCACGTCAAGCTTCCTTCTACAGTATTTCATACTTCTTGACACTCACATCTTCCAATTGTGTGGGGCCGGGGAAGATATCTTTTGCTATCACAGTTCACAACCGCACCAAAATCATAGTTCATGTTAGTTACTTCCTTGAGTTTATTTCAGAATCCAAAAGTCACAACACACTACACCTTCCAGGGGTATGAACTAGGAGATTGCTGTTGCCATCACAGTTCACAACAGCATAACTGGCACGGATCAGCGTTCATAGTTCGAACATTGACGTCTGAAGCGAACAGTTGGGTAATCTTTCTGGACGGCTGTCCCCCGGTTCCGTTCATGTTTTGCTGTTCTTGATTGAGCTTCAATATCCCCCCGGCCTCCATGTCCGATGCTTATATCTTCGCGGCACTTGGTGCAAAACGAGAAATGTATGCCGCGTCTTGTCGATTCGGAGATGAAGTCATACTCTTGTTTGTAACTCTTTTGAAATTTTACAAGAACTTTCGGGCCGACTTTCGGCCGCTGGACTGTTGTTTTCTTCATTTTGTGGTCGTCTGTTGCTGTTTCTTCTTCTGCTTCTCATCCACATTCGACTGAAGCGCATGCGCTAGCCACAAATCTCGCCTATTCTCGTTTAGTTTCGATTTTGATCACAGCGTTTGTGTGACGAAGCCTCGTGCTGAACGAGAGTTCAGAAGTGAAACCACGCCGAGTACAGGCGCTTGAAAATACACTCCAGTCATTATATAACTATACTCGAAAAAAATTTAATCGGGAAACTTTTGCACTATTCGGGAAAATCCGGGACTGGACATAAAATCAGGAATTTCCCGGTTTTCTAGGGAGGGTTGGCAGCTATGTTACGGTAACATAGCCAAAAAAAAATAGGGTAGGAAGGTAGGCAATCACTTTTCTTTTTTAAAACTTTTTTCTAATGTGTACAAATTAAAACCTACTTGACAGGGAAATAAGTGTGCGACTCGGGCGCTTTCGCTTTCATTGCGTTTTCTGCACTCGTTTTCTTGTGTTTTTGCGGACAAATGTAATAAAAAGTTATAGGGTCGGCCCCTAAAAATAAGGTAGGTCGGGTTACCGTAACCACACCTAATTTTTTTTAGGCCTTACATGAGTAAAATGAAGACAACAGATGCATACCTGTGTAGCTTCAAGGCATACTCTTTCATGTCTTCATCAGCAACAACGTACACATCTGGAAAATTCAGAAAAATAGTTCTTGAATTCACATAATTTAAGATAATTTCACAGGGGTGTACCTTAACTGTTTTGTGGGGCCGGTAAGTCAGCAATTTGAACCGGGCCCCCAACCAGCCCGGATTTCTTACAACCACCTCAGCGGCTTGTACTGACATATGTTGTGCGACAACAACAAACACAAAAGAAATACATTAATAATACTACTAACAATGCATGCATTTACCATACTTATATTTATAACTACCACAAACACACAAAAGACACAATTATGACAAACACATAGTATAATATGTGGGTGGTTTTCAAAAAAGTAAGAATTTTCTTGTCCCTGTACTTTCATAAAATCTTACCAATAAACGTATCAGTATTTCTCGATGCAAATTGTTTTATCGTAAAGAGCAACCATTGTACAAGAAGTGGGGTCTAACTTTTTTTATCAAATATTGCTTTTGATTATTACTATTGTCCATACAATATCGAGTGGGTGGCTAAAAATAGCTGTCCCACGTAAAACATGGTAAACTTGAACTGTCCATAAAATTCTTGAAAAAAAATTCAGGCTGTCCAGAAAAATTATTTTTAAGGTTATTTATCCATGAACTTTACATTTCAAATTCTATTTACCCCTTTCTGCCAACAGAATGACAGAAAAAATAAACTGAAGATGAAAAAATCATTGTCCCACGGTTTCATGTCAGTGGTGTTACCATCACACAAGTTTGGTGGAAAACATTGGTTTCCCCCCTTGCTATCCATCTTTATATTCGCTGAGAGCTCCTTCCCTTTACCCTCCATAACTTGAATGCAGAGAAAGCCGGCACTGTGAGCTGTGGACCATTTACAAGCCTTTGGAAGCGAAGCAGGTAAGGGTATGTTTGTAAATATTGTCAGTGGTGTTACTAGGTGCAGTTGCAATAAAACACACTCAGGGGAGAAACTGATAGCTCAGTTAGTGGTATTAGTAAACCACTTCCACATGGTGCAAGAACTTTGGATCACGCATGCTTGGGGGAGCAGTCATTATTTTTTAAACTTCATTTTGTCAGTGGTGTTACCGTCAGTGGTGTTACCATGCTGTAGGGTAACACCACTGACAGAATGGTAACACCACTGACATTCGAAGGTCTTTTTGGTGTATTTCACACAGCAGAGACGGGCAACGTTAATTGAAAAGACTACTGGAATGCATACATGGGAAAGAGGATGCTAGGGACTGGGCAGGATGCTTAAAGAAGTAGTTGCTGGTACTTTATGTAGCGTGGAGCTATACATTGCAAGTTATATATCATGTTATATCAATTGTAGCATGCATTATAACAAACACATGCTAAGTATGTACACTTTTGTCTTAGGAGCTGGCGTATATACCGCAGTCATGGCCCTATCTGCTGCTGAAAAACAGCGTCGTTACCGACAAAGGAGAGATGCAGACCCAGAAAGCGAAAGCCGTATCCTGGGGTGGTTGTGGAGGTTGATGGTGAAGAGGTCTATGTGGACTGTATGAATGCGGTGGGCAAGGGATTTACTAACACTTTCTTCTGGCCCAAAACATACCAAGATCTCTGTTGGTATGACCATGACAAAATTCTGGCCGTCATCCCACAGCCTGTTCGTACTAGCAATGCAGCAGACCAGTTTTCAGTTGATGAGGCAATATGGAGAGCGGTGGTGGGAAAGTTGAAGGCTTGAAGCATATGATTTTCTGCAAGGGTATTGTCAACTTGACGAGGTTCTGGTATCAAATGCACCGCAAGACATTGTTCATTTTTCTACTACCAAGCCTTTTTTATTACTGCCATGCATTCTGTCAAGAAACGCTGCCTGAAGAGTGCAGGTGCACATATTACTGTAACTTTCTTTTGTGCCCAGGAAAGAAATGAAATGAGATGGATGCAAGCATATCTCATTTGTATTACTGCCTGTTACTTTTTTCTTTATTGTCATGTTGTATTTGCTTGCATTTTCCCCCCCTAAGTTTTCTGTTTGTGCTTGTAATCTGTTTGGAACAATTATTTGAGCTGTCGCATTAACCATGTGCATTTGCAATGTGCTACATTTATGTTCAAGTTGTGAAAATGGCATAACGATGATGTCAGTATGCCATTAGTGTTACCAGTTGTCAGCGGTGTTACCAACTGTCAGTGGTGTTACTAATGTCAAGTTTTGTTACCTTTTTGGAATAAGTTTGTGACATTTATGCATAAAACCTGTTCAAAACAATGTCAGTGTTCAGTTTTAACATGAGCATTACTGATAAATTGTGTTGTTCTTGAAATCTCATTACAAATTCTTTAATGAATGGTGTTTATGTCATTGGTGTTACCAAAAGTAATTTGTTTCACTGTTGCCTACAATGAATGTACCTCTGAATAGTTAAAGTTATGATAATTTCACTTTATCAGAAGTCTCTTTTGGGTTTCAAATTTATAATGAATGTTCATGGTGACAAGTATCTTATTTCCAATTTATAATAAATTCAATTTTTGTATGATGATTGTCAGTGGTGTTACCGACTGTCAGTGGTGTTACCGCTATGTCAGTGGTGTTACCATGCTATTTTTTAATTTTTGTCCATAATTCCTTGGACATTTTAATCAGTACAATGCTTTGTGTTTATGCCTTTAAGTCCAAAGCATACACAAAAAAATAATCGTAAAAATTTTATCACTCCTTCATCTGCTCCGTGTGAAAGACAATGATAAAAAAACAGTAAATCAGAGCGAAAGGCACATTTATGCTCTGAAACCTGATATTTCAGTGCAGCGATACATGTTCAATCATGATCAATTGGGAGATCATCTTTAGGCTCTTCAATCCATATGCAAATCAGTATGATATCGCCTTATTTTGTTTGATAAAAAAAAATTCAAAACATGGTAACACCACTGACATTTTTTCCTTGTTTATTTTCATTAATTATTTTTTTCTTCTCCACTGTTTTAGACAAAGAGTGCCCATTTTGTGTTTTGAATACTTTAATGTTTCCTTAATCATTCTAACTCACAAGAAAGTTGATTTGATTAAAGTCATTTTGAAAAATTCATCTGTCTGAAAATTCTTACTATTTTGAAAAGCGCCCATGTATGTTCTGAGCAGTATTTATCTAAGACGAAGTAGTGTGAGGAACAGACCGTTCGTGGTCCTGGTTGTTTTCTGTTCGATCCTATCACAAACACTGATTCCCGCGGCCTTTCTCTTTTTGCGTGGGTTCGATACCATGTGCAATGCATTTCTTCGTTTCGCCGTACACAAGCCAATCTTGTTGTTCGTCAGTTTTCCTTTGACGCTTTTCATCGTCATTTTGATTTTTTGACAAACTTTTTTTTTTACAAACTCTCTCTCCATCGTCTGTTTTCTGAAGGTTGAGTTAAAGCGTCGCGAAATCTCCATATTGTTGCTCAAACGCGTGTATAAAGTGAAAGTTCAAAACTTCGACTGCTAGAGAAAAGAAAGTCTCGAGCGATGCGAGAAACATGGCATCCAGTAGCAGACGAAAAACGCGAGAGCTTCTTTACTCGCCAGCCGTTCCGATTAACAGTGTCGCGTTTGCGGTCAACGAAATTTAGGGCCACCAGGTGGGCGGGTGAAGAGGAATTTTTAATTCGCCCGATGCTATTTAAACCAGCCTTGGGCGGTCAGGCGGGTGTTAAGGTACAGCCCTGATATCATTATCACTGTGTATATTTTTGTCTTCCCGTAATTCATTAGTAGATGTATATTCAGCGATTTTATAAAATAACAAAATGTGCAATGCAATGATTTACAAAGATGCTGACAAACACAGCCCAGACTCCGCCACTTGGCTGTTCTGAAATTGTTAAACATGTATCATTATAAGGTCTGACAAACATACCGGATTCTTTCCCAACGCCAATCTGTCGCCCAAATGAAGTAATGGTGTCACGTCCACACAGAACTCTTAGCGCCAGGAAATCATAGCCACTGTTTGTCAGTCTGTAACCTTCAACTGTTGTAGACAATGAATCAAGCACACACACAAAATTAGACTCCGTGATAAAACGAAATGCCTCTACAAACAATTAACAAGACTCCTTTTCCACAAAATCGTTAAAATTACCAGCAGTTTAACCTTGGACAGTGTATTCTCCTTTCCAGCAAATTACGGTCTTCAATAAAACAGGATGAAAAGGTCAACCGAGTAACTAACACATTCTAAAGTTTGTTTTGCTGTTGTTTTTTTTAACTTTTAAGACACAATATCTCTAAGCTGAGTTAGGCATTATTTACTAAAAATGAAAACTAAATACAAAATAAACATTTATATCTATTTATCTGTATAAGCTAGAGAGCATTCAAACAACATGTATTTTTGTAAGTAGTTCACTGAGCAATTAGTCACTATCTTTTGCTAATAGAGAGACCACGCATTTTACACATTAAAACTCCCATATCGAGGAGTAAACTACACTCCCCACATATGCATGCTCTGTCTCGCACACACACACCAGTAAAGCAAAATTATTCAACAACTTACAATTCCTGCCACCTCTTTCATAAGCAAGAAGTTTCATTCTGCAGAGGTTTTTCAGCACCTTATGGCAGCCCCCTCCACGTAGCTGTGCTATGGCTGCCACCAAAGGACTTGGCACCAACTCGTGATTCTTCATCCCCATCTCAACCTGGACAAGAGGAGAAAATATGCCAATGAAATGATCAGTTGTTCCTAGGCCTTTTCATCAATATCACAGAAAATATGCCAATGAAATGATCAGTTGTTCCCAGGCCTATTTTATGTTCTAATTTAGGCAACAACAAAAAATAGGTGTGGTTACGGTAACATAGCCAAAAAAAAATAGGGTAGGTAGGTAGGCAATAACTTTTTTTTTTAAAACTTTTTTTTCTAATGTGTACAAATTAAACCTACTTGACAGGGAAATAAGTGTGCGACTCGGGCGCTTTCGCTTTCATTGCGTTTTTTGCACTCGTTGTTTTTGTTTTTGTTTTTGACAAATGTAATAAAAAGTTATAGGATCGGCCCCTAAAAATAGGGTAGGTCGGGTTACCGTAACCATACCTATTTTTTTTTAGGCCTTATAAAACTGTACTGACTGACCTAACAAAAATCTGATTGGACCTTGTATGCTAAATGCTACCTACCAGATGAGTACCTGGCTGGGGAACTAATGTCTTGAAAATACATGTACTCTGACATGGGTAGGAAATTGATTTTGGGCATTTCTGCAGAGTATCAAGGTGGCCTCTCCTGGCATGTTTATTCAATTACATACACGTACTTCAAGACAGTGTGCCATAGCACATCCTCAGAGATAATCGGACAACTAATCAGGTTCCCTCTGAAATTTGCAGATCCGAGGAGAATTCCCCAGTCTGGATCACTGGATGCACTAGAAAAAATATTCTCGTAAAACGTTTGGTGTTCTACCTTGCTGGCTGACAAGTGACATTACTGTATGCAAGCCATGGCTCTCTTTCTCTCTCTCTGTTGTTTCCAGCCTCAGGAGACAATAAAGAGATCTGTAGGTCCAAATTTGTAAGTGTACATTGTGATGTACAGAGTCAGACAGAGGTGTGTAACTGCTGGAAATGTCAATTGTCATGGATCCGGTATAGGTACGTTGTAGGAGCCAGTGTTGGCTATCGTCGCAACGGAAACTGGGAGAGCGCCTATTTGAGTCGCCTCTATTTTTTGGGTATAGCGATGGTAAAATTATGGCTGATGGGGTCTATGTCGACCAAAAGAGTGGGATTCCCTGTAGGTGGAGTTCCTGGAGGGGGATTCCCTGTATACAGAGAATACCACAGGATTTAGTTCCTGTAGCGTGTCGCTGATATCGCTGAAAGTCACGTGATGCTTGGCGACATCGGTAGAATTTGATGTTTTTCAATCTTTTTTTTATATTTCTTAGAAATTTGAGTATGGTTTGCAAGTTTTATTGAAAAACTCCACCCTGTGGGATTCCCTGAATACAGTGAATCCCCCTCCAGGAACTCCACCTACAGGGAATCCCACTCTTTTGGTCGACATAGACCCCATCAGCAAAATTATGCCTCACTTTTCTTGGTCTTCGTCTTGAATGAAGCCTTCCTGGTTTGTCCAAAATCAACCAACAGATACACTCAAAGAGATCCTACTTCATAATACATGTTTCACAGCAGGTCTAAAACAAATAATCCCTTCACACACACACACACACACATATATCACCAGTGATGTTCCGAGGCGTCGGTCATCGGTCATAGACCGATTTAGGTTGTAAAATGACCGATTGCAAACACCTCTGTCCCGTCAAATGTCCGATCCGATCGCGAAGTCAGCGGTCATTGTCCGATAGTATTACGTCTAGAGCGGTCACTGCAAGAAGAATCTGTACAAACTGAAGTATCAAACCCCGTTAAAACGAGTTCGAATCGGGGCCTACTTAAACTTCAATTTTCACTCTCGGTCGAACAATAACACAATGGACGCAACTCTCGACCGAACAATATTACAAGAGCCACAACTCTCGCTACTTTTGACAGCGACACTTTACTTCCGCCGCCACATTTCTGCAAAGATGCCGCCGAAGAAAAAGGTTTGCGTGGGAAAAGGGCAGACACTTTTGAGTGGCTTTGTTAAAAAAAAGGACGACACGGACAGTCAAGTTGCAGGGCCTTCGGCCCCGTCGGAGACTGAAGCCTCAGAAGGTGAGCCAATAGATCTACAACCTCAGGAAGAGACGCAGGAAGAGGCGCAAGAAACGAAAGTAGGGGCGATCAGAAATCGCACTCGTCTTGCCAGTCCATACAGCTGATGTGGAAAGAGGCTTCAGTGCCCAGAACAATATCTTGACCGCAAAGAGAAACCGCCTGCTCGCCTGATCAATACCTTTTTGACATTGTTTGCAGATGGAAGTTAAAGAAGGATAGAAAGCTGTTCAAGCTCACTGAAAATGATCACGTGTGACATTCTGAAGTGTGTGAAAGATCACTTGTCACTTGTGACATTAATTCTGAAGCATAGTGTGTGTGTGTGTGTGTGTGTGTGTGTGTGTGTGTGTGTGTGTGTCACTGTCAGTGTGTGTGTGAAAGATCACTTATGACATTCTGAAGCATGTGTCTGTGTGTGTGAAAGTAACGCTACTGAACACTGTTGCATTTAAAATATTAAAATAAATTTGGAACTGTTCAGTTTTTATTTGCCTTTAGGGCCTATTCATATATTCTCAGTCATCTAAAAAGGTTAGGTGCCATGATTGGTTCGCTTGATCTGAATGTCCTATTGTGTTTTTGTAGTCAGGACATGATGTCCTATTAGTTTTTTGATTCAGGACATTTTGTCCTGTTGCCCTCCAGTCCTAGGAACATCACAGATGACGACTGTGTTGAACAAAGTGCGATTGAGACTGAGACTGAGAGTGAGAGACAGATCGGTAACAAAAACATCAGGACACGTACAATACAAGGGCACAGCATAGTATTTCAGTGATTACATACCGCTGTAAGGACTCTAAAGTCCTCTTTAGCCATTTTTTGAAAGTTGTTGACTTTAAGCTTCCCCATCGTTGTTCCTTGTAAATATTTCACAATTTAGGTGTTACAGACGAAATGTTTCGGCCATGTGCTAAAGGTATAAAGCTAGCATATTATTTCATAGACGCATATAGTATATTTATATTTCACACACAGAGAAACGTCAAAATAAACAATTAAATTTAACACCAATAGACAACCCTATGGTATTCAGAATATAAAAAAACACTTTACTTTTGCAACAAATGCAAGTTTTAGTCGCTCTGTTTCAGTTGTTATTTTCGTATTACAAAATTGTATTTTTAGACAAAACTGTACAAATAAATACACTCATACCCAAAAATATGTTTTTACTGAAACTGTTATGTATTATTCGCACCTTTCTTTTATTTCATACACGTGTTTGCAAAATGTCATAGTGGGAGACACACAGAGATAGAGACAGACTGACAGACAGATGGACACAACACACACCCATCCCCTATCCCCACCTCACACAAAGTCTACTTTGTCTACTTTAAAAAAAAACCACAAATCAAAATTGGCACTTGTGATGAGAGATACAATGATAAAATTTGCAGCATTGTTTGGCATACCATGAATCACTTTATTTTATACTTTTGACCAGATGGTTGCAGGGGACCAACACATCACAGGCACATGAAATTGGTTTGGAGGAAAACAAGCTGACTCCTTAGCCTTTCCAAGTTTGTCCCGCTCTGCAAAGTGTACTGATTGACTTGACTAGCACTAGCAGGCTTCTCTTTTCTGAAACTAGCAACATATGCAAAGAACAAGAACATCCATAATAACATCAAACTTTTTTTTTTTAAAGGATCATATCCTAGTACGTTTACACAAACGATCAATTGTTTTACGACCAGTATACAACACAGTCTGATTAATCTTTGAACAGATGCTATGGCTTTATTCCCCGCCACAATAGTAGGTGGTGTAAACGTGTTAAAATTTGATCGTATTTTTTTTCTTCAGTTTGATGTTATCACAGCCGTTTTCTTGCTTAACATACATTGAACTTGTAAGAAGTCACGTCGGGAGTTTGCAGGTTGGGTCTCTTGGTCTTCCCAAAGCTATTACTCTTTCATCTTGTAGTGTCATATATATGGCTAATGAGGCAGATGCCATGCCTTGATCCAGCTCAACCGGCCAGTGTCACCTGCCTGTGTAACACATTATCAACATCTGTGGAAGAATACAGAACAATAGAGGGGCGGGGATGTAGCTCAGTCGGTAGCGCGCTGGATTTGTATCCAGTTGGCCGCTGTCAGCGTGAGTTCGTCCCCACGTTCGGCGAGAGATTTATTTCTCAGAGTCAACTTTGTGTGCAGACTCTCCTCGGTGTCCGAACACCCCCGTGTGTACACACAAGCACAAGACCAAGTGCGCACGAAAAAGATCCTGTAATCCATGTCAGAGTTCGGTGGGTTATAGAAACACGAAAATACCCAGCATGCTTCCTCCGAAAACGGCGTATGGCTGCCTAAATGGCGGGGTAAAAAAACGGTCATACACGTAAAATTCCACTCGTGCAAAAAACACGAGTGTACGTGGGAGTTTCAGCCCACGAACGCAGAAGAAGAAGAAGAAGAAGAAGAACAATAGAGCATCAGGGATACTGAAAAAGAACTTCCAGACCACATTTTCTGACCTCAAATTGGCACAGGCATACACATTTCTAGTGCATTTCTGATGACAAGGCAACAAAAAAAGAAGAAAAAAAGTGGGTCCGCTAGGTCAGTACCTTTCTTTCAGGATTAGAGTCTTTTTCTTTTTTTTTAAACAACCAGATACGTACATGCCATCTAAAAGACCCAAAAAAAGTTCAAGAGTTGGAAGGAAAAATTATGGTCGTTCGGGGAACCCAAACTGAATACCAATTTTTGTGTGTGCCTTATCTTAGAGTATGTTGATACTATTCAATTGCAATCACTTGATTTATTCTGTGAATGTAGAAGGCGTATGTTCTAGTGCCTGAATTTACCACTGCCCGCTTCCATATCTGATTTGAAAAGCTCTGCGTTTTTTTCACATTGGTCTTTGGTTGGTTGAAAGTGACGGTCGGCGACGGTCGGCGACGGTCGGCAACGGTCGGCAACGGTCGGCGACGGTCGGCAACTACAAACTTAGGAGAGGGGGTCAAATGGGGAAAACAACACCGAGAAGAGAGAGGGAGAGAGAGACAGGCTTAGGAGAAGGTGTCAGGTGAGGGAGAAGAAAGAGAGAGATTCAGGGGGCTTAGGAGAGGGGGTCAAATGGGGAAAACAACAGAGAGAGAGAGAGAGAGAGAGAGAGAGAGAGAGAGAGAGTGTTTACAAACACATACTGTGGGATTCAATGTAACACGCAAAATCTTTATTCGCTAAACAAAATCTAAGTTCAACGTTTGTTAATTCATCAATCGTACAGATCTTAACAATAAGCTACCGGTATGGGAAAAAACATTCCTGTCATTTTAGGTCAACTAATCTTAATTATCTAAGGCTAAATAGGGCTTGGCCAGATGTAAGCCTAAGTATCTAGTTTAATTTTATGGTCATTCTGTGAAATGGGGCCGAGGATGATCGCCGGTGACTCGTTGCTTCTTCGACGAAGGAGTTATGTGTACCCAACATGCTTTGGATTTTTTTTTGTCAGTGTTATAGTTATATTTTAATATTATCAATACTTACGACAACTTTCTACCCAGAGCAAAGTTCCCGTAAATCAGCCAGCTGCTCATCCAAAAACAAGATGATGGAGGGGGACAATTTTATGGTTCTTCCTCACGGTTCGACGACGAGGGTGACTATTCATTTCCAAGTTTCATCCTTTTTGCGGTGGCTGTCCTCTCTGCTCTTTTTCGTTTCCTCTGGCCGGGTTTCTTTCCTTTTGTTGGTGTTCCAGTGACGTGGAAGCATGATGAGCTGCTCTGAACAGAACCAGGGGGCCTGACAGATTGTCTGAGAGTCGCAATGTGCTTTCTTTTCTGTACTTCTGTCATGGCAACCCATAAGTTTCCTTGCAGCAGTTTGTGCGTATTGTGTGGAGCCAGTTGAAACTCTCCACGGCCAATGATGGCGCGTGCTATTTCCACTTGTTGAGCTTTGGCCAATGTTCTCAGCTTATTGATCAGGTCAGGAAGCTCTCTCGGTTTCCACTCAACCATGTGCTTCAGCGTATGGTTAAGCGACTCAGCATTATTGTTGGTCCAATGCGTGTCTTGTAGTTGGCCATTCCAGTGGAGCTTCAGGACATGGTCATGGATCTGCTGCGCTATCCTGTTGACTCGAGATAGCGTGTGTCTTGTTCAGGCCACATCGTTGTCAGGTTTTCCAATCTGACATCAAATGTGACCTTGTCCGATGAGTTTGGAACAGACAGTTTCCGTCTGCTGGAGTTTGCAAGGCCTTCCCGGGTAAGTTCATTTCTTTTAGAAAAGTTTGAGAAACAGTATCTATTTCTGTTTGTTTTGCTGTGATATCAGTGTGATCTGTGGTGACAGTGAGGTTTCCAACATGAAGCATCTCTTCCCTCAAGGCCACTTTACGCAGATGCAGCCTTCCCTTTCAGTTCCAGCCGCCTGAAACAAACTCGATTGTACATCACGTACTTGTTTTAGCTTTTGCGCTTTCTCTTTTTCCCCTTTATCATAAGACAGTTACACTGATGTAATTTTGCAAATAAATAATAGTGTGGGTGGGTGGGTGGGTGGGTGAATGTGTGTGTGTGTGGTAGTGGTGGTGGTATGTGTGTGTGTGTGTATGTGTGTGGGTTTGTGATATTTAACATGTAGTTATTTTGTTTATTTTAGGCCAAAAAAAAATAGGTCTGTTTACGGTAACATAGGCCCAAAAAATAGGGTCGGTAGGTCGGGATTGTTTTTTTTTTTTTTTTTTTTTTAAAAAAAACCATATTTTTACGTTATTTTGCAAAAACAAAAAGATTTTTTTTTTTTCCCAAATGCCCAAAAAAAGTCTAGGGTCGCGCGAAAAAAAAATAGGGTCGGTCGGGTTACCGTAAACAGACCTATTTTTTTTTTGGCCTTATATTTATTTCCCATTGTATAGTTATAGCAAATGTACCTCTGACGCAAATAAATAATAGTGTGGGTGGGTGAATATGTGTGTGTGTGTTTGTTGTGTGTGTGGTAGTGGTGGTGGTGTGTGTGTGTGTGTGTATGTGTGTGTGTGTTTGTGGTAGTTAACATAAATATTCTATGTTTATTTTATATTTATTTCCCATTGTTTTGTTATAGCAAATGTACCTCCTCTAATCTTGCTATGCCCTTTTCATAGTCGAATGGAACTCCAACGCAAGTGGGACACATATAGGCTTCCTCTATCTTTTCCCACTTCTGCCACTGGTCCTCGGATATTTGCAGACATCGCTTGTGATACCATGTCACACAGGTCTGCACACAGGCAGATAGACATAATGAGAGAGAGGAAGGGTAAGAGAGAGAGAGAGAGAGAGAGAGAGAGAGAGAGAGAGAGAGAGAGAGAGAGAGAGAGAGAGAGAGAGAGAGAGAGAGAGAGAGAGAATGCTTAAATGACGAACAAACCGATCAATTAGTCGCCTTAAACAGTACAAAGGTTAACAACAACCGTACGTGGAAACCGGAAATTGTAGTTTTAATATTTTTTTTTTTACTTTCTTTTCTTCCAAATATGTATCGCTATAAACCCAGAAAAATAAGTCAAAAACTGCTTTGTGAAATCCAAGAGAGGTTGCCAATGACGCCGGCAACATTATGGCTACATTGAGTATGCATGGGTGTAAAATCCATTCTCTATATACTAAACCCAACCGAGAGAAAAGAGGCTGGGGAGGAGGGGGGAGGGAGGGCCACCTTCTCCACAGAAGCGGCCAGGCATTACTGATTGTCGACAGATAGATAGAGAGACAGAGAGAGAGAGATAGACAGAGAGAGAGAGAGAGACAGAGAGAGCGAGAGAGAGAGAGAGAGAGAGAGAGAGAGAGAGAGAGAGAGAGAGAGAGAGAGAGAGAGAGAGAGAGAGGTATGATACTGACTTCACATTCGATACTACTCAGATTTTCAGTGTCGTCGCAGCAGATGCCACATGGCCACGTCTGTTTCCTTCGAGGCATTATCATGGAGTGTTACAGAATGTAGCCAAGTAAAGACCAATGCCGGGTATGTCATTAACTCGGGTATACAATAGAGTGAACTGTTTTAATAATAATAAATAATAATGGACATTTGCTATAGCGCATAATCATGTATATGCTCAATGCGCTTTACAATAACTAGACTTAACATAACTAATAATAAAACCATACACAATGAACAAGACCCACAATCTACATAACATAGCATACTCAGCATACTCCATGCAAGCAAACACAAAAGCCAAACACACTCCAAGCACGCAAGACCAAGCAAACAGGGTAAAGACAAAACAAAGTCATACAAGCAAAACCATACAAGCAAAATTAATACCGAACTCCATGCAAACAATACTCAAAACTCAAAAGAAAAAAAACATGACAAAGCAACGGAATGAGAAAAAGCCATATATATACATACAAATTCAAAACACTCCATGCACGCAGGAGGGGGGGGGGGGGGTATCATGTGTATGCAAGTGAAAAAAAGATGCGTTTTCAAAGAGCCAGAGGAGGCAGAGTGACGAAGAGTGACAGGGAGAGAGTTCCAGACGAGAGGAGCAGAAACAGAAAAAGAGCGCTCACCAAAAGATTTAGTGTTGACTCTCGGAGTGGAAAGGATAGAGGTGTCTGCTGAGGAGCGGAGTGTCCTGCCCGGTGTGTATGTCTGAGTCATGTCTGTGAGGTATGCGGGTCCTGTCTGTGTGAGTGCACCATAGGATAGGCATGCGATTTTATACTTGATGCGTGACTCTATTGGAAGCCAGTGCAGTGCTTGGAGATGAGGGGAAATGTGTTCGGACTTGCGGACTCTGAGGACCAGGCGTGCAGCATTGTTCTGCAATTTCTGTAACCTGTTTAGGAGGTACTGGGGGCAGCCATACAGCAGTGCATTACAATAGTCCAGTCTGGAAAGAATGAATGCAGAGACTAGAGTCAGAGCTGCTTCTTCAGAAAGGTAATGGCGTATCGAGCCAATACGGCGGAGTTCAAAGTTGACGGCACGAGTGATGTTTTGTACCTGTGCGTTCATAGTTAGGTGGGAGTCTAGTGTGACTCATACTGTTTTATTATGCGCTTGTGAACTGAACAGACGCTCACTCAAAAGAAAAAAAATTAAAGAGAGAGAAAGAGAGAGGGTTTGTTTCGGTGCAACACTTGTTTTTTGTCGTCGTAACTCGGGTATACAATAGAGTGAACTTTTTGAGTGAACTGATTTATTATTCACGTGTGAACAGACGCTCGCTCAAAATAAAAAAAAATCAAAGAGGGAGAGAGGGTTTGTTTTGGTGCAACACTTGTTTTTTGTCGCCGACCGTCACCGACCGTTGCCGACCGTCACCGACCGTCCGACCGTTGCCGACCGTCACTTTCAACCAACCGGGTCTTTGGTATTCCGTACCGTTTCGCTTGTCAGACACGTTGGTCAAAATGGCGCTGAATTCGAAGTTTGGGGTGTAAACGAACGAAGAGACAGTTGACCGTGGATAGGCTGTCAGCGACTGCGATACGTGAGACAACTTAAAAAGCGTAAGATATTTGTTGATGTGTTTTTACGACATGATTTTATCTGTAGATTTGTGTGTTAACTTTGAAGTGGTCTGCTTATCACCAGTGCTGGATTGATCGTGTAACCTCTGCGAACGCCAAGAAGAAGAAGAAGTGGTCTGTTTGACGGTGTCCTGCTAGCAGTAGCAATGACTCGACATTTTTGCATGAATCATTGAATGAGACTTTGCTTCTTTTATTTTTTTAACCGATTGACCAAGTAACCTTTAGCAATTCATGTATACTGTGAAAGCAGGATTCTCACCAAATCTTTGCAGACCATTTGCCAGATGAAATAGAGGGTAGACAAATTTAACAAGAAATACTTTGTAAACTTTGTCTGCTAGTGCTTTTAGTGCCCCTGCTAACTAGTGCTACTGCCAGTGCTACGTCCATAGTGTCCAAAGCTAAAGAATAAAAGAGTTATTTCTAGAGCTTCTTCTGCCCAGTGCCTCGGTAAATTTGTCAAAGCGCCACTCTGTGTGAACAAGAAAACCCAGCCTGTGTCACTCAGTGACTCACTCACCGTCAGGTGGGCAATACCCATGCAGTTTAGCCCTGTGTTGTGCTCACAGCCCTACCATGTGAATCTCAAACGTTCGCTATTCTTTCAATATCATGAATATGTGATCTTGCTTCAGGTTATTATTTAATTCGGGACAATGCCGTCAGGTGTTCAAATACTGCATACTGTGTGCATCACTGCATTCTCAAGCTCAAAGATCCCACAAACACACACCACCACCCCACCCCCACACACACACACACTCACTAATTGAAACACACACATTCTGGTTCTGTTTGATGAGTTGACTCAATCAGTCAATGACTGAGCCTATCTGACATTCAAATACTTTTTTTCTTCAGCATTAAACGAGACAATGTCAGGCTGGGATCAGGTGCAGACAGAGTTTGCTGGCGATGAAACAACAAACTTTGGACCTCGTAAGGAGACGGGTACAGCTTTGTACCAGGTAGACACATTAGCTACCATCTCAACACAGAATCAGGTAAGACTAAGACAGATTGTTTTTTTCTCCAACTCATTTTACTGTTACTGTTAGTGTTAGTTTTTTTCTTTTCTTTATAAAAAGTGTTTTTTTGGGAGGAAAACATTGGGTTGGTCAGGGAAAGTTCTGGTTCTGGAAACTTTTTAATGCCTTATACATTTGTATAACAGTACAGTATGTTGTTTCTTTGACTTTTGTAGGTTGCCAGTGAAGTGAAAAGCTTGGTATCAGCAGCCCTAGGAGAACTGGTGTGTGTTGGGGTGGAGCAGCATCTCAGTATTTTCAAGGATTCTCAACATGAAGTCACTATCGCATTTGGTGAGACATGCATGGCAGGAAGTAAAAATTGAGCATACATTACAAAATAATGTTTGGGCATAGAATAAGCTGAAGGCTGACGGCAAAAGCTATATATATACACTCCGAGTGTATACAGGATCGATAGGTCTGTATAAACTCCGGCAATGAAAAGCTCTGTTACAACTCTAAGCCAATGAAATAACCCCTTACAAGTCGTCAGGAAGTAGCCAATGAAAAATCAATCTGAGGTATTGACTTCCCCTATCTCTTTTTCAGAGTGTATACTGGGCTGGCAATAATGTATGCTCACAGGGTATACAACCATTTCTAGGTCGAAACACACTTTTTGGCTTCTAGTTCTAGTGCGTATAGGACACAGCGTTGCATAGTTTGGGGAGCCCTGGATTTTAAGATGTACTTCAAATATAACTGTGATTATTGTTGTGGTTAATTAAAGTTAATTTAGCAAAATATTTTGTTTTAGCACTAATTTTATCTGGTTTCAGAGAATGTTGTGGAGGACTGTGCCTGGAGCCCTGATGGCTCACTGCTACTGGTGGTGGATGCTGGTGGCAAACTCTTCATGTTCAGTGCAGACACCTTGCAATCCATTTTCTCCTATGTGAGTAAGAGTTTGGCAACATCAGCATTTAATTTGTGGACAATTTTGGTTTGGTTTTATTTTGACTAACACTGAACATCTCAGTGGCAGGGGGATGGAAGCACTTGTTAATGAGTGGGAGTGTGTATGCGCGTGGTGTGCACGAGGATGTATGCACGTGAGTGATATTTGTAAATGTGTATTATTATAATATCATCTTTGTATTTATATTATTGAAATTGTTATATCTCGATGTACAGCGCTAAGAGCATAGTTAAATTTGTGAAGCGGCGCTATATAAGCTATCTTTATTATTATTATTATTTTTACCCCATGATTTTTCTAGCTTGTCTTTTATTCCTACAACAACAGTTTGAAAATTCAGTATTCAGGACCAGATTTTGACATGCTTGTTGATGCTTTGCCCTGAAATGGTTTTTTAAAAATCTTGTTGGCAGAACCTGTTGCCTGGTGGCACCACTGGAGGAGAGGCCTTCCGCAGGATAGTGTTTAGGAGTGATGAAGGTAAAACTGAATTAGTGCATTTTCAAGCAAATTGTGCTGTGTGCATCTAGATTGAGTTGCAGTGGGTTCTTCAGATTCATAAAATTTGCCAGAAACTACCCCTTAACCGTCCGATCATTAGTATTTAACACCTTGCCTTTTTAAATTTCTGTTCATTGTCTCTGTAAATTTACCTCCATTTTAAGACTCGCTCATTTTTAAGACTTGATTTTTTCTAAGATTTTTGGAGATTTTGGAAGGGGGGTTTAATTGTACTGTTGCATGTTAACTTGTTAGATCTTACAAAAAAAATATTCAGAAGCATGATGGAAATTGCTTCCTTTCTTGATGTTTTGATTGTTCTCAACTGTATTAGCTCACATGTTTCAGAGAATATCTGTTCTGTGCAATTGCAGAGGCCTGTGACCTGATACTGCTGTCTGCAACTGGACTTCTGTTTGCCGTCAAGGGTTTCAACCCTGCTGCCTTCACTCAAGGTTAGCGACCCTAGTGATCAGATAAACTTGATAAATACAAGATAACAATACAAATGTACTCACAGGAGTTTTTTTGTCGTTTATTGTCCATGTTTAAGTTTTTGGTGAGTATATTTTTATTGTTATCTTGTTCTTGTTCTTCTCACTTGCAGTCTCTTGTTCTTATTTTGATAAATACATCTTCATTTAACTGAAAAATAAAATGATGTAAACCATGTGCCTGTAAATCATTGTCATTGAATTATAAAAAAAAAAATGTAAGAAATTGTTCTTGCTTGTTAGTGTGCACATTAATTGCCTTTAACAAAAATCTGTCCAATCTGCATTTTTTTTAATTTGGAGGGGGTCATCATTCACATCATTGCAATATCTCCTATGTTATGCTTTATTTTTGAGAGAGGAAAGAAGAAAGGAATGACGCTTTCACTTTGCAGGCAGTGAGAATCTTGCCAGTGTTGTACAAGAACAGCTGCAGTTTCGCACGGTGCAAACATCAGAGGCTCACACAGACACTACCTGGGACGCTCTCCCACTTGGCAACGGCAGTGTCATTACAGTGGTACGTGATGTTCTGAGTGAATTCATTTGTGACACTTTCCCATGGATCTTAGCACGACTATGTCACTCAGCAACATTTATGGATTTCATCCAGCTAAAGAAGAACATATTTTCAGTCACCTTGCTAAGTTTTGGATTCATAAATGTCCAATGTCTTCATGTACAAAGCTCTTCAAAGACTTTCTGCCAATAACCCGCATGTTTTGGACTTTTTAACAAGCTTTTATGCAGTGTCTTAATTTGTGTTTGTGCTCTGCTTATAAATTCATCTCCGTTCATGTCCACAGGGCAGTGGTGACAGTGTTATAGCAGTGTGGGCATGGCAGGACAACGGCATCTTTCTTGAAGACAGTGTCACTGACATCATGGAAGCAGGTAATGTTTCGTAACTACAGTGGAACCCCACTTTTAAGACCTAAAACAATCTGAGAGGTCTTAAAAAGGAGTGATTCTTGAAGAGGGGGTACATTTACAGAGGTATTGAACAGAATATCTGACAAAACAGGGTCATAAAAGGGAGGGGGTTCCAGTATATTGGGAATGGACTGAGGGTGGTGGTAGATGTGAGCTTTCTAGCGTAGCTTTGAATATTGTGTGGTACAATTGAATTCCCCTTTCAAGATCCAAACATCTGTGGAAAAAAAAGAAGAATTCAGATCTTAAAAAGAATGGTGTCTTGAAGTGGAGGTAAATCAAAAAAAAAAAAAATCCCTGTGCTTAGAACTGTACCCACAGAATACGCGCGATATAAGCCTCATATTGATTGATTGATTGATAAATCTACAGAGGTTATGAACAGAACATCTGATTTTAAAAAAAGCAACAAAACAAGGTCTTAAGATGGGGGGGGGGGGGGGGGGGGTCTTAAAATGACTGGTATTGAAAGGGGGTTTCAGTGATGTACATTTTAGTCGGTCTCCGGTCTCTGACCGATCCAATTTCCCCAGGACCTATAGCTTTAACCCCAGCAGGACACAGGTCCGATTAACCTACAGAAGAAGTGGTCAAGGGTCCGATCGTTTTTGACAATGAAGCGGACATGCGGACTGTTCAATTTTCAAGAGGAAAGCTTGTTTCGGTTTTGTCAAGCGAAAGTAAACACTGCGTGAGGAAAGCTGGTTTCGGTTTTGCCAAGCGAAAGTATGCACTGCATGTGACCAGTTTGTTGAGTGAACGAGGCACCATATATGGGATCTGATTTTTTGAATTAATTTATCCTCAAGTTGGATGAAGAAGAAAAAAAGAAAACCGAACCCATATGGTGCCTCGAGTGCATTCATTGGCTCAGCAATAAATCGTTTAAACCAATGGGAACCACCCGTGCATGTTCGCCATAATATCCAGAAAAACCGTTGTGCGTTCGAACGAAAATAAAACGAAAGAGAAACGACATGGGTCCGAAAAAAAAGCTCAAAGCAGATAAAAATCAGCAGACATTGATGTCCATGCTGCGTTCGCCAGCCACTGTGGCTTCAGCTGAACCAACAACAACGTCAACCGAGAATTTAAACTGAAAAATCTTTTTAAATGCGGTTTTACGAGTCGTGTTTTTGTCCTATTGAAATTGCAATCTCAGGACACTGTGTCCTATTGATTTTCAGTCTTCAGGACAATTGTCCTAAAGGCTGCTAGAAAAATGTACATCACTGGGGTTTGCACTGTATTTGCGTGTGTCTATGTGTAACAGTGTTTGTATTCTGATGTATATTGTTTACATTTATTTTGATTTGTATTTTGGTGTTGCAGGATGTGGTTTTATCTGTGCAAAGCTTGCATCCAACAACACAGTCCTCTGTGCTCTTGATGAGAAGGTAGGCAATTTAATTTTGGTGAATAGGTAGTGTTGTTACCAAAGTAGTAAGAGTGTGTCTGTGACTTGGTTGTCACTGTTATTGTGTGAATCAATTTCAGACAGATCGGGAACATTTGGTTTGAATTTGTTCTGGTGTGGTGGAAAATCATTTTCACAGGACCTGTTTAACTTTAAGAAACTATGAGAGCAAACACTTGGATTAAAAGTGTGTGTGGTTGCTTTCTGAGAGGTAGTAATGAAATATATAGGATTGTGATTGCACAAACCAATACTTTGTCTATATCTAGATATGCTCTCAAAAATTGCTATTTTGGAATATGTTTACAGAATCGGATCAGCATATGGCTTGTTCCTGAGCTGGTGATGTTGTCATGCACGACCATGCTGGATGCTGTATTTCAAACACACGTCACTGATTTCCTTCTGTTAGAAACACAAGGCACACAGGCAAACAGGTGAGTCCATGGAAAATGTCACTGTAGTCGACTCAAACGAATAGAAAGTTGAGCAGATATAATGCCAAAATCAGCACAAAATCAATCATTTGACTGATTCATCATAAAAATCAATCACGGTCATTTTCAAAATCAGTAGGTCAGTCTATTGCACGCTTGACTTGTCAAAACTGTCAGTCATTTCAAATGTAATGTATCTATGAACATTGGTAAACCCTGTCCTAAATCTTGCCACTGGCTTCTCCATCAGGTTTTGATTGGCTGTAACCAAACAAAGCAATCACAAAGTAATGAGAAGGTTGTATGATGGCAGCGTTTAGCATGAAAGGCATGGAGCAAAAAGTGTGTGTGTGATGTCATAGTTTAGGAACAATGTCACGGACTCCCTGCAAGTATGCTTGTGAATGATATTAAGTATGGGATGTACAAATGCATACATGCTTTTTACTTGTAGCCTAGAAGGAACACGCCTGGTTGTTCAAGAGCAAGATGAGACAAGCAGCACAATTCACATTATCGATGTTGAGAGTGCTGAAGACATTTACGCCTTGCAACTGGGAGCCCCTACCTCACTGGCCAGATGCCCTCCCACACAGGTATCAATCCTGCAGTTTTCTTTTTCTTCTTGCTTATCTGCTGCTTCTGCATATTTGAGCAGATTACTCTGTCTCATAAAGCCTGTCCTTAATTGAGCCCGAAGTCGACTTCGCCAAGTCTTTTTACCGAAAACTCAGTGGTAAAGCTTCGTGCGAAGTATACTTGGCGTAGTGGACTTCGCCCAATAAAGGACAGGCTTAATGGGGAGAGGTTTGCATGCCACATTGACCCGGCGCCTCTTCCTGCTTATTTTTCTCTACTTTTGTTGTTTTCTTTTATCATTTTTGTTTAATTGCTTTCATATTTTTTTCAATAGAATTTACTTTAGTGCAGAAAGAAACAGTCAGATTGTCTCTTGTGGGTCTGGCTTCCATAATGGCAGTGTGCGTGTGGCCTTTTACAAGTTTATTTTTGTACTTTACTTTGTTTCAGGAGTCACTGTATGTGGCAGAGGGGACACCAGTGATAGGGTAAGCTGTGTTTGTTCTTGATAATACTGTATTGTTTACATCGTGATCTTCATTCTTTCCGCTGGTACTGGTACATGTACATTGTTCAGTTCTGAAATTTAATAAGAAAACCTCTTTTTTTATAAATCAATGAAACAAAATGTATGGTTGGAAGGGGAAAGCCACTAATTCCTTGGTTCTTATTTTGCAAGGTGCCAGGATACTTATAGGGAGTAAAAATCAAGGGTCTGCCAAACCCGGCAAATGCAGTAGGCAGCCCAGAGATCCCTAAGTACCTCTCCCAAAGATGGTACTTTTCGGCAAGATTTTCAGTTTCAAGCTGTTAGGACAACTTCTTTTGAAAGTGTGATTTTGTAGAGGTTATTTTGGGGAAACTGAAAGGTAGCCTCGTCCTTTGGATGCAGAGTTGTGTTTTGGAGTGTCTGCCCATGATTTGGGAGAGAGCCGTATAGTGACAAGTGCACTTTGACCACGGATAGTGGGGTGGTATCGCGTGACCTTTTGATACGGGAATGTGAGGGGATGAGCAAAACGTCGAGATAGGGTATGTGTGCTCAGTTGGAGGTTTTAATTGGTGCCAATGTGTAGATATAACAGTTGGGGGAGAGGCTTAGGAATGTGCAGGCCCCAGTCTCTTCGTCTCCTTTCCCCGGCCCTTGATTGGGTTTGAGGGATGGCAAATGCCGGAAATACCTAGTACTGGAGGGATTAGCTGTAGCGTATCAGCGTCTGTAACTTGATACCCTTCTTGCTGCGGCGTCATAGTTGAAACGGATGTGTCCCATCTGTTTGGGTTGATATTGTAGAATTGTAACCTCTTGGTCTGGTTAGAGGCAAATAGTTTAGGCGTGTGCCGAAAATGCCCTGGCACGGGAAGGATTAGCTGTGTCGTATCAGCGTCTGTTTCCCATCTATGAGGGTTTGATAATTGGGGATTAATTGTAGAGTTGTATCATTTTCCCCTAGTTTGAAGCAAACACTTTATGAGGAAATTGAATTTCTCTCTCAAGGGTGTAAGTTCAAGGTTTGCCAGGCTTGGCAAATATATTAGGCAAAACACAGATTCCTGTTGAGATGGTAGTTGTAGTTGGTGTTGGTTTTGTTGATGGTGGGGTTTGTAGAAATTTTAATCGTTCTCGAGTTCGAGTTGTTGTTGAAGTTTTCGTAGTAGTTGTTGTGGATGTGGATGTAGTCAATGTCTGATTTGTTACAAGGACATTCGTGTGTGTTCCCAGCACTGTTTATTAGTGTACATCAGTTGTTGGAGGTGCTGTTGAAATTTAAGCCGTTCTTCCCGAGCGATGTGGGGTTGTTGTGGTTGTCGTCGTTGTAGTTGTATCTGTTTTGTTGTTGTTTGTTGATGGTGTCGTCTTAGTTATCTTTGTTCCTTTTGTTGTAATGGTATACACAGGTGTTGTTCTTGCTTACTCAAGGCATCAACTGTTCGTGTTCAGCTGTTTTAGCAGTATGCTTCAATACTTAGAGGTACTGGGTAATGGTGTTGTAAAGCAACAAATGTACAGGTTGTATATGGGAGAGGTTTTGGGTGTCTCCAGGTGCTTTTTCACACTAACATTGTAGTTGTTCTGGGTTATCAAGCTGTTATTCCTGTTGGTGTAGTGGTGTACACTGAGAGGTGTTGGTCTTGTTACACGCGATGTCTGCCGTTTGTGTTCAGCTGATTTAGCAAATTGCTTCAATACTTAGTGGTATTGATCGAGTACCGTTGTTGTGAAAGGTTATATTAGGGGGAGGTTTTGGGTGTCTCTGGGTGCTTTTCCACACAAAGGCAATT
The DNA here is from genome assembly GCF_037325665.1 of Littorina saxatilis. Classification (NCBI taxonomy): domain Eukaryota; kingdom Metazoa; phylum Mollusca; class Gastropoda; order Littorinimorpha; family Littorinidae; genus Littorina; species Littorina saxatilis. The sequence continues at coordinate 80,720,781 of NC_090245.1, forward strand.
GCTACATGGTTGGACCCTTGCTGGCCCGTACGGACCGATCAATCATAGGGGGTAAATATCAAGGGTCTGCCAAACCCGGCAAATGCAGTAGGCAGCCCAGAGATCCCTAAGTACCTCTCCCAAAGATGGTATTTTTCGGCAAGATTTTCAGTTTCATGCTGTTGGGACAACTTCTTTTGAAAGTGTGATTTTGTAGAGGTTATTTTGGAGAAAACTGAAAGGTAGCCTCGTCAGGGGACAACTATTCAAACCCATATCCTCATCATTTTGTTTCTCGATTGAGAATAGTCATTTATAGATGACTATTATTCATTTCCCTTGTTGGGGTGTACTTGCATGTACTGGTGGTTTTTTACCAAAATGTCCTCACAGTGACTGAGGCTTATATGAGGCTCAGTGATTAGTGTATTTGTTTGTTCAGCCCATTTCTTTCTTTTGTTTATACACAGAAAACAAAACAAAAATAATCATTTATGTGTGATTTGTGGTGGAATGTCCTCCATGGTGTGTACTAGGATGTATTGTACTAAATGTACTGTGGTCGTATATTAACGGGTTATATTTCCCCGTATGTGTAGTATGCGTACAGGTTCATTGGAGGGAAGGTGTAGTGGTTGTTTGTTTGGTTTAGCAACGAAACAATTCATCCCTTTTTGGAAGATGAGGGTGGTCCGCCCGAGGGCAGACCGGGTTGTAGGTTGGAGACAACAGATTGACTATTGTCGTTTAGGCAGCTTAGGGATTCTGTATCGGTTCGCTGAGTGGTCGTGTGGCCGTTTTCGCTGTTGGCTACGGCGCTCGCGCCTTTCCCTGTCCTCCTCGTAGGTACGGTGGCGTTGTACTGCAGCCTGTTCCTCTTTGATAGATTTCTGCAGGCTGAGTTTCAGCATGTTAAGGGCTTCTTCATCTTTATTCGCGATGGCGAGGGCCTCGTCGCGAAGACATCTGATGGTGTCCGTTTCCTTTTCAATTTCCGCCTCAATGATTTCGGCGAACTGGTGTTGGAGGGAAATTTTGTTTTCCCTTATGGTGTCCCGAAACTGCTCTCTAAGCTCGTGTATTCTGGCAGTGGAGCTGTTCAATGCTGGGTTGAACTCAGTGGTCCCTTTAAGGAAGGGTACACACCGGTCTTTCTCGATTGCGAGAATAAGAGGGCTGTCACACATGCGACTGAGTCGTGCGATTTACCCCGTCACACAGCCGACTCAGTCGTAGAAAACAGCTACAAGTCTGCGACTCAGTCTCATGCGATTCCCTCGTAGCTTTGAGGTTTAGAACATGTTCTATTCCTGCGATCCAGTCGTCGGTCAATCGCAGGGGCAGAGCCAACAGAGCCAATCAGAACGCGTTGCTGCGGCCTTGACGCCGTGACGTAAAATAATGGCGGACAGTGGCGTACAGCGTCTCTTCGTCGATTCAAAACTTTTTGGAAGAACAGTTTTTTTACTCAGATATAAAGGAGACGTTTTAGGCGTGTACAGCAGTCGGAAAACATTAATTGCAGCTGTCTGGGAACTTTATTTCTTGCAAAGGCGTAATGCTGAAAGGAATTTTTCAGAAAGGTAGAGTGACGTTCGAACATTTAGTGTCTGCTCTCGCAAAGCGCGTTTGCCGTGTTCACTATGACATATCACTTCCGCCCCGCTCGCGTGGAGTTATCGTTCGCCAGTCGTTCGTCTATCGTTTATCGTGTGACGGGTCAATGGCCTACGATGTGATGTGCGATCGGCCAAAGACTGAATCGCAAGACTGAATCGCAATGACTGAGTCGCCTGTATGACCGAGGCTTAACTCTTACCAGTTCGCTCCCTTGCCCATCGTAAGCAAGCTTACGATGCCCCCCCTGTAGTTTTCCACTGACCAATTATCTAATTATATTTTTATTTTATTTTTTTTTTTTTACATTGGATGGGTCGGACAGTAGATAAACTCATATTTAAGACACACTTTATGACTGAAACAAGCTGGGTTTTTGTTATAAGTTAGTAATAGAAATGCATTATTAGGCAAAACAAAACAAAAAGTCTGTTAACGGTAACATAGGCAAAAAAAATAGGGTCGGTAGGTCGGGACTTTTTTTTAATTTTTTTTTTTAATTTCCCCAAAACATATTTTTAAGTTATTTTGCTAAAAAACAAAGCCCCCTTTTTTTTTTCTTCCAAATTTAATTTTTTTCTTCAAATTTTTTTTTTTTCAAATTTTTTTTTTTTCAAATTTTTTTTTCAATTTTTTTTTTTTTTTTACCAAATGCCAAACAACAGTCTAGAGTCGTGCGAAAAAATAGGGTCAGTCAGGATACCGTAAACAGAATATTTTTTTGGGGGGGCCTTAGGCATGAAACGTCCAACTTTGAAATTTGGGTGGGGGTATTCAGGTGACAATAACTTTTTTGTTTATCAGCAAAACTCTATAAAACTTTGCTATGTTATGTAAAATGAATGCCCAAACAGACTAGTTAGCAGCATATCTAAAATAAACTGAACACAAAAAAAATTTCTTCTTTGTGTTTGTCACGTGTTCCAAAAAATGGGCGTACAAATTTCAACAAAAATCATGTTGTCACCCCCATAAAAAATTTTACCTTTAAAGATAGCACAATTCTCTTTGCAAATATGAAAAGCTTATTCATTTTCCTTTCATTTGATATATAACTTTCTATATTTCATTTAGAATATGACCCCAGATAGCCACTCGGCAAGTAGGCACCAACAGCACTGTAAAATATGCCCTAAAACCCCCGAACTGGTAAGAGTTAAGCGAATGCTTTGCAGTGGTAAGACTCATTCTGCATTTGAAGGTTTCCTGCAGTTTGTCCAAGATGGGGATTACCCTTTCTTTGGCTGGTTTCAGGTTAACCTGTATGGCTTGGGTGGGAGCATCTGCGTCCGCAGGTAACAGGCTTATTTCGAGGATGCTGTCGTGCTCTTTCAAGGTGTGGGAGTTTAGTTCCATCTTCCTGGCGGCGTGGTACTGGCTGGCGTTGATGGTAGACTCCTCTTCTTCTTCCAACGAGAAGTTGAATTGAGTTTCAGCAATCTCCATGTTGAAGTTGGTGGTGGCCATTTTGTGAAAGGGTGGTGTAGATCAAGGAGCGTAGTGGGAAAGCGTGGTAGGTCTCGGAATCAGGAGAAACTCGTGATGTGGTCAAGTAGTTGATTCTGCCTGTTTTAGTAGACAATCTCGTCAGAGTTGTTCTGCGATCTTATTGGTGGGGCCAAGCTCCGCCCGTGGGTTGGCTGGTTTGTGTAGATGCGGGATAAGTGTGTGTCAATCAACGCTCCGGTGGCTGGGCGTAGCGTCTTTGATACGTGTAGTGGGGCCCTTTTGGCGTGGTGGGCGGAGTTGCCTTGGGGGTGATTGTTGGGCGCGAAACTACGTCCCTCCCTCTCCGTTGCGGCTGAGTGACCGTGCTGCGTGTCGATTCATTCGTGTTATCAGCACTATTGATCAGTGTAAAACTGTTGGGTTGTTTTTGCCTTCACCGTTTGTTGGTGTAACACTTATGTTTTTTCGTAGCTTTATTTATTCTCTCCGTGATTTCCGTGACTGTTGTTATGTCAGAGGGGTATATCTTTTTGAATAAGCGAAAGTTCCTGGCGTTGTATTGTTTTCATTACCTTATGTAAGCAAGGCAGGGGTTGCTTGTCACTTGATTTGTTAAGAGGTTTTAACAAGATGTTCTTTCAAGTTCCTGTGTCTTGCATAGGCAACAAGGGGAGGTTTAGGGAACAACCCGGAACATTCTGTGTCTTGTAGAATCAGCTTTCAGTGTTTCAAGAGTTTCTTTTTAAGGTGTCTCAGTCTAGGGTTGTAGGTTGAGACCATGAGGAGTGGTGGAGCTTTGTTTTTGGTGGGATGGTCTCTCTTTTGTTTCAGAAGTGTGTTTCTTGGTATGTTCAAGACTTCCCGTTTGATTAACTCCAGTTCGTCCGGTATATTAATATATTCTCTCTCAAGGAGTTTTGAAAGGAATAAATCAGTTTCCTTGTTCTGTGTGGTTATGTTGTTGTTGGTGCAAATGTATCTGATCAATTCACCTTTCACAAGTCCTTTAAAGACTCTGGGGCTGGGGGGGGGGGGGGGGGGGGGCAGAGGCAGATTCCCGATAGAGATACTGAAATGTTTCAGTAGATTTTACTGAAATGTTTCAGTAGATTTCCTGTGTGTTTTCAAGTCCAATATTTTGTTGGACAAGAATCTGTTACCCTTGTAGATGGTGCTGTCAAGAAACGTCGACTCTGAGTCAGAGATGTTGTATGTGAATTTGAATAATGGATGGTGGGCGTTTGCAATATCAAACAGCTGATGTATTTTTCTTATGTTTGAAGAACTATGGCCCTTCATTAATTATAAGGGCCTTGCATGAGACTTTTTTTAATTGATTTTGTTTTGCCAAGGGGCTTGTTTCCTGTATTTAGATACATAGATGATTCTTGAGATCCCAGATTGCACAAATGTTTTGCAACATGCTTTTATTGACTCACATGCGAAGCAAAAGTGAGTCTATGTACTCACCCGAGTCGTCCGTCCGTCCGTCCGTCCGTCCGTCCGGACGTCCGTCCGTCCGTCCGGAAAACTTTAACGTTGGATATTTCTTGGACACTATTCAGTCTATCAGTACCAAATTTGGCAAGATGGTGTATGATGACAAGGCCCCAAAAAACATACATAGCATCTTGACCTTGCTTCAAGGTCAAGGTCGCAGGGGCCATAAATGTTGCCTAAAAAACAGCTATTTTTCACATTTTTCACATTTTCTCTGAAGTTTTTGAGATTCAATACCTCACCTATATATGATATATAGGGCAAAGGAAGCCCCATCTTTTGATACCAGTTTGGTTTACCTTGCTTCAAGGTCAAGGTCACAGGAGCTCTTCAAAGTTGGATTGTATACATATTTTGAAGTGACCTTGACCCTGAACTATGGAAGATAACTGTTTCAAACTTAAAAATTATGTGGGGCACATGTTATGCTTTCATCATGAGACACATTTGGTCACATATGATCAAGGTCAAGGTCACTTTGACCCTTATGAAATGTGACCAAAATAAGGTAGTGAACCACTAAAAGTGACCATATCTCATGGTAGAAAGAGCCAATAAGCACCATTGTACTTCCTATGTCTTGAATTAACAGCTTTGTGTTGCATGACCTTGGATGACCTTGACCTTGGGTCAAGGTCACATATATTTTGGTAGGAAAAATGTGTAAAGCATGTGAGTCATATGGGCTTTGCCCTTCTTGTTTTTTTATTTTTTTAATTTTATTTTTTTTTAAATCTCAAGCCTGATGATGTATCAGTTATGTATATACAGCAGACCTGTTTACCCTCCCGGATTGTCCGGAATTATTACGGATTTGGGGTCTAAATTCCGGTATTACGGAATACTACCGAAAATTCCGGAAATTCCGGTAGAGAGAACCTTTTTCGTGCGTGAAAATTCGAAGTCGAAATTGTGGTAGTCACCAGGGCTGTGATTTCAAGGCTGACCGAAACAGCCTTTTCTGCGCATGTGCACAGCAAGGTATTTGTCGGATTCCGCGGATTTGAGATCGACATTGGTCCGAACGGTAATATAGGGCCGATCTCTGTGGGGACGAAATGCCAACCAAAAAAGCGAAAGTTGTACAGAAATATCGGCAAAACTATTAAGTCAAGTGGCGGTGTCTGGTGAAGTTTAAGAAGAGCGAACCACATTCATTTTGGTGATCAACTTGATATCAGTGCAACAACAAAGCTAGTCAGTTACGAGTCACGTCGCGGCACGTGTCCCGAGGTTAGACGCAGCATTAGTTTTAACAAAATGCAGTACACAAATGAACATGGAAACAAACAAAAACACGAAATTATGTTTGGCAAGACATGAGCCTGCTTCGCATCGAGTTTATTTGACCTAGGTCTCTACTTCCACAGAATCTCTCAGACCTGCGAACCGATCTCTCACTACGGTCAGTCGCGCCAGAGACATAGATGTAGGTCGAGTATGGTCGCGCTCATCAGTTACTTGGCTGTTGCCGAAATTCAAGTCTTTCTGAGTCTAAAACTGATCTCCATTAATATTTTTCCAATATAGCAAAGATCACAGTTCTTTGAATTGAAAAACTTACAACAAAATGTTTAAATGAAATAAACGAATCGGTCCTCTAAAATTAAAGGTAGCTTCTGGAGAGAGTTATTATGACTGATGTGACAGAATGTAAGGTGGTTTTGTTCACATGCATCTTCAAGTGACTGTAAATAGTCCAAGGGCGGAGGGGTGGGGGTGGGGGGATGTTACAGGGGTTCTGGACCCCCCCCCCCCCCCTTGCTGTCAAAAAAGCAAAAAAACAAAACAAAAATTCAGTCTGTCGGAAAAAAACCCAGTAAAGACATTTTCTGTCTGTGAAATTGTTGTTGTTGTCTGGAGCAGATATCAATGAAGATAAATTGCCATTATTTAATACTAACTTTAAAAGAAATAATGAGTGGCTGCTGACACCAATTTATCATGTTTAAAATCAAGGATAAGCTACACATTGTTAATAAAATAGCTACAATTCTTCAGCCAGACCCCCTCACCTCTGGACCCCAGGTTGTACCCCCCCCCCCCCCCCCTCTCTAGCTCTCTTGCTCCGCCCCTGAATTCTGTGGGTTTTGTTTTTTTAGATAAAGTAAACTTGTCTTAGTTAACTTGCATATTATATATCAGGTGTCGTGTGTTTGTGTGTCATCGAGCTTCTGTGTGTGTAGTACAATACTGTTAAACATGGTTATCAATTTTGTACTTGTTTTGCATGGTAGCGCGCGAATAAACGTGTCGTTTAATCGTTTTCGAGCTGGTTTATGGTTGATAAAAAAGATTACTCAAAGATGCCTCAAATTACGGAAAAGTACCAGCTGCATTCCTGATTTTCATTTTGGGGGGTAAACAGGTCTGATACAGCAATTATCAACTAAAAATGTGTAATGTATGCTTATCCTAGAGCTGCAGGCAAGGTGTCCTCAGTGCGGCTTCGCTGTCTGATGGAGACCAACCCGGAGACACGTCTGCAACGCATCTTGCACAAGAAGCGCTTTGAGGAGGCCCTGCAGTTTGCTCAGCTCTTTCAGCTAGACGCAGAGGTTTGTGTATTTCATTTGACCTGTTTCAACTAGATGCAGAGGTTTGTGTATTTCATATCAGCTCTTTCCGCTAGACGCAGAGGTTTGTGTATTTCATTTCAGCTAGATGCAGACGTTTGTGTATTTCATTTAACCTGTTTCAGCTAGATGCAGAGGTTTGTGTATTTCATTTCAGCTCTTTCAGCTATATGCAGAGCTTTGTGTATTTGTTTCAGATTAGATGCAGAGGTTTTTGTATTTCAGCTCTTTCAGATAGATGCAGAGGTTTTTGTATTTAAATTCTTTCAGCTAGATGAACGAGGTAATGAAAACAAAATCAGCGGTGCGTTTTCATCTGCTTGTGTTTTTATTTGTAATTTGTTATGTCTTGTTTTAGAGTAAAAGTATTATTTATTCCCCACACAGCTTGTGTACAAGGCACAGATGAACCAGCTACTGGATCAATTGTCGCCCTGGAGCATCGTGTGTTATGAAGAAAACAAGGTGGCGGCCATGCTGACTCAACTTTGGACCAGCGTCGACAGAATCAAGGTTAAAGTTGATCTTTTGTATTAAGATAGAAAAGAAATGGCGCGTCTGAATTGTTTGTGTGAATGGTTGGTTGATTGATTGGAGACTTGTGTGTGTGTTACTTTGCCTTTGGTCTTTTTTTGTTTGTCCATCACTTCCCTTTTTTACATTATTTTAGTCAAGGTTTGACTAAATGTTTTAACATTGACTGGGAATCGTGTGTGCGCGTGCATGTGTGGGTGTGTGAAAACTACTGAAACTTTACATGAGCGTTCCTGTGTATGATATCCTAGTGAAAGTTGAAGTTGCACTGTCACACCTTCTTTTTTTTATCATATTGATTGAAACTTTGGTCATGCAAGCAATCTTCGACGAAGCCTGGACTATTTCTTTTTACATTTTGTAGAAAATGTATGTGTGTTGTTGGGGGCAAGCGCGTGCATTTGTGTTACTGTCAAGTCTTTCTCTATTGCAATGAATTCAGATCTGTTGAATGAAAAGTGTTCCAGATTTTCTGAGTTAAGTTGACAGTGAAAAAAACAAAAACCCTATATTTGCTTATTTTCTGTTAGTTTGTTAAGTGAGTTATTCATTTCTCTGCTTCATGCTCACAGGACAGTCAGCTTATAGCCGAGAACTGCATGAGAGCTGCATTGCCGACTTTCTCGGACACCTGGAAACTTCTGCAACTCTGTCACACCAAAGTCTGTGCTCATTTGGTTCATTCTAGTTATGCTCTTCCAGCAGAAGGCTATCTTAGATGAAAATTAATAATGTAAAATGTTTTTATTTTTCTTTCTTTGATAGACTGTGTATGCATCTCAATTAAAATAATTCCGTAGTTTAAAACTCATCAATACAATCCAAGCAACTTTAATGTCAATGAAAATGCAGGGAATGATCTCACCAAAAAAAATGCAAAAAGCGTAGAAATTGTACAGTCAGACCAATAAGTGTAAACACCCAGAAAAAAAGGATTGCGTAAGCATGGGATTGGGTATTAATTATTGGCTTGCGTTCGGGATTAAACAATGAGATTTGTTTGAAATTGTGGGTGTTGATCCTGGTGACCCCTGGGATCTTGGTATGGTGCAAAATGGTACAGTGTGAGAAATTAGATGTATTTTTGAGTCACTTGAGAAAAAGTGACTATGTAATCGGTCAGTGTTAGTCTGTCCGGCCGGCCGGCCGGCCGACCGTCCGGCCGGCCGTCCGGCCGGCCGTCCGTAGACACCACCTTAACGTTGGACTTTTCTCGGAAACTATCAAAGCGATCGGGCTCATATTTTGTTTAGTCGTGACCTCCAATGACCTCTACACTTTAACGATGGTTTCGTTGACCTTTGACCTTTTTCAAGGTCACAGGTCAGCGTCAAAGGAAAAATTAGACATTTTATATCTTTGACAAAGTTCATCGGATGTGATTGAAACTTTGTAGGATTATTCTTTACATCAAAGTATTTACATCTGTAGCCTTTTACGAACGTTATCAGAAAAACAAGGGAGATAACTAGCCTTTTCTGTTCGGCAACACACAACTTAACGTTGGGCTTTTCTCGGAAACTATAAAAGTGACCGGGCTCAAATTTTATGTGAACGTGACTCATTGTGTTGTGAATAGCAATTTCTTCCTGTCCATCTGATGCCTCATATAATATTCAGAACTGCGAAAGTGACTCGATCGAGCGTTTGCTCTTCTTGTTAAATTAATGCATCTAATAATAATTTAGATTTTGTGTGTGTGTGCTGAAGTACATTTTCACTGTTTGATATTTTGCCCTCTATGACAGCAATTACTTTGCTCCATATGAATTACTGAAATTATGTTTGAAGATTTGATATTGAAGAACCTTCTGAAATTTGTTTTCCTTTTTTTTTAAGGGAGGGGGGGGGTTACCTTTTTTTAAAAAATTTTTAGAGAACTTTGCGGTTTCTTCATGATACCATCTGTCATTTATATGGGTGGCTTTTCAGCAGAGGTATCTGTGGAAATTTGTATTACTGTTGAACCACATGTATGCAATCTCTTTTCAGCTCTCTTCGGCTACCACAGATGAAAAGCAGCAAGCTTTGCAGACCAAGGTGATAATAAAATCTGTTGTTGAGATTTGTGTCTTTTTGAAAAGAGATTCTTTTGTACGTTTGAAGTTGCATGGGTGAAAGTAGTGCGTCAATTGACAGAAATCCGAAATGCCAGCCTCATACTTTCACCCATGATATTGGTGCAATATGTACTTGTGTGTGTTTTGGGGGAAGGGTGTGTGTGTGTTATTTTTAATTCTGCCAATGTAGCTGCATGTATTTGTTCAACTCTGAAAATAATATTATCGCTTTAGATGACATTTTATTCTGACTTTTTAACAGTACCCCTTCAAGACAAGTATTTATTCTTGCGAAATTGCAGCTAATAACTCTGGTTCTGTGTGTAGGTACTGGCCCTGCAAAACCGTCTGATGACATACAAGCTGGCATTTGGGGTTGAGGAGTTCAGGTAACAAATAGCTGGGACAGGAGTAGCATTCAAGTTTGTGATCAGATTTGTGAACTAATTTATTTCATGCGTTTTCCGGCTGTAATAAAAATGTTGTTGATGACTTTTAGCTTCCATTCTTGTTTATTTTTGTGTCAGTCAAGTTTAACTGATTTTCTCCTTCACGGTCTACGCTATTCTTCTTACTTATTCATTTCTTCAACATTGAAATTTGTTTTTTTGCTTTTGTCACAAATCAAATGCCATGTAAATCACTACTAAATGCTTGCGTGTTTAAACTATAACCAATGCATGACTATACTGATTCAGAAAACAAGAAAAGAGTGATGTGAACACATAGTATTAACCTTTTATTTAATTGAAAGACACTTTGACATTCAGTGTGACATTTCTTGATGTGTGCAGTGCCAGCGGCTGGATCATATTTCAGCAGGCTAACCTTGTGCACATGGTGTGTCGCAAGATGACGGAACATCAGCCCCACATTGCCATTCTTTTGTGGAGACGCCATTCAGTGAGTGATACTGTCTTGATGCATAGTGCATAGATGATTTTTGTCCTTGCTAGTGCAACTACAATTTTGTTTGATTGAAAGAGTTATGAGTGTGTCTGTGCTTGTGTATAAGTCGAGGCTTGCCTTTATCTGTGTTGTGTATTCTTCTTATATTTCCAAGTAGGCAAGAACTTTGCTTGAAATTTGTGTTGGTAATGCAATTCACATTATTAATGAAGGCATTGTTGGCTTATTAAGTCTGTTGTCCACATATATATGCATGTTTTTGTGGTGCATCTGCAGACTACCGTTTTTGACTCACATGCGAAGCAAAAGTGAGTCTATGTACTCACCCGAGTCGTCCGTCCGTCCGTCCGTCCGTCCGTCCGGACGTCCGTCCGTCCGTCCGGACGTCCGTCCGTCCGTCCGGAAAACTTTAACGTTGGATATTTCTTGGACACTATTCAGTCTATCAGTACCAAATTTGGCAAGATGGTGTATGATGACAAGGCCCCAAAAAACATACATAGCATCTTGACCTTGCTTCAAGGTCAAGGTCGCAGGGGCCATAAATGTTGCCTAAAAAACAGCTATTTTTCACATTTTTCACATTTTCTCTGAAGTTTTTGAGATTCAATACCTCACCTATATATGATATATAGGGCAAAGTAAGCCCCATCTTTTGATACCAGTTTGGTTTACCTTGCTTCAAGTTCAAGGTCACAGGAGCTCTTCAAAGTTGGATTGTATACATATTTTGAAGTGACCTTGACCCTGAACTATGGAAGATAACTGTTTCAAACTTAAAAATTATGTGGGGCACATGTTATGCTTTCATCATGAGACACATTTGGTCACATATGATCAAGGTCAAGGTCACTTTGACCCTTATGAAATGTGACCAAAATAAGGTAGTGAACCACTAAAAGTGACCATATCTCATTGTAGAAAGAGCCAATAAGCACCATTGTACTTCCTATGTCTTGAATTAACAGCTTTGTGTTGCATGACCTTGAATGACCTTGACCTTGGGTCAAGGTCACATGTATTTTGGTAGGAAAAATGTGTAAAGCATGTGAGTCGTATGGGCTTTGCCCTTCTTGTTATTTTTATTAGTGATCATTTTGTCAATCATGTGAATAGAAACTGCCAGTTATTTCTCTAGAATTTCCTGGAAAATCATCATGTCTCTCCATTCATGCATTCTCCAGAAAGAGTGGAGAGAAAAAGTCACATTGGAAGTAACACAGCAGATCCTTCAGGCTGTGCCACAGAGGCTGATTGGGGCAAACATTATGGGGTGGCTGCAGGATGATCTACTGCCCTACATTGCCAGATTTCTGCCCCAGGCTATGGTGAGTGCCCCCGGGGGTTGAAGATGCGTTCCTGTTTGTGAGGACCTTTACTTAAGATAATTACTTAAGATAATTACAGATGTCAACAGCCTTTAACATGCACTTAGTGCACCCTCCCACTTGAATCTGTGGGATGAATGTACAGACCGACTCCATAGGGTGAGCATTTTGAATGCTGGATTTATTTGTATGATTGATAAAAGGTATTGTTCTGTTGGTTGTGCATGCTGCTTTGACTTCTGTTTGAGCAACGGCACTGTCACCCTCTTCAGACACCTTCCTTGGCTGACACAGGTGTTCCCCTACATTGAACTGAGTTTAGAAAAGGGAGCTTGGACTGATCTCACACGGCATAAATAAATCCCTGCGCCTTGAATATGTGCGCGATATTAATTGCATTAAAAAAAAATTTAAAAAATAAAAAATCCCTGCGCTTAGAACTGTACCCACGGAATACGCGCGATATAAGCCTCATATTGATTGATTGATTGATTGATCTGTGGATAAGGTCAGAGAACTAAAGCATATTAAATCTACAAATACAGTGCTCAGTGTTGAATTAGAATTCAGCATTTTCCATACATGTACTTTTTTGTTCTCTTGGCACCCAAATCAGAGTTGATGTTACTAAATATGTTTGAGGTGGGGATCCATGCTAATCAAAAAACAAAAAAAACAAAAAAAATGTGTTGACAAGGCAAATCAGGTGCATGTGGCTTTTCATTGGCCGGAAATCGTGCAAGCTTTTCCGCTGGATGTCGGAGAAGAGTACCTTTCCTTGTAAAGCCTGCAAAATCGAGTTTTGTCAATTTAGTTTTTGTTTGAATTTCAAGGGTCCAAAAAGTTCTAGGATCGGGGGTAAAAAAAAATTAATAGAGATGTTCAGAGAATCACATATTTTTTCTTGGCGTCATTTTGTAATACAGGTTGGGGTGCTTGGTTATGAGCCAGAGTAATTGCTCATGGTCCTCAGAATATGTGTTTTCTTTTTTTGTCCTAGGGTGACGTGGTACAGTGGGCAATACAAAGAGCAGGAAACATGGAACTTGTGGAAAAGGTAATCTTGTGTCTGTGTCTGTGTTTGTGTCTGTTTAACAGCAGCTGAACAAACAGTATTAAGTTACAAAGATACAAAATTAAATTTGCACTACTAAGCGTGAACACATACTTGCACTTCACCCATGGAAGCTTCTCATCTGTGCTCGGGTGAATGAAGTTATGTTGATGTTAGCAATTTTTGATCTGCACAAAGACACATATGCATCAGTTCTCAGACCAAGTGAACAAAAACGATTGTGTGTATTTGCTATCAGGATGGGTGGCCGCAGAGTGCAATCACCTTCCTGGAAGGCATCACCAGCTGCATCAGCGACATCACAGAGGTCAACTTCACCACCACCAATGACACTGCTGTTGAAACAGCCACTAAGGTATCGTGAATTTACATGGATGATTGGTTATCCGTATGGCCTTCTCTGCTTGACAGTTGGTGACCTTTGTAAACATGTCATTGTACACAGTAGGGCATGTTCTAAAAACATAGAGTAGGGGCTCTTGCTTCATTACATGTTAGTGTTGTTACCAGTCAAATGTCATTCTTTGGAAAGGAAAGATCTCATTGTAATAGCTTTTCTGTAAAAGTTAACGCTTCATTACATGTAGATCATTGCTAACATGCAACAGGTAGACAACATGGATTGCGAGAAAGAAACAGTTGGTGATGGTCCTCATAACAGTTCATTCATTAAAAAAAAGGGTGTCTGTTGCAGCACATAATAACAAATGACAAAGAAGGAACTTTTGCCTTCGGCATGTAATTAATAAAGTGTACCAGTACCATCCCATCAAAAGAAATGACAAGGAAGCAACTTCTGCCTTCAGCATACCAGCAACATTGCATCAACCACTTTTGTTTCAGATCCAGATAGATGTGTTTTCTCTGCCGGAGCAATGTACCAGCACCATTGCATCAACCACTTTTGTTTCAGATCCAGATAGATGTGTTTTCTCTGCCGGAGCAATGTACCAGCACCATTGCATCAACCACTTTTGTTTCAGATCCAGATAGATGTGTTTTCTCTGCCGGAGCAATGTACCAGCACCATTGCATCAACCACTTTTGTTTCAGATCCAGATAGATGTGTTTTCTCTGCCGGAGCAATGTACCAGCACCATTGCATCAACCACTTTTGTTTCAGATCCAGATAGATGTGTTTTCTCTGCCGGAGCAATGTACCAGCACCATTGCATCAACCACTTTTGTTTCAGATCCAGATAGATGTGTTTTCTCTGCCGGAGCAATGTACCAGCACCATTGCATCAACCACTTTTGTTTCAGATCCAGATAGATGTGTTTTCTCTGCCGGAGCAATGTACCAGCACCATTGCATCAACCACTTTTGTTTCAGACCCAGATAGATGTGTTTTCTCTGCTGGAGCCGCTGTGCAGCACCCTGTCCATGCTGCACCAGCTGCAGGACCTGCTGAAATACAACCTGCGTCTCTCTGCCAAGCAGTTCCAGCAGGTGCGTTGGTCTTGGTTTCCACCACGACCAAATGTAGATGCATGATTCACAATGTGATGAAGGAAAGAAAAAAGTTTCATAACAGAGTGCCGTCTTGGATCATAGATTTTGCAAAAGGAATCGTTCTAGCGTATTTTGGGTGTATGTGCTTGTGCGTTTATATAAAAGCATGTGAATGCAAGCGTGCATACATGTGTGTGAACTTAAAGGCACAGTACGCCTCCCGTAAACCATCACAGGTACTGTCAGGCTTTTACACACAGTACAAACACCCTTCCATTTGAACGCTCACCAAACGGAACATCGTAGGTACCTACGTAAAGAGCGAGCAATTTTTAAAGAATTAATTTTGTGGATTGTCTCAGTAGACAATCGGACTTTGGTGTGTTTTGGCGCTAGACCTAACTTTTTAAATCTAAATAATAAATTGACAGCTTGTTACACAAACATTCTTAAATCATAAAAGAATTCTTTTTTCATCAAGACAAGATCAGTACAATTTGAAGTTTTGAAAGTTTGGAGAAAAAAAAAGCCCAGAAGCAGGGTCACGCAAGGTCTTGGTTCTCGTAGCAGACGACGGTTTATGCCTATCGCCAGTTCCTCTGAACAGTCAAAAGCCATCGCTAGAGTTCTTGTGAACCACAGCCGTTTGTTTCGTGCATAGTCAGAGGTATATAATAACGTGCTATTGCAGATAAGCTCACATCGAGTCGCATTCAAATTACTAACTGACGACTACATTGTGAAAAAGGGAAACTGGATCACACGGGTTCACGATGGCTCAGGGGTAAGATAAACCACGCATTTATAAATTCTTTGAAAATTGCTCGCTCTTTACGGAGGGCACCTAGGATGTTCTCAAGCGGTGAGTGTTTAAATGAAAGGGTGTTTGTACTGTGTATAAAAGCCTGACAGTATCCGTGATGGTTTACGGGAGGTTTACTGTGCCTTTAAAGTTCAGGTGATAAATAAATTATTTCACATTAAATGGAACAAAAAGCGTAAAGGGAAACATTCTGAATTGTTTACATGGGAAAATGTGGTTTGAACTTCTTTTTACTATACCAACATTTTTGTTGTTTTCATCGTTGTTTTTATTATTATTGTATAAAATATGTATTAAATCCTTGGTCCATTGTCACACAGGAAACAAAAGAGACGCTGGCGTTTCGCATGCTTGATCAGGTGGTGATGGTGGAAATGATCAAACCCACGCTGGAGAAATACATCACCCCCTACATGCGGGCGCATGGTTTGGATCAGGACAACATCCTGGCCACTTACATCAAGGTTATTACTGTTCATTTTCCCTTTTGTCACAAATTATGCTCTCCGATTAAATGCTTCTTCTTCTTGTCGTTCGCTGTTAGATCGTCAGTCCGGACTGCAGGGCGAAACGTGCTGTCCTCTCCAAGTCCTCTCTGGGGCCGTATAGCTTCTTTTGTAGCGCTGTCTCCTCTGGCCAGGTGGTGTCCCTCAGAGCACTGTGGTATGGACAAGCCTGCAGGATGTGCTCTGCTGTCTGATTCTTGCCACACGGACATAGGGGGGAGGGAACTAGCTTCAGCTTTGTGGCCATATGATGGTTTAGTCTGTTATGTCCAGTGCGGAGTCTGAGTAGGACGACTTGTTCTTCACGTTGGAGCAGGTGGTAGTCATCTTTCTCCGCTCTGGTTTTCCTCTTGTTTTTGATGATTGTCTTTTTTTCCTTGTACTGCAGCTGGGACGTGAACTGTTCCTTTGAGGCACCTTCCTTGGCAAGTTTGTCTGCAGCCTCGTTTCCTGCTATGTCACAATGAGCTGGCACCCACTGAAGCACGACCCTTCGGTTCTGAGCAACCTGTTGGAGGGCGTTGTTGAGCTCAGTTTCCTTGTTGGCAGACAGAGCTTGGAGTGCTGACATTGCGTCTGTCAGAAAGACGACCTGAGGACAGTCATGGTCTGATCCGTCAACTATTGTGGCTGCTGTCCTCAAGGCCTGTACTTCTGCACTATAGTTGGTGCAGTGCAAACCTGTGGGAATGCTCGCTGTTTTTGCCTCTCCCTCTGGGTACCGAACAAGAACGCCGGCTCCTCCATCTCTCACAGCATCAGTGGCTGACCCATCAGTGTAGGCGTGGATCCACGCTTCTTCAGGGTAGTGGTCTGCAATCATGGCCAGGGTAAGCGCTTTCTTACTGGTGTCACTCATGTCCCGTGATGTCACGCCTTTCACAGTTGTGTTGATCTCGAGGACCCTCTGGTTGGCTTCCCAAGGTGTTGGGCATGTTCCTGTGGCATCGAGCGGCAGAGTGCTTTCCGGCAGGTGGGGTAGGTACTGTCGCTTGAGGCTTCTGCTTTGGTGCACAAAGCTTGAGCGTTTCAGCCTGTTCCTGATAGGTTTTTCCATTCTGCTGTTCATTGGGTGCTTTGGTAGGCTTTTGTATTTCTCTGCTTGGATGAGTGTCTTTGTGTCTCTTCGAGTGATCAACGGTTGGACTCCTGTCAGGGACTCCATGGTCTTGATTGGAGTTGACCTCATTGCTCCTGTCAGGATACGGAGTGCTTGATTCTGGACTTTGTCCAGGGCTTGCAGGTTGGATTTGCAAGCGCTTGACCAGGCTGGGGCTCCGTATTCAAGTTGGGGTCTCACCGTGCCTTCATACAGTGTCTTCGATTAAATGCTGTGCTTAGTTTTGTAGGGATCATAGATGCAGACCTGGGAATCCATACGATTTCGACGAATTTTTACGCTTGATTGTCTAAAATACGATCAGTAGGGTCGGTGGAAAAAAAATACGATTAAAAATATTCCTAGACTACTTTTCTCCACAAGCGCATCTTGAAGCCGAACCAGTATTTTGGATGTTTGAATGCTGTGTGGAGTACACTCATTTTTCTGAAAGTACGCCAAGTTTCTTTGAGAATGCTCCAAGTGCAAAACAGGGGTTCCCAGGTCTGTAGATGTCAAAAGCATAAGCTGTTATTACTTTATTTTGATCTGCAGCAAAATGCACCGCTGATGATGGTCACAGGTTTTAAAGCTGAAACAACAGCTACATTTTGTTCATTCAAAATTTCCACTTGACTGCTCAGAGAGTTCTCATCTTGTATGAATGTCACCTTTATTTATTTTGTTTATAATTTTTCGTCCTTTTTTTCTTGCATATTCTAAGTCTTGCTGTTTTTGAGATGAAGACCCGTTACAGTGGATCCCCCTTTTGAGACCCTCCAATTTAAGACTTCCCATATTTTAAAACTTTGATGTTTTTCAGATTTTCTGATCATAACCTCTGTCAATTTATTGCAGTTTAAAGAGTCCTTTTTAAGACCTGATTTTCTGGAATTTTTGGAGGTCTTGAAAAGCAATTTCAGCTGAACTGTGATTGTTTTTGTGACAGGATTTACTTGAGCGTCTGGGTCACATGAGGTCGTACACAGGCCAGTCAGCGTGGGAGGATAAAGTCCTGGCCATTGTGACCTTCATCTACAACCCAAAGGTCAGAGAGACAGATTTTACTTTTCTGTTTTTCACCTTTTACAGTTTGTTACATTTGCTGTGTTGATATTCCTTTTGCGTCATACGATTATGTACCTAGATCCAAGAAACAATGGGAAAAAGTGCTCTAAATATTGACAACAGTAAGTAAGAGTATTAAGTAAAAACAGCCTCCTGGCACCGGAGAGAATAAGAAGCATTGAAATGAACAAACGACTTTTAACCTGTGATAATTTTGTATTTTCAAGTCTTAACACACACACCCTCTTGTTGTGTGTTTCATGTCTCACAGATAAAATTCTAAAGGCCCGAGCTGCCGGCTAGTGGACAAAGATATGCCTCAGTTTCTCTTTTGTGTGCAATCATTTATCTTAGCTCTCATTTTCTGGTTTATGTGGTTACAGGAAAAGTGCTGTGCTGTGCTGAATGTGATCAAGCATGCACCTTTGCCATGGAGCGCAGAGATTTCAAAGCTGGTGGAAGAAGGCCTTACAATCCAGCACCCTCTGTAAGCTTGGTTACTGACATCCAAAAACAGAAAGACTGCTAACGTTCCAAAATTCAGAATCAAACAAGAATGGTAGGTTATTGGAGCGCTTAAATATTGACAAAACAAAACGTTAGGCCAAAAAAAAAAAAGGTCTGTTTACGGTAACATAGGGTGAAAAAATAGGGTCGGTAGGTCGGCTTTTTTTTTTTCCTTTTTTTTTCTTCTTTTTTTTTTTTTTTTTTTTTTTTTTTTTCCCCCTCTCTATGATGTTTCACAGTTCATTTCTTCTCATCAATCCCTGTTTTTGCCCAACATAACTATAAACAGTACTTTGAGCTTACCTCCCTTCTGTCGTCTGCTGTTTGAGCGCAAACAGCTCTATTTTGGATGCGTTTTATTATTTTTTTTCAGACGATCCAAAAAAAAGATTAGGGTCGGGCCTAAAAACTAGGGTCGGTCGGGTTACCGTAAACAGACCTATTTTTTTTTTGGCCTTACATTTACAGTACGTCGACCCAGTGGTCTTTTAAGTTGACAGACAGACAACAATCTTATCTCAAAATTGGGCATGCTGGCATCTTGCATGCCAAATTCAACTATTTTGAGATAAGTGCGTTATTTGTATCATACTTAAAAGACCACTGGGGCGATGTAATGTAAATGTAACGTTTTGTTTTGTCCATAGTTAAACGTTCGAATAACCTACAATTCTTGTTTTTTTTTATTTTGGTTACTGGGTTCATGCATGCAGATGTGTATGCCTCTGTGCGTGTCTGTTGATGTCTTGAAACAGAGAATGGTGTATGTGATTCTGTATAAGTAGATTGGTAGCTATCATCAAAGCTGACACCTATTGCCATGTCAGTATGGGCATGGCTGCTTTTGTGATCTTCCAGCATGAAAGTCTTGTGTCATTTATCTAATGGTATCCTGGCACTCCGTGTAGCAGTCCCAAAATGGGTCAGAAAATATTGTCTACATTAAAAAGTGGCTCTGCAGATACTCTCTAATGGGCATTTTATTTTCCTGCATTCTCATGAAATTTAAAAAAAAAAGTCTTTTCTTCAGGCATGGGAATTGTCCGCCAAAAAGCAAATTTCCGCCGAAATAATTTTTTTTTCCCGCCGAAAAAGCAAAAGTGTCCGCCGAAAAAATAAATGGGGGAGGCAAAAATGGTTCTAAAAACTGAATTAAATTACATATTCTTACTCAACTCACATAGATAGCAATAACTTCGTTTGGTTGCTAAGACATTGAAGCACTCTTACATGGTTACATGGGGAGATAACTCTAAAGAAAAACACCCACCCGCCATATAAGGCATGGGTCACGGTAGTTATCTCCCCTACCGGCGCCCGCGCATGCGCAAGCCGTACACCGGTAATACTCATTCCTTCTTCTTCAACGCACGGAGCAAGACGTGTGTTGCACTCGTCAATTTTCTATCTGCTGGTATTCACGTCGGTGTTTGACCATCGGACCTTGGTTACGCTTTCGTTGTCTCCTTCACTACTCCAAGTATTGGGTGAGATCTTTCTTTTTATTACCGAGACGCGATTTATTAGCTTTTTGGAACGTTTTGCGTCTTATGTTTTGGTTCAGCTTTGTCATCCAATATGGCGGACAAACCGAAAGATAAGGAGAGAGAAAGAACTCGGAGTTCGACCAGACAGGCTTGCTCTCCTAGTTCTCAATCAGGCAAAGCGCCCCAATCCAAAGTTAAGGTGGCTACCACCACTCCGTCTCGAACTCAGAAAATTCCACCGGCGGATAACGTTTCTGTCTCTGTTTTCAACCCGGCGAATGATGAATCGTTTTCAGTTGCGATTGACAAACCATCCGTTTCTCTTTCGGCTCCTTCCACTAAAGTTCAAGCGCCTAGCGCAGATTCATCTTTGTCTAAGACTGATTTGCTAGCGATTTTATCGTCTTTCAAAACAGAAGTGCATGAGTTGATCTCGTCGGAAAGACAAATAGCCCAACATGCTGCTCTGTCTCGTCCTTCGGGTGTTACTAATGTTTCCTCGCTTGCGCGGGTTCGCTCTGAACCGTCTGCTACGGTCACGTCCGCTGGCGTGGTGGCAGATCCAACGACGGTGTTGGATATGTCGGACTCATCTTTTGACAAGTTTTTGTCTGAGTCTAGGACATCAGCACCTACGGGTGTTCTTGGCGAAGTACGCAAGCCTTTTAAGTCGGTTTCCGTTTCGGCGGAATTGCACACTGACCGTAAGGGTTTTCCCACAGACCAACCTGGCTCCGTTTTCACGGTCCTGGGCATGGGATGTGAAGGGCATGTGTCTGTTAGTTCCGCCCCCGCAATTCCAGTCGGGGCGGCTGCTGGCAGACAGGTTACAGGATCTTCCGGTTCCAATTTATTGGGGCTGGTCGATGCTCATGCTATACAGTCCTCTGCTGGTTCCGCTCCCACCGTTGGCGTCGGGGCGGCTTCCGGTGGCAGGAGAGGTTTGACTTCCGCCGTTAGCACTTCGCTGCTGGCGGGAGTCATTCATCAGCCTGTGGCTTCCGGTTCCGCTGTTGCGGCTTCCGCTAGCCTTGCTCAGGCTACTTCCGCTTCCTTTCCCAGCATTTCCGCTGGCATTGGACAGCCGGATGGTGGTTCAATCCACGGGTTTCCGGTTTCCGGAAATTTTTCACAACCATTTCCGGTTTCGGCTCAAATTGCCTCATCGGACGTCGGTTCTGCTGGACATCCCTCGGTTGATCATTATGATGCTTCGGTTGGTGTCACGTTTCAATATATCACTCAAGGTGATTATGAACCGGTTAATTACTACTAATTAACTAACCACACCACGATCCACTCTCGCAGTCATACAATTAAATAGAGTCAACAAAAGTATAAGTTTCAGACGCCTGTTTATGTATAAACTCTCCACCTCCCTCGAGCCTTCACTCAAAATATGTTCCTTTTACGTTCTCAACACGTAAAAAACCAGTGTTCACTGACAAAATGCCAGTAGTATGTAGAAAATTATAGGAACACGCTGAACCCGTGTAAATATAGTTAAATGAGAATGTTCTGTCCGAAAAGCCCTAGTTCGTGCAGGTGTCACACACCCCACGTTGTCACTACTCCAATGAAATCATAGATACGAAAAGACAACGGTGGTCAACGGGGTGCGTACGACATGGTGCACTTAGCTTTATCTCTGCTGCTGCTGCTTAGCCGGTATGCTGGTTAGTCGGTTCGCTGGTTAGCCGGTCCGCTGCCGGTTAGCCGGTCCGCTGGTTAGCCGGTCTCCTGGTTAGCCGGTCTCCTGGTTAGCGTAGCCTCAACAGTTCCCGCCAGAGTCAGCCGTGCAGATGTTACAGGAACGTAACGAAGCGAGGCGAACGAAGCGAAACGAAACGAATCGAACGAACGAAGGCTGCAAACAGAAAGCATCGGTGCACTAAACATGTCAGCTACCCCTCACCCACCACCTTAAAACATGTCATCTTTAAATATCTCATCGAGCACGTGGGCCTGCACAAAATGGACTTTTTACAACAACAAAACAGTCATTTTCCGTCCTTCTCTCCCTATCTGCAAAAACCATATACAGATTAGTATTTTAGCGTCACAGAGAGTAAATTATGCGCTAACCTGGAAAGAACAACAGAGAGTATTTCATTCCACAACACAGACTCATCAACAGCGTTAAATAATGATTTATTACCTCAAAAGCCTATGATTGTACTCTCAATGGAAGCAAAGTCCGCTTCCTCCCTGGACCAGCCTCTGTTCGTCAACAGTGACCAAAACCGTCCAGAACCCCTTGTCGAATCCTTATGCGAAAGCCATCGCCGACGAAGGAAAATTGACGACTTGTCCTCAGCAAAATACGTGGCAGGGAGAAAGGAAAAACTAGTGGAAGTTCCCCTAGAGTGCCGAATATAATACTCGGTGAAAAACCATCATACTCTAGAAACTGTGTATACGATCCTTCCCCTTCTGCCGCTGGGTGTCAAGTGTGCCGTCCTTGAGTCTCTGACAGACCACCTAGCCAAATACACGTGACTGACCTTGTCCCAAAACCCAGTCCAGCTATACACAATTCTGCCTCCCAAGCAGAAAAAGACACGAGAAACTCAATCCGTGAAAATCCCGTGTGCGCTGTCAGCGAAAAACCGTCAGCCCTAGCTATGACAGCAGAAACCTCCACTGTAAAACTCGTGCGATACAAAACATCCGTGCTCGTAGAGCTACCCCTCACCCACCACCTTAAAACATGTCATCTTTAAATATCTCATCGAGCACGTGGGCCTGCACAAAATGGACTTTTTACAACAACAAAACAGTCATTTTCCGTCCTTCTCTCCCTATCTGCAAAAACCATATACAGATTAGTATTTTAGCGTCACAGAGAGTAAATTATGCGCTAACCTGGAAAGAACAACAGAGAGTATTTCATTCCACAACACAGACTCATCAACAGCGTTAAATAATGATTTATTACCTCAAAAGCCTATGATTGTACTCTCAATGGAAGCAAAGTCCGCTTCCTCCCTGGACCAGCCTCTGTTCGTCAACAGTGACCAAAACCGTCCAGAACCCCTTGTCGAATCCTTATGCGAAAGCCATCGCCGACGAAGGAAAATTGACGACTTGTCCTCAGCAAAATACGTGGCAGGGAGAAAGGAAAAACTAGTGGAAGTTCCCCTAGAGTGCCGAATATAATACTCGGTGAAAAACCATCATACTCTAGAAACTGTGTATACGATCCTTCCCCTTCTGCCGCTGGGTGTCAAGTGTGCCGTCCTTGAGTCTCTGACAGACCACCTAGCCAAATACACGTGACTGACCTTGTCCCAAAACCCAGTCCAGCTATACACAATTCTGCCTCCCAAGCAGAAAAAGACACGAGAAACTCAATCCGTGAAAATCCCGTGTGCGCTGTCAGCGAAAAACCGTCAGCCCTAGCTATGACAGCAGAAACCTCCACTGTAAAACTCGTGCGATACAAAACATCCGTGCTCGTAGAGCACCGTCAGCAAACTCTGCTGTAACCCAATATCACGCACAGGCGCTTTCTATCATACACGACCAAGAACAGGCACTCCACTGAGTGACACTTTCTTGGTCTCTGTCACCCGATCGTGACACACCTCCCCTCTTCAAGACGAAACCTCGGTTTCGCTCACAGTCATGTTCTCCTCTACAGCCCGAGAGAGAAAGTCAGCTCCAACATTGTTGGCGCCCGGAATGACGCGTACCGTGAATTGGTACGGTTGGAGAATCAACGCCCAGCGCATAAGTCTGGCGTTTGCCAACCTTGCAACCTGAAGATATTGCAGAGGTTGATGGTCTGTTTCCAGACAGAAAGGTCGTCCTCAAGAACGAGCAACCCCTCGTTTCACCCCTGATAACTGCAACCTTCTCTGTCTTCTTGTCTTTGTTCTTCTGGTCTTTGTTCTTCTCCCCGTAGGCAGTCCTCTCTATGTAGGCGCGCAGCAGGTTGGCGTGGTACAGGCGTGCTTTCCCGTGCATCATGATCCTGTAGTCGTTCTGGCCCACCCTCGCTGTCACCTCAAAAGGTCCTTGCCACTGCAGTTGTAGCTTGTTGTGTTTGACAGGTAGAAGTAGCAACACCCGTTCTCCAATCTTGAAGCTGCGCGGCCGTGCCTTGCGGTCGAATCCTCGCGCGTAACGCTGTGCTGCTCTTCCCAGGTTCTCTTGAGCCAGTTTGCAGGTCTCTTCAATCCTGTTCCTGAGTTCTACGATGTAGGTCGCTGTCGTCTGCACCTCCTCGTCGGCTTCTTCGTCCGTCCAAGCCTGACGCAGGATAGCCATGGGACCGCGTACCTGTCTGCCGTACAACAACTCAAATGGGGAAAAGCCCAAGCTCTCCTGAGGAACCTCGCGGTATGCAAAAAGCAATGCTGGGATGTACCTGTCCCACGTGCGTGGCTTCTCCTGAGCTAGTTTCCTCAGCATGGTCTTCAAGGTGCCATTGAACCTTTCCACCAGTCCGTTGCACTGAGCATGGTAAGGAGTGGTGAAGTGCTGCTCCAGTGATAGCAGTCGTGCTGCCTCCGCCATCACTCCTCCCGTGAACTGCGTGCCTCTGTCGGTGAGTACCTCTGATGGAATTCCCAGCCGGGACCACATAGTAACCAGAGCCTCAGCTACTCTCGTGGCTTCAATCGATTTCAGAGGAATCGCCTCTGGGTATCGAGTAGCGTAGTCCACCATGGTCAAAATGTATCTGTTTCCGTCCTCAGACGCAGGCAAGATGGGCCCGATGATGTCCACTGCCACCCGACGAAAGGGTTCGTCGATGAGCGGCATCTTCTCCAAGGGGACCTTCCTCACCCTTCCTTTGGCAACCACCTTCTGGCACTTATCGCAGGACGCACAGAAACGTCGGACATCCGTGCAGATGCCTGGCCAGTAAAAGTGGCGCCAGACACGATCCGTGGTCTTCTTGGTACCAAGATGACCTCCCAGAATCGAGTCGTGTGCCGTTGCCATGACACCCTCGCGAAACTCGCGAGGCACGACAACCTGTTTGAATGTACCTTCTTGGTTGCTGAACTCACGGTAGAGCAACTTCTTGTCCCTGAGGAACCTTGACCTCCCATGCTTCCCGCTCAGCTTCACCTTCCCCGACTTCGCGTGCTCCCGAGGAGTCGCTAGTGTCGGATCAGATGCCTGAGCCTTCGCGAGAAGCGCGGGGGTCACGTTCCCCAGGGCAGCTCGTGCAGCAGGTAGAGGTTTGAGAGGTTTGTCCTCTCGCTCCGCCTGTGCCCGCGTGAGCACTGAAATGACGTCGGGAGACCGATAAACGGGAACCTCCCTGGTGACGCCGTCCACAAACTGAACCCGGTTTCCAATGAGCAGGTCGCATGGAGGATCGTCCATGACGACGGCCACAATGGTCCCCGTGAACAACGGGGTTACGACCTTGATCACTGCCGTGTTCAAGTCGTAAGCGTGAGATGCCTCGGCCATTCTCACCCTGATGCTGTCTCCTGTGTAGGCCATAGCTGGAACTAGACTCGCCCGAACCACTATCATGTCTGCCCCTGTGTCCCGCAGACCTTCGCCCTTCACTCCGTTAACGTAGACGTTGCAGTGGGGCTGGAAATGTTTCCTGGAGCACGGAACGCAGAGTTGTGGAATGGTGCATGAGCTCGTGACGTCCCTTAACTCCTCACTGCCAACAAAGTGAACGCCCTTCTGGTCAGCCTGTCTCCTGTGGCAGTCCTTCTTCACGTGGCCCCGCTTGTTGCAGTAGTAACACTGGATGTCAGATCTGGAACTCGATCCCTTGTGTCCCTGATCGTCCTTCCCGTCCTTGGGTCCTGAAGAACCCGAATTTCCCGATTTTCCTGGCCGTGAGCCTGAAGATTTGCCGGAGATCGCCTGGGCGTCCTCGTGCACTCTGATCCAGTCGGCTGCCTCCTGAGTAGTCTTTGGCTGGTGTTCCTGCACGAAGGTCACCACCTCAGGTCGCAGGCTGGACATCAGTGGTTCCATGACAATGAGGTCGGCAAGGTCGTTGACGGTCCAGTCCTTTTCGGCCATCTCCACCCAGCGCCGCAGGTAGAGATTAAGGCGTGCCACAAACTGATGACTCAGCTCGCCGCTCAGTCTCTTGCTGTTACGCAGACGTCGTCTGTAGGCTTCAGCAGTCAGGTTAAAGCGCTGGAGTAACGCCTTCTTAAGTGCCTGATAGTCTCTCGCCTCGTCGTCATCCAAAGCATTGTAGAGCTGTAATGCGCGTCCTTTTAAGCAGGTGCTAAGGCGGCTAGCCCACGTGGCCTCTTCCCACTTCTGGTCAGATGCAATGCGCTCAAACCGGCGTAAAAAATCGTCGAGCTCGTCCTTGTCATCGTCGAACGTCGGCAGTCTCGTACGGTCGGCAACAAACGTCGGCGCGCTAGCCTGAGTAAGCGTACCCTTCTCGGCCTGTAGCCTAGCTAGCTCTAGCTGGAGATCGCGATCCGCCTGCTCTTTCTCTTTCCGTTCCTGTCTGTCACGCTCGGCCTGTCGTTCCTGTCTCTCAAGCTCGTCTTTCTTTTCTTGTCTGTCTCGTTCTCTTTCTTGTCTGTCAAGTTCGTCTTTCCTTTCCTGTCTGTCTCGTTCTGCCTGTCGTTCCCTTTCTTGTCTGTCAAGTTCGTCTTTCTTTTCCTGTCTGTCACGTTCTTCTTTCCTTTCCTTTCCTGTCTGTCTCGTTCAGCCTGTCGTTCTGCCTGTCGTTCCCTTTCTTGTCTGTCAAGTTCGTCCTTCTTGTCCTGTCGGTCACGTTCTTCTTTTCTTGTCAGTCGCTCAAATTCTTCCTTCCGTTCTACTTCTAAGCGTTTTAGAACGCTTCGGGCTCTAACGCGTGCGTCTCGCTCAGTCGGTTGCTCGCTCCCAGGAGTCTCGAAAGTTATTCTCCTCGTAGGAGATCCCCCTGTAGCCATGGTTAGTTTTAGCAAAGCTTTATTACCAAAATAAGTCTAACGCAGCTATAGCTAGAACACGCGGTGATGAAAGCGGTGGATACAAAAATCCAGCAACCAGAAAATGCAGAAGAAAAATCCAAACGGTGTAGAACAAATCGCGTAGCCTACTTTATGGCTGCTTTTTGCGGTGAAACAAAGTGTTTCCCACAGCCGTGGCCTACTTTATCGGCTGCTTTTTGCGGTGAAACAGAGTGTCTCCCACAGCCTTGGTTAGGACAGAAGTCCTCGGACCCTTCCCCCCCAAAATTCCAACAAAGTCAAAATATGGAGAAAAATCCAAGTAAAACAAGACGGTAGAAATGTAACCTGTTACAGAATGCGAAACAACAATGTAGAGAAAACTGAGTAAAACGAACAACAAATCCGTTAACCCCGCTCAGCTCTCTGCAACGGAAAACTCTGAACGTACAACAACAAAGATTCACAAACAAAGGAAAGGGAAGTAATCACAGTTAGCGCATACAATAACTCACAAATTACAATTTACATTTCCTGCAAGATGTGAATCGCTTAAGGTGTGGTATATGATCAAAACTATACAAAAAAGGGTAGCACCAAGCAGAAAATAAGTCGAGCACTGACGAGATTATCTGCTCTTAGTTATCCTTAATTGGTGGGTCTTTATCAGTCAGAAATTAACTGAGTAAATCCCGGCTTGGCCCCCATGTGTCACGTTTCAATATATCACTCAAGGTGATTATGAACCGGTTAATTACTACTAATTAACTAACCACACCACGATCCACTCTCGCAGTCATACAATTAAATAGAGTCAACAAAAGTATAAGTTTCAGACGCCTGTTTATGTATAAACTCTCCACCTCCCTCGAGCCTTCACTCAAAATATGTTCCTTTTACGTTCTCAACACGTAAAAAACCAGTGTTCACTGACAAAATGCCAGTAGTATGTAGAAAATTATAGGAACACGCTGAACCCGTGTAAATATAGTTAAATGAGAATGTTCTGTCCGAAAAGCCCTAGTTCGTGCAGGTGTCACACACCCCACGTTGTCACTACTCCAATGAAATCATAGATACGAAAAGACAACGGTGGTCAACGGGGTGCGTACGACATGGTGCACTTAGCTTTATCTCTGCTGCTGCTGCTTAGCCGGTATGCTGGTTAGTCGGTTCGCTGGTTAGCCGGTCCGCTGCCGGTTAGCCGGTCCGCTGGTTAGCCGGTCTCCTGGTTAGCCGGTCTCCTGGTTAGCGTAGCCTCAACAGTTCCCGCCAGAGTCAGCCGTGCAGATGTTACAGGAACGTAACGAAGCGAGGCGAACGAAGCGAAACGAAACGAATCGAACGAACGAAGGCTGCAAACAGAAAGCATCGGTGCACTAAACATGTCAGCTACCCCTCACCCACCACCTTAAAACATGTCATCTTTAAATATCTCATCGAGCACGTGGGCCTGCACAAAATGGACTTTTTACAACAACAAAACAGTCATTTTCCGTCCTTCTCTCCCTATCTGCAAAAACCATATACAGATTAGTATTTTAGCGTCACAGAGAGTAAATTATGCGCTAACCTGGAAAGAACAACAGAGAGTATTTCATTCCACAACACAGACTCATCAACAGCGTTAAATAATGATTTATTACCTCAAAAGCCTATGATTGTACTCTCAATGGAAGCAAAGTCCGCTTCCTCCCTGGACCAGCCTCTGTTCGTCAACAGTGACCAAAACCGTCCAGAACCCCTTGTCGAATCCTTATGCGAAAGCCATCGCCGACGAAGGAAAATTGACGACTTGTCCTCAGCAAAATACGTGGCAGGGAGAAAGGAAAAACTAGTGGAAGTTCCCCTAGAGTGCCGAATATAATACTCGGTGAAAAACCATCATACTCTAGAAACTGTGTATACGATCCTTCCCCTTCTGCCGCTGGGTGTCAAGTGTGCCGTCCTTGAGTCTCTGACAGACCACCTAGCCAAATACACGTGACTGACCTTGTCCCAAAACCCAGTCCAGCTATACACAATTCTGCCTCCCAAGCAGAAAAAGACACGAGAAACTCAATCCGTGAAAATCCCGTGTGCGCTGTCAGCGAAAAACCGTCAGCCCTAGCTATGACAGCAGAAACCTCCACTGTAAAACTCGTGCGATACAAAACATCCGTGCTCGTAGAGCACCGTCAGCAAACTCTGCTGTAACCCAATATCACGCACAGGCGCTTTCTATCATACACGACCAAGAACAGGCACTCCACTGAGTGACACTTTCTTGGTCTCTGTCACCCGATCGTGACAGTTGGGGATGAGCAGGATTTGGAGGAAGAAGCATCAGAAGCAGAAGAGGAAGCGTCTCGCCGACTTCCGGCTAAGCTACCTCATTTGTTGGCTTTGGCAGCAGAGGTTACTGCACGCTACTTCTCGGAAGGGGTGGCTGCGGCAACCACTTCCGCTGCTCCTCCTCCATCAGCTTTTGCTGACTTTGCCCCTTCGCAAGAGCGGACTGAGAACTTCAAGTTTTTAGAGTCACCTGCTGTGGCCTATCAACTTGCGAAAGTGTTTCAGGGCGATGTTCCTCTTCCGCTGTTATCAGCTTATGGGGATGCGCCTGCAGGGGCTCAGTCTTGGCTGGCTGCTTCCGGTCGTGCGCCGGTTCCGGTTGCGGCCTCTCAGAGGAAGCTTCGTCTCGCTGCTTTTAGCAGACCTTTGATTTCTTCCTTTGCCTTACCCTCGGCATCACTTCCGGTTACACCGGAACTGGCTTCCATTCGGCAAGACGGCTACAACAAAGAGAGGCTTTCTGGTTGTAAAGAGAAAGATCTCATTGCTGTCGAAGAATGCGGCCGCGCTGCTTTGGAATTATCGTCTCTGACTGACACTTTAATTCGTTCCCTCTCACGGGCAGTGACATCCTCTCTGAACCCTTTTGAGTTCAGGCATGATGCAGATCCTAAGGACGTTTCGCTCCTCTTTGCGACCTTAGGAAGGGTGTCTGCGGAGCAAATGGCTTTGTCTGCGAGGTTGTATGCGCAGGCCGTCTTCTGGCGACGTGAAGCTCTGCTGTCGGGCTCTCGTCTAGAAGACAAGAACATTCTGGAATCGCTCAGGGTCTCTCCGATCCTTCAAGGTTCCCTTCTTGGACAGGACACTCTGGACGCGCTTCAGAAGCAAACTCAGCAAAACAAAGATTTGCAATTCGTGAAACTTTCTGAGTTTGCCTTTTCGAAGCAGCAAGCTAAGCACAGCGGTCCTCCTGCCCAGTCTTTCTCGGGGTCCTCCAAGCCTGGTCATAAGCCGAGCAGGGGTTCAGCTTCGAGAGGAGGGAACCGATCGCGACCTTACCCCAAGAACAAGCCTTCCTTCGGGAAGAGGGGGTCAGGTCGAAAGCCTAACCCCCAATGATGCCCCCCCGATTTCAGCACTCCTGCGTCCCCCACGGTTACGGTGGCGGGAGGCCTGTTGCGGGCTTTGCCAGTGTGGCTGAAGAAGTCAAACAATCACTGGATTGCAGGAGTGCTCAGATCGGGGTTCCGGCTTCTTTGGAGTTCTCAGAAGGCTCCATTGACCAGAACTCCTCCGGCTTTTCGGTTTCCGGCCAGACCAGAAGCCAGAGAGGCCGCTCAGGCCGAAGTAGAACTTCTCATTCAGAAGCAGGCAGTGGAAGAAGTTCGGGACCATGCCTCCCCGGGCTTTTACGGACGTCTGTTTGTCGTTCCAAAAGCCTCGGGAGGATGGCGTCCGGTGCTGGATCTTTCTCAGCTAAATCTTTTTCTGAGGAAGATCAAGTTTACCATGGAGACTCCCACCTCAGTGAGGCAGGCCCTCAGGCCACGCGATTGGGTCACCTCCATAGATCTTTCCGACGCTTACTTCCACATCCTGATGCACCAAACAGACCGGAAGTGGCTCCGCTTTGTTTGGGGCAACAGGATTTTTCAATTCAGAGCTCTGCCTTTCGGCCTTTCACTGGCTCCCTGGATCTTCACGATGGTGGTTCGCCAGTTTTGCATACTGATCAGAGGTCAAGGTATTCGTCTACGGACGTACCTAGACGACTGGCTAATTCAGAATCAGGCACAATCTCTGTGCCTCACGCACACACAGACCGTGTTGCAGGAGGCAGCGGAGCTAGGCTTCATGATCAACTGCAAGAAGTCCGAGTTGACACCTTCCCAGAACTTTACGTATCTGGGAATGGTATTCAACACTGTGGAATGGACAGTTCAGCCCACTCAGAGGAGGATAAACAAGATCCGGGATCACATAAATGCCACGGCGGTTCTGTCTATGGCTTCGGTCAGGTCTCTGACGTCCATCCTAGGCCAGATGGAATCGCTGGCTCCTCTGACTCATTTGGGCAGGCTTTACAAGCGCCCGTTTCAGGAGGCGCTGAACTCCAGGTGGGACCCTCAGTCTCAGGACTGGGAGACTCTAGTCCCACTTCAGGACTGGTTTATAGAAACGACCAAACAGTGGCTGGTCACAGCTTGGCTCTCGCAGGGAGTTCCCATAGTCCTTTCCCCGCCTTCGAGGCACTTGTTCACAGATGCCTCTCTCGAGGGGTGGGGGGCTCACCTGGAAAGTCACACAACCTTTGGTCTCTGGAACCAGGTGCAAGTCAAATGGCACATAAATCTGCTGGAGTTAGAAGCAGTCTTTCTAGCACTGACGGAGTTCCTACCCTTTGTCAAGGGGGAACATGTTCTGGTTCACTCCGACAACACCACAGTGGTGTCCTATCTGAACAGACAAGGGGGGTCTCGCTCTCTGCCCCTGTCGCACAGGGCATGCGAGATCTTGATGTGGAGTCACAATCATGGTGTAGTTTTGTCAGCAAAGTACCTTCCGGGAAGGCTGAATGTCTTGGCAGACTCTCTGAGTCGGTCTTCCAAGATAGTACACACGGAGTGGACGATCACTCATCAAGCGCTTCTTCGCCTCTGGGCCCAAGCGGAGAAGCCGTCCATAGACTTATTCGCCACACGGTTCTCACGCCGTCTGCCGATTTTCGTGTCCCCATTTCCAGATCCCGAAGCGTGGGAAGTCAATGCTCTGGAAATATCTTGGAGCGGGCTGATCGCCTACGCTTTTCCTCCCATTCCCCTCCTAGGGAGGGTCCTGCGAAAGGCAGACATGGAAAGACCATCTCTGATTCTCGTGGCACCATACTGGCCGGGACAGCCTTGGTACCCGGACCTTCTGCGACTGTCAAACGGCCCACCTCTTCCTCTAGATCTCAAAAGAGGCGACTTGGTACAGCCTCGATCGGGCATTCCCCACGAGAATCCGCAGTGGCTTGCCCTGCACGCTTGGATTCTGTGCGGGAATCATTGAAAAGATCAGGTGCGTCAGACGCCACTATCGATTTGATTCAGGCGTCTCATAGAGGTTCTACGTCGTCAGTTTATACCTCTCACTGGTTGGCGTGGCTTAAATGGTGCAAGGCTAACGGAGTGAAACCTACGTCACCTCGATCTATTCAAGTGGCAAATCATTTGTCTTGGCTAGCTAGTCAGGGCGCCGCGCCGGCTTCTTTGAAAGTCCGTAGGTCAGCTATTTCAGTTACCTTGAAACAGCTAGGACATTCTATATCACGTGAAGGTTTCATTACTAGCGTATTAAAGGGAGCTTCCCTTCGTTTTGACAAAACGAAATCCGCTATTCCAGCATGGGATCTGCCCTTAGTGCTGGAATATTTAAGAACTCAAGACTTTGAGCCCTTATGCTCTGCCAGTCTGGCGAATCTTACGCGAAAGGCAGTTTTTCTTGTCATGTTGGCGTCAGGTAGACGAGGTAGCGAAATTCACGCCTTGTCAGGCTCACCTCGCGATGTGTCCTTTGAAAAGGACGGTTCGGTCATACTTAGGTTTTGCGCCAAGTTTTTAGCAAAAAACCAAAAACCAGATAAACCCTCGCCATTAATCCAGATCAAACCTTTGAGCTCCATTCTCGCTCCTTCAGACCCGGATATTGCAAACTGTCCTGTGAGAGTACTGAGAGCATACCTGTCTCGTTCAAATCCGATCAGATCCTCCAGTCAAAAGCTTCTTTTCCTATCAGTCAATACGAAGAGGGAGAAGGACATAATTAAGTCAACCTTGGCGAGATGGGTCTCCACCCTAGTAAGACAGGCTTACATTTGGTGGCAAAGAAAAGGGGGGGGGGCAGTCAGTCCTTCCTCTCCGGTCAGCCCGGACTCATGAGCTTAGAGCCTGGGCATCGTCTTCAGCGGTCTTACGATCCAGAAGACTTCAAGAAGTCATGGACTCAGCCTACTGGGCATCTGAGGATGTGTTCATGAACTTTTACTTGCGGGATATCGCAAGTTCTCGTATGGATGGAACATTTGGTCTGCCAGCCATGGTGGCTGCGGGACAGATGCTTTCTCGATGTTAACTGTGAGTATATATTTTTACCCACCACCTAGATTAGCAATCTGCTATCTATGTGAGTTGAGTAAGAATATGTAATTTAATATAAAATTTCAAAAATAAATTTTCATTTAATTAATATACTTACCAACTCACATACTGAATTCCCTCCCAGCCTTCCCCGCAATTTATTTGAAGGGATATGGGTTTCAGAACGGAATGAGTATTACCGGTGTACGGCTTGCGCATGCGCGGGCGCCGGTAGGGGAGATAACTACCGTGACCCATGCCTTATATGGCGGGTGGGTGTTTTTCTTTAGAGTTATCTCCCCATGTAACCATGTAAGAGTGCTTTAGCAACCAAACGAAGTTATTGCTATCTATGTGAGTTGGTAAGTATATTAATTAAATGAAAATTTATTTTTGAAATTTTATATTTAATGTCAAACTTAGAGCTCAGATGACACCATATTGCACCATTTGGGTTCTTTGGAGAAAAAAAAAATCCTGTAAATCGACATTTTCTTGGAAAGAAGCAACTCTGACACGACATTCTTCGGCATTCCTTTTTTCTCTCCCTGTTCTCGATTTTTCGTGTGTTTTTTTTTTTAGCCATGCAAAAGTGGGGGGTGGGCGTTTACTCGGTACTTCACCTTTTGCACGGATTTTGCTCCAAGGTGGGGGATGGGCGTTTACAATGTCATGCGCTTATACTCGGTACTTTACGGTACTTACAGATTTTCAGCCTTTTTTACTTTGTTCAATTCCCATGGCTGTTTCTTGTGTAAGATGGCATAAATGAGGATATGGGAATACATTTTAGAAAATGCTACACTAAAACACAATTTGAAACGCTGAAAATTCCACAACATTTTAAATTTCTACACGTGAGGCCTTACAAGGGTTGGCAGGTCTGTGGGATTATCAAATCTCATTGGGTGTGGCTCACAAGTCTGATGTGAGAGATGTACGCAAAAGGGGGAGGGGGAGGGGTGATTGCAGCCTTTCTCCTCTAAAGCCGGTCCTTCATTGAGCCCGAAGTCAACTTCGCGAAGACTTTGCAAAATCTCTTTACCAAAAGCTTGGTGCTAAAGCTTCATGTGGCCAGCTTCGCGAAGTCGACTTCACCCAGTTAAGGAAAGGCTTAAGGCACTGTCGAATCGGCTACTTCGTATGTCATTTATGTAGACTTGTATTAACCAGAAACATGTATGTGTGTTTGCCCATTTGTATGCCTTGAAGGGTTGGAGAACTGCAAGAGCAGAAAAAGATCGCAGGAGTGCGGCAGCTGATGCAGGACTATGGGCTGAAGAGCAACACTGTGCCAAGTCAAAGTCAGGCAGAGGTAGGTGATTTGCGGTGTGCACTGCTTTTCCACATTAGATTTACAGTAATTTGATAGATGGCTGTTCAGTTAATCACGTTCTCATCAATACCCTGTTACTTTCATGCCAAAAATGAAAGACTTTGAAAGTCTTTATGACATTATTTTATGTTTTTTTCCTGAAAAATGTCAGATAAGTCTGTAGACTTAAAGGTCCTTGTCTACATTTTTATACCGAAATCGCCATTTGACCATTGAAATGCAGAGTCTATTATCTACAAATATCAACAATACACCCCCTTTCGATCAGGAAAGACGAAGCCAGTGTAGCCGTTTGAAAATTCATTGTAGTATTCCAGCGTAGTACTCATAGTAGGATATCCTTATTTGGAAAATGCCAAGCGCAAAACTCCTCTCAAATCCCGTGCATTTCGTGCGTTTATAAAAAAGTGTGGACAGCGCTCTAGTGTCAAACTGTTGCTGCACTTGTTTTGGCGTGGCTATAAGCATAGTGACATGAATTTGATTGGTCAGTATTTTTAGGCAAAGCACATGTTCTCAGCAAACAGAAAACAAAATAAAATCTTTTTTTACATATTTTTTTTCTATAATTTTTTTCACCATGGTTTTAAGACCCCCCACCCCGATTTAAGAATTCTCAACTTTTAAGGCCTTACTTTCTTAAATTTTCTGTTCATAGCCTGTGTATATTATTTGACCTCCGTTTTTGAGAGTACTTTCTGTTTAAGACCTGATAGTCTCAGATTTTGGGAGATCGTAAAAGGAGGTTTCACAGTATACATTATGCACATCATGTATTGATGTCTAGATGTGTGGCCTTATTCTCCACACAGAAACTGTCAATCTTCATGGTGGAGCAAGTTAAGCCTAAATCACTGGAGGACGCTCTGCGAGTACTGAAAGAATACAACATCACCACTCCTTCCACAGTCAGCGAGGTCTACTTCCGCTATGCCAACGTCCTTATCAGGGGCGACAGGGTGAGTGTCACTCTGTTTTGTGTTAGTATTTTGTGCACCGTTTATTAGAAAGGTGACTCA
Source organism: Littorina saxatilis (assembly GCF_037325665.1). Lineage (NCBI taxonomy): Eukaryota > Metazoa > Mollusca > Gastropoda > Littorinimorpha > Littorinidae > Littorina > Littorina saxatilis. The sequence goes on from NC_090245.1 coordinate 80,756,391, forward strand.
TATAGCTGTCTATGTTCATGTCTATAGCCTTTTCATCCTTGACTCTTGCCATTTTGATATTGAGACGTTAAGGCTTTACTGTTGTAAGTTTTTGTTCTTTTGATTGTCTCGTTATTATTAGTATGTCTGGCTACTACAGCGACCTCTAGGTCGATGGATTTGTGAATTTTGCGTTTTGTCTATAATTAAACATACTATTAGATAGGCTTTTTGGGATGTTTTTTCTGTCTTTACTCATAATTACTCATGATTAGTGAAGAGAGTGGTAGCGACTATAACAGGGACAGAAAACAATATTGCTACTGACGCACGCCTAGTGGATAAGACGCCGGCCTCCCATGCGCAAGGTCGCTGGTTTGAATCCGGGCCACTCCTGGTGGGTTAAGGGTGGAGATTTCTCCGATCTCCCAGGTCAACTTATGTGCAGACCTGCTAGTGCCATATCCCCCTTCGTGTGTATTATAAAGATCCTGTAATCCATGTCAGAGTTGGGCCGGAAAAAGAAACACGAAAATACCAAGCATGCATCCCCAGAAAACGACGTATGGCAGGGTAAATTGGACATACACGTAAAAGATCGAGGGAGTTTCAACCCATGAACAAAGAAGAAGAAGAATATTGTTACTGCTAGCACTTAGACCTTCAAGCTAAAAGTTTGAATTGACTGCGAACTTTCAGGTGTTGGATTATCTGAGAGTGTTACGCAGCATGGACCCCATGCCGGCCAGGAGACTGGGAGAGAGGGTGGTGTCGCTGGCAGAAATTTGTCTTGAAGGCCACAGTCCACAGGCTGCAGTCAGGGAGGTTGGTAACAGTAGCAAGAGTTTTAAAATGGTTACAGTAATAAGTGTATTACAATGGAATTCTTCTTGAGTCTTATTGTGATTTTTGACTCACATGCGAAGCAAAAGTGAGTCTATGTACTCACCCGAGTCGTCCGTCCGTCCGTCCGTCCCCCCCCGTCCGTCCGGCCGTCCGGCCGGCCGTCCGGAAAACTTTAACGTTGGATATTTCTTGGACACTATTCAGTCTATCAGTACCAAATTTGGCAAGATGGTGTATGATGACAAGGCCCCAAAAAACATACATAGCATCTTGACCTTGCTTCAAGGTCAAGGTCGCAAGGGCCATAAATGTTGTCTAAAAAACAGCTATTTTTCACATTTTTCCCATTTTCTCTGAAGTTTTTGAGATTTAATACCTCACCTATATATGATATATAGGGCAAAGTAAGCCCCATCTTTTGATACCAGTTTGGTTTACCTTGCTTCAAGGTCAAGGTCACAGGAGCTCTTCAAAGTTGGATTGTATACATATTTTGAAGTGACCTTGACCCTGAACTATTGAAGATAACTGTTTCAAACTTAAAAATTATGGGGGGCACATGTTATGCTTTCATCATGAGACCATTTGGTCACATATGATCAAGGTCAAGGTCACTTTGACCCTTATGAAATGTGACCAAAATAAGGTAGTGAACCACTAAAAGTGACCATATCTCATGGTAGAAAGAGCCAATAAGCACCATTGTACTTCCTATGTCTTGAATTAACAGCTTTGTGTTGCATGACCTTGGATGACCTTGACCTTGGGTCAAGGTCACATGTATTTTGGTAGGAAAAATGTGTAAAGCAGTTCTTAGTGTATGATGTCATTGCTAGGTTTAGCTGAAGGTCAAGGTCATGTAAAGGTCAAGGTCAAGCATGTGAGTCGTTTGGGCTTTGCCCTTCTTGTTAATTTAATTTTTTTGTCAGGACAAAAAACCTAGAAATTGTTTTTGATTTCTCACTTTAGAACATATATGAAGGGATACAAGAATCATTTACTTGTCTTGTTTCAAATGCATGCAGACTCCTATTGTCCTAGCCCTATGCACAAGTATACCCAATAACAAAAAAAACCCATTGGAATTCTGTTCTCAGTACTGCATTACCTGCTGTATTGCGAACAATTCGCATGTACTGAAGAAATGAAACCAATATTGTTCATCACAGGTGTGGTTTGAATAGTGTGCATGTGAGGTTCAAAGTGCATGTCTTTCCTTCTTTTAATGCAGTCTTGAAGATTTTCTTTACAAGCTAAAAAGCTGCCTTCATTGTGGGATATGGTTAATGTACTGTTTGCTTTCATGTAGTTTTCTTCTGCTGTTTTTTCAACTCTAGGTGATGGATGAGCACAAGCAACGTCTGACTCTGGCCGCTGTGCTCACGCTTCAGTACCTCATACCTAAAACTACAACAGGTAAACCTACAACTATTCTTGTCCCAAGAGAGTACACATGCACTGATCATAGACTCAAAACTGCAACAGGTATGCCTGCAACTATTCTTGTCCCAAAAGAGTACACATGCACTGATCATAGACACAAAACTACAACAGGTAAACCTGCAAATACTCTTGTCCCAACTGAGTACACATGCACTGATCATAGTCACATACTAGCTGGAAGCAGTGACAGTCGTAAGTACTCTGATGGGTGTTTTTTTGTGCACACTTACTAAGCCGCTCGTAAGTGTGTCAGAAGACACATTTTTCTTTTAAATTATATGATTAAAGAGTGTGATTTTTATTTCAATTTTGCAGATCCCCTGGAACAGGAAGAACTGAAATTGCAGTTGCTGATGTTTTCCAAACTCGCAGCTCTTCAGGTATAGTGGGTTTTTTCATTCCTAAGAGAAAGGGTGTGCTTGCACAATCGCATTGTGGTCGCAGGAGGATGAAAAAGTCTCAGTCTTTTTTGGAATCCTTTTGAATTCTATATTCAAGGATTAATACTGTAGTTAAATTACATATTCTTACCCCAATTCTCATAAATGCATTGACTTTAATCTCACATGCTAGATGTCGAAAAACTACTCAAATTACCTGCCGTTGCAGGGGTGGTAACCAAGCTAAAAACAGACGCCATAGCCGTTGCTATGCCCTGTCCCACCTGGTTACCCATAACCCACCGCGCACCACGTGAGCGCCGGCATCCGGAATAATCATTCTCGACTTTCGACGACACACGTCAGACGTGCGGAATTCGTCTGCTCACTTGGCTTTCCCTAGCCCTTGTCTTTGTGACTTTACGGGCTTGGGGGGGGGGGGGGGGGGGGGGGGGGGGGGGGGGGGGCCCTTTACCTGTTCGCCTTTCTTTTGGTGAGACCTGCCCTTTTTGACTCACATGCGAAGCAAAAGTGAGTCTATGTACTCACCCGAGTCGTCCGTCCGTCCGTCCGTCCGGACGTCCGTCCGTCCGTCCGGAAAACTTTAACGTTGGATATTTCTTGGACACTATTCAGTCTATCAGTACCAAATTTGGCAAGATGGTGTATGATGACAAGGCCCCAAAAAACATACATAGCATCTTGACCTTGCTTCAAGGTCAAGGTCGCAGGGGCCATAAATGTTGCCTAAAAAACAGCTATTTTTCCGATTTTCTCTGAAGTTTTTGAGATTCAATACCTCACCTATATATGATATATAGGGCAAAGTAAGCCCCATCTTTTGATACCAGTTTGGTTTACCTTGCTTCAAGGTCAAGGTCACAGGAGCTCTTCAAAGTTGGATTGTATACATATTTTGAAGTGACCTTGACCCTGAACTATGGAAGATAACTGTTTCAAACTTAAAAATTATGTGGGGCACATGTTATGCTTTCATCATGAGACACATTTGGTCACATATGATCAAGGTCAAGGTCACTTTGACCCTTGTGAAATGTGACCAAAATAAGGTAGTGAACCACTAAAAGTGACCATATCTCATGGTAGAAAGAGCCAATAAGCACCATTGTACTTCCTATGTCTTGAATTAACAGCTTTGTCTTGGATGACCTTGACCTTGGGTCAAGGTCACATGCATTTTGGTAGGAAAAATGTGTAAAGCATGTGAGTCGTATGGGCTTTGCCCTTCTTGTTATTGAATTGAATTGTTGTTTGTTAGCTGCTTGTTTACAGCCGCTTCAGAAATTTACATTTCTTGGGGACTACGATTTCGCCCATTTTCAAGATGGCCGATAGCAAGCAGTAACTTAGGGCTAGGCAGGAAGTGAATAAGGCTGTTAGCCCTTTTTAGAAACCTCTGTGCGGGTTGTCGACCCTTCGAGTAGTACTGCTTTTGTAGTAGCTGTTCGTGCGGATAAGGTTTCGTTTTTTCTTCCCAGCCCTCCTCTGCTCTTAAGGAGAACCAGTCAGTGTCTTCCACTTTCGGGGGACTTAACGATGAAATATGTGTTTATTTCTCAGCTGTTTCAGGCACGATCGGCCCGCCCACTGTGGCGGCGTACTCCTTGGCAGCTTTGCATCGTGGTCTGGTGCAAATGGCCAGTTCGGTTCAGCCCTTTTATGCCTCAGGTGGCTCTGGGTTGTTCGCAAGCACCCTCTCCTTTCGGGAGGGGGGGGCCTGCTCCCTACCTGCCTCTGACCACTCTGATTACCTCCGGTATTTCTCAGTGTGTTGGGGGGGGGTGTTCCCTGCTTCGCACCGTGGTCTGGTGCAAATGGCCAGTTTGGTTCAACCCTTTCTGCCTCTGGTAGTACTGGGTTGTTCACGAGCACTCTCTCCGTTGGGAGAGGGGGCCTGTCTCTGCCCGCTCTCCTTGCTTTTAGCTAAGCTGAGTCGGGCATGCAGCCCCCTTACCATTTGGAAGGGGGAGTGGGGGGGCACGGTAAGTCACAGCCTGGGCTGGTTCCCACTCTGCCTCAATGGGGGCAGGGGGCTGTGTCAGTGGCCCACCCTTTCCCGCCCTCAGGGCAAGATCGGGTGGGGGCTGTGACGGCGGCCCACCCTTTCCCGCCCTCTGGGCGGGATCGGGTGGGCGCTGTTGGACTGTCTTCTCAGTCTATGCCTCTTTTGTCCTTGCCCGGCAACCGCCGCCCCCCCCCCCCCCCCCCCCCCCCCCCCCCCCCGCAGGCCCAGGTTACCACACGGCGAGTAAAGTGGCGTCGCTTTACTCTTTTACTTTATTTTTACTCAGGCCCTGAACCCCTGCCCCAATTTTCAGCCATTTTAGGACATAAAATATTTTTTCAGTAGCGTATTTTTGCTAAGGGTACTTATGGGTCATGCCCAAATTTTCAACCATTTTAAGACTTAGAATATATTTTTAAGTAGTAGGAGAATATATTTTTAAGTAGTAGGAAAATTACAGGAATAGAGTGAACTAATGTACAGATATACTTTCTGAAAAGAACCTACGCCTTGTATTGTTGTTTTCATGATTTGTTTTGATTCAATACAATTTTGAACTTCACCCGCCTCTTCTTGAGTTTATACTCTGTGTGTCTGATTGTCCTGTCGTGTGATTGCCATCCTGACAAATGACCTTCAAACCCGTATAACATCTAAGACAGACACAGACAGTTAGAGTTAATGTGAAGCTAAGACCGCTCGGCTTTACACTAGCAGGGAGGAGCAAGTTCTCACTCCCTGTCAGACAGAGTTTACAGGATTCTGTTTTGGTTTCTTGCACACTAAATCAATTTCTCAGGGGAATTTCTTCCCGGCCGGCTCTATAATCTGGCCGACTCGTTCAGCAGGACCTCTCAGGGCTTGCACACGGGTTGGGCCATCTGCATACAGGGCTGGAGGTTGTGCTGTTTGTGTTACAGATCGTGGGTTTTGACTCTGGTCTTGGTGCATGAAGCACAGGGTTCGTACAGAGTCCTTGAACCCTGGAAAACTCCTTGAAAATTGGAAAACCTTTTCCAGGCCTTGAAAAGTGCTTGAAAATAGAGTTTTGATAAATAGTCATTGAAAAGTACTTGATTTTTCCAAATTGTTGCCTATACATTTCATCAGCAGCTTGTCTTATTTAAAAAAAAAATGCAACCCCCTTTGTTTTCGTCAAATACAGTACACACATTTTGGGAGAATAAAAGATCGAGTGAAAACGAAAGCAGACGAACTAACTATTACTAGTCACCCGTAGTTGCTTCCCTTCCCGGAAGTTGGCAAGGGAAACAACTACGGAATGACTTGGTGCTTTGCATTAATTTGGGGAAAATCATGTCCTTGAAAAGCATTTATTTGGTCCTGGAAATGTCCTTGAAAACTCCTTGAATTGTATCAGCTCTGCCCTGCAGGAACCCTGGAAGCACATAGGTCCTCCACTTTCTCTGTGTATGCCCCTCATTGGCCTCCCTGGCCAATAGTCTCCTGTCCGCCCAGCGACCTTCCCCTTGACCCTGCTTGTGACCTCGATGTTTTTTGCCCCCGCAAGGGGTACGGTACTCTCTAAGCACCCAAAACCTCAAAGAGAGATAACTGGCGGAAACCTTCCTATTGTAGTCTCCTGTATGATGGCTTACTAGTGCCAAAACCTCATAATTGTAATTATCAAGGGAAAATTACTAATTTTCTCTTGATAGTTACCATTTTCACGTGTTAATTACTAATTTTCCCCGGAAAATTACTAATTTTCCCCGGAAAATTACTAATTTTTCCGGAAAAATTACTAACTTTCACCTGTTAATTACTAATTTTTAGTTTTGGCTCACTTCCTGACGGATTGCTAGTGCCCAAACTAAAAATTAGTAATTTTCCTGTGAAAATTAGTAACTAACAGATGAAAACAGTAACTGACAGCGTTAATTAGTAATTATCATGTGATAATGGGTAACACCAGGTTTTGGCACTAGTAAGCCGTCACACTCCTGTCCGCCCAAGCCGACCTTCCCCTTGACCCTGCTTGTGACCTCGATGTTGTTTGCCCCCGCAAGGGGCACGCACCCAAAACCTCAGAGAGATAACTGGCGGAAACCTTCCTATTGGCGTATAGAGCGGGGGTGCAACTCCTTAGCGCCCCTCTCTCAATCCAGGTGGTTAATCACCTCTGTTTCTTTTTGGCTCTGGGCAGCTTGGCCTCTTCTTGGAGGTTCCGACGTCTTGGCTATCTCAGCTACTTTGGAACAAATAGGCCTCTCTTCTGATGTTCATGGCGCTTTTGCGGGCATGATCAAAGGACCTTGTTTTTAGAGGTTTAGAGGCGTCCCCTTGTTTAACGCGTAGGACTTTGTTCTTCTTACTCTGGGCCTCAGCCCCGAAGGGCAGTGAGGCACATGCGTTGTTGGGGTTTACCGGAGGTTGTAGCCTTTGAGCTTATAGTTCCGTTTTTTCATGGTTTTTCGGCCAGATTTCCTTGAATCAGAAACCTGGTCAATCTCCTCTGGTGTTTAATTCCCTCCTCTCGGGAGGATTCTCGCTCCGGGCGGTTTGGATTTTCTAACTGTCTGGTTAGAGTTTTTAAAATCCTTTTTTGATTTGCGCTCAGTCAATTGGAACTAAGAGCCAAAAGCTCATGTTCTTATCTCTTTACACTATAAGTGAAAGAGTCTTCTCTTTATTGACTCTCACAAGAGGTGTTGCTACTTATTGAACACAGGGGGGGGGGGGTTCAGTCCTCCCTCTGTTCCTTTACAGGTGTTCAGGAGTCCAGAGCCTGGGGTTCTTCTCTCGCTGGTGGTGTTCCTGTCGCCTATGCGAAGTTTTGCCAACAGCTCTTTGGAGGTCTGATGACTTGTTCATTAATTTTTTACCTCCTGGACATCTCCTGTTCTTAACTTGATGGGGAAATTTCCTTGCCCTCGTTAGTTTCTGCAGGACAGGTTCTCTCAGGGACATAAGTAAGTTCCCTCCGCCTTTAGGAGCAATCTGCATTTATGAGAATTGGAGTAAGAATATGTAATTTAATGGAAAATTTCAATAGTAAATTTTCATTTGATTAATATACTTACCCAATTCTCATAGTTAATACACTCCTCCCATCCATCCCCGCTACTTAATTTTCTAAGGGTTTTTGAGAAGTCTCGAATGATTATTCCGAATGCCGGTGCTCACGTGGTGCGCGGTGGGTTATGGGTAACCAGGTGGGACAGGGCATAGCAACGGCTATGGCATCTGTTTTTAGCTTGGTTACCACCCTTGCAAGGGCAGGTAATTTGAGTAGTTTTTTGACATCTAGCATGTGAGATTGAAGTCATGAGAATTGGGTAAGTATATTAATCAAATGAAAATTTACTATTGAAATTTTCCATTATGGTTGTTTTAATGTCTAGGAGAGTTTGCAGTGGAGTTGCTGTTAGTGTGACCACTCCAATGTATCTTCAAGTCAAAAACATAACTCTTTGAGTGCAGCTTTTAATAGCTGATCAGCTCTATTGTTTGAAGCAGATGTTTCAGAATTTACAAACTCACATATCATGTATCTTTCAATCAAAACCATGCCCACAAGAGTACAGCCTTTGACAGATTTCCAGCGTGTGTGTTTTGTGAGTCAAGTGTCTCAGAATGTGCAAGTTCACTGACATCTGTTTTTGTCCCACAGAGAGAATACAAGATGATCATGTCAGTGTCAGAGTACAGCAACGAGACCAACAGAGGGGTGGTATTTGCCAAATTCACTCAGAATTTCCTGAAGGAGAAGACTCCTTTCCAGGTAAAGTTACGTTTTGTCCTTTTCGATGATTTCTGTGTGAATGCAGTTATGCTTTTTGTACTAATGTATACACTCCTACACACAATGTAACTTATGTCTGTACTGCCACACACAATTCAGTGACTTAAGCTAGAGTCCCACTACTGCAATTTGATCGTACCTTTTTTTCAATACAAGTCGATTGCCCATTGACTTGCATGCAGCAACTGGTCATGGCTAGATTCATTGTGGCAAGCACACGCTTTTTGGCAAAGAAGGTTTCCGCCAATGTTCAAACATCGCTCTCACCCTTTCTAAAAATACCTTTAAGCATTAGGCCTTCATGATAAATTTATCAGGTAGGCAGTTGCATCTGTTGGTTCTCTACCATAACATGCCTAAAATGCCTCCTTCATATCTGAATAACGAACTGTTCTTCCAAAAAGTTAGTTCCAAAAGGTTAATTCCAAAAACTACTGTCCGTCAATTTTTGAAGTCATGGCGTGAAGGCCGCAACAGCGCGTTCTGATTGGTTCTGACCTGTAATTGACTCCCAGAGAATAGAGCAGGTTTCATCGTCCGAAGCAACAAGAGAATCGCTTGCGAGTGACTCGTAGCTCGATTGTATACAAATATTTCCTCGTGTGACCTTGAAAATTGTACAGTGTTACCCGTCCATTTTTTTTTTAACTCCTTCACTGTCTGTTGTACTGTGATCACGTCAGAACGTAGGACTTGTGGCTGCTGTGTATGACACCTCATTTGCTCCTTTGTGTGTCAAGTTTTCAAGTTTTAAAAAGTTGGCTTGGAAAGAAACAAAAAAAACCAAGTTGTTTTGGCAATTAAAACTGTTGAGTGCAAGTCTTGACTAGCAATAATGACTTCTCTCTGTCTCCTTTTCAGGGAGCTGGACATTGTACAGCGTTATACAGGTAGAGTACTTTTTTTCTGCTTATGTCAGTCCTCATATTTTCTGCACAAGAAAGTTAGGTTTTTTTGTAATCATTTTTAGTTTTTAGTTTTTTATTATAATTTGTGTTGCCCTGGATGTGTTTGTGAGTGAGTGTGTGCTTGCTATTCCTAGATTGTGGCCACATGGTAGTTTTTCTGTAGCTTTTTTTTGTTAATGATGGATGGTTTCTGAAAAGGTGTTCATTGGTAGGTTTGACAGTGTTTGTGTGTTGTGTCCACAGACTGGCGGAGTTGCTTCAGCTACAGCGAGAAGTTGTACAAGAGGAGCTTGCTGTTATTGAGGGAAGGGCAGGTAACTTGGAAGCTGTCCTCTTCCTTTGCAGGTCAGTATTGTCTTAATGCAGTAAAGATGTGAGAGAGAGAGAGAGAATGTGTGTGTGTGTGTGTGTGTGTGTGTGGGTGTGTGTGTGCTGGCACGTGTTTGCATGTGCTGAAAGCTAGATTGAAGTGGCAGGAGCTACCCTTCTTTGATGTCAATGTTTTCATTCTGAAACTGTTGAGCATCTTGTTTTTCGTGTTGTTCTGTAAGCTAGATTGAAGAGGCAGGAGCTACCCTTTTTTGATGTAAATTTGTTCATTCTGAAAGTGTTGAGCATTTTCTTTTGCTTGTTCAAAAAGCAACTATCATGTTTATCATTTGTCCTGTTGCGTTCTCAGAGAACTGCTGCAAGCTGAACCCAGCAAGGAGGTGGGTAGAGTGTTGCGTCGTGTGGTCAGTGCTCTGCTTCAACAACAAGGTCAAGGTCAGAACGAGGATGATGACGATGACAATCCCGATATGTCCACAAATCATGAGCAAAGACGCTGTCTTTCTCTCATCTTGCAAAAGCTTGCCGATCGTGCTGTGGTCATGTGTGATCCAGGTAATTATCATCATAGTGTGTTGAATTTGGTAGACAGGGGAATGATGTTAATCTTACACATATGTATCAGAAGAGATTTGCGCTTGTGTAAGAAAAAAAGGCTTTCTCTCTTTTACTATGATAATAAACTTTTGATTCCATTTCAGTAAAAGCTTTTCTGTCTGTTTTTGGTTTAGGTATATTTTGTATGCAAATGAAAATTGTATAGATTAGTAATCAACCTGACATTTTTGTATGTTTCTGTTCTAGATAAAAATGTTGTATGTTTCACTTAATCTTTCTTCTTGCATGATTTTGGCTCTCTGTTCTAGATCAATTTTGTGTGTCATTTTGATACTGTAGGTTAATTACACGTCAACATGCTTCCATTTGAAACTTCGAGGTCGTCATCGTGGATTGACGCTCGACCAAAGCTAATTGAAGCCCGACGGAGCGAATCGACGAAGGGCTTCAATTAGACTTTGGGAAGGCGTCAATCCACGATGAAGACCGAGAAGTTTCAAATGGAAGCGTGTTAATGTTATTGTAATTCAATCTGACGACGATCTCTTTCCTGCTTTCATGCGATGGTAAACAATTGGTTCTGTTCTGTTCACACACTACTTTCAGTCCACCTACCTGCAAGGGTCAAGTCCCAAGAAATCTGTCTCTGTATTCCTATCGTATCACTCTCCTCCTGTTTTGTTTTCTTTCACATACATTTTCCCTTCTTTTTTGACGGGTTTCTGGACAGCAAACTCAAAACAAATTCTTTTCATCACAAAAGCGATCTTTGGAATTGACTGACGTAGTCCGAAAGAATTCATGCATCAACTTACGTCACGTATTCGACGTCATCACTTCGCATACCTTATGGTCTCGGTATTTCGTTGGTACATGTACTTCATATTTCCTACTTGTAAAATGACCCTCAAAGCTAACCGAGACTAGTTGAGGTTGTATCAATGCGCCTTGCCAGCAGGTTGTTAATGGCTTTTTTAGCGAGTGGTTATCGACAATTAATGACCGGTAATTTTTAATGAGTTGGGGCATTCTGACCAATCACAGGATCTGTTTCATTAAAACGCCAACTCGATTGAATTACAATTTAAATTATTCTGCTTAATTTTTGTCTTGTCTTATTTCCTCTGCAGAGATTCTTGTGTCGTGTATAGAGCTGAGTAAAGCGACCAGACTATGGCAGCAAGTGAGCTCTCAGTGTGAAGCCACAGAGACAACGTCACTGCAGGTATGACACTCATAGACTACAGTGGAACCCCCCCCCCCCTCCCCCCCCCCCATTTAAGACACACACCCCCCCCCCCCCCAAATTGAAAAATTCCTCTTTTTCAAGACCTTGATTTTTTGACTCACATGCGAAGCAAAAGTGAGTCTATGTACTCACCCGAGTCGTCCGTCCGTCCGTCCGGACGTCCGTCCGTCCGTCCGTCCGGAAAACTTTAACGTTGGATATTTCTTGGACACTATTCAGTCTATCAGTACCAAATTTGGCAAGATGGTGTATGATGACAAGGCCCCAAAAAACATACATAGCATCTTGACCTTGCTTCAAGGTCAAGGTCGCAGGGGCCATAAATGTTGCCTAAAAAACAGCTATTTTTCACATTTTTCCCATTTTCTCTGAAGTTTTTGAGATTCAATACCTCACCTATATATGATATATAGGGCAAAGTAAGCCCCATCTTTTGATACCAGTTTGGTTTACCTTGCTTCAAGGTCAAGGTCACAGGAGCGCTTCAAAGTGGGATTGTATACATATTTTGAAGTGACCTTGACCCTGAACTATGGAAGATAACTGTTTCAAACTTAAAAATTATGTGGGGCACATGTTATGCTTTCATCATGAGACACATTTGGTCACATATGATCAAGGTCAAGGTCACTTTGACCCTTATGAAATGTGACCAAAATAAGGTAGTGAACCACTAAAAGTGACCATATCTCATGGTAGAAAGAGCCAATAAGCACCATTGTACTTCCTATGTCTTGAATTAACAGCTTTGTGTTGTATGACCTTGGATGACCTTGACCTTGGGTCAAGGTCACATGTATTTTGGTAGGAAAAATGTGTAAAGCATGTGAGTCGTATGGGCTTTGCCCTTCTTGTTAGATTTTCTGTTCATAAACTCTGTAAACTTACCTCCATTTTAAGACTCCCTCCTTTTGAAAACCTGTTTTTGTGAGATTTTTGGAGGTTCCATCGTACAAATAAAGTTTAAAATATTTTTGGTTTAACTCTCATGGATGTCGTTTGGTGTCAAACGCCAACATTTCTTTCAATGGCAAGATTTGGGTAGATTTGCCAAACTTTTTCCTTTGTCGGGGAAAGGAGATGTAAAGGAGTTTTTTTAAACTTCAGAAAATCACAGAAACTGGCCATTTTGACAAATTCACCTGAGAAGAGAAATTCTAGCAACATCTATGGCATGTACAGAATATGTGAATTCGGGGCTTTATACAATAGATAGTGCTCATTTGCAATTTGTTTTCTTCTCTTTTGTCAGCACTGTAAGATATAGATGTTCTCGGATTGCAGGGTTTTGGCAATACCAAAGCGTTGAAAGTGGACAGAAATTATGATTCTGTAAGAAGCATGAAGGGAACATGCCATTACAATGTTTGCTAAAGATACAATAACGTCTTTGCACTGTAAAAGTTCATCATCAATTGCTTCTCTAGTATTGTTGGTGGCACTGGTGATTTCATTCATGAATGGAATCATTTTGATGAGGCATATATGAGACACGGTTTGTGTACATGCATTGCTAGTGATTTGTTAGGTACAGAGTTCACTGTTCAGTGAACATAAACACACGTACGTTGCAGGCTAAGTTGTTAGCTGCACGAGATATATACAGTTTTGCCTGCAATGAAAGGACACCCTTGGGAGCAGCCAAAAGTGTTCATGTGTTGCAGTTGTCCATTAACGACATTTATTTTTTGGTTTAGACATAGGGACAACAGAAAGTGTCCTTTCGCGGAGGTGTCCTGATCACAAGGGCCTCACGTTTTAGGTACCACTGTACCATCATTCTGTGCAAAATGCTAAATGCCAAGCTTTTCCACTGACAGATTGATGCGTCAGAGCCTGGACCCAGGTACCACTGTGCCATCATTCTTTGCAAAATGCTAATTGCCAAGCTTTTGCACTGACAGATTGATGCGTCAGAGCCTGGACCCAGGTACCACTGTGCCATCTTTCTTTGCAAAATGGTAAATGCCAAGCTTTTCCACTGACAGATTGATGCGTCAGAGCCTGGACCCAGGTACCACTGTGCCATCATTCTTTGCAAAATGGTAAATGCCAAGCTTTTCCACTGACAGATTGATGCGTCAGAGCCTGGACCCAGGTACCACTGTGCCATCATTCTTTGCAAAATGGTAAATGCCAAGCTTTTTCACTGACAGATGGATGCGTCAGAGCCTGGACCCAAGTGCCGAGAACCCCTGCAGATCTACACACTGGACACTGTATACACCGACGAGGCGCTCGTCATGAGTTCATCCATTGCTCTGCCCCTGGCGGCCTCCTCTCTTGCTGCCACCACTGCTGTTGTAGAAGGTTGATATGCTTTTCTGAAAGTGAATGGTGATCTTAAAGCAAAAGTTTTCTTTACCATGGAATGGATGCACATATGGAGAGGTGCAAGGCAATGACACACACAATGCTTGTGCTTTAGAGTGTAGCAATATCTTTTTAAAAATTGAAGTTATTGAAATATGCATGGGCACACACGCGCACACACACACACGCACAGACGCGCGCGCACAGACGCACACACACGCACACACACCCCAAACAATATTTTAGACAGGTTCCTTACCAGCTGAAAAAAAAGAGAAACAAGTTTGTTTTTGTTTGTTTTTTTCAAATAAGAATTCCTTGGTATGATAGTTTCACCATACCCTGTACAAACAGTGATAACAGGCGACGAAGACATAGAGGAGGATGAGGAGAACAGCGTGTCAGCGCAGAACACAGTCAGCCTCCTTCAGCCTGTGATCGCTCACCTGAGAGAGAACAGCCACCTGCAATTAGCACTGAGATACCTGATCTTCACCACTACTGCCCTGCAGCAGGCCTTGCTTCAGCACGACATGGGATTCCCCGAGTCCACTGAGGTACATAAAGGCTGGTTGATTAACCCTCACAGCTCCACTTTGCAATTTAGCAACAGCATATCTTACTCAGCCTGGATGTCACTTGAATTTACTTGTCAAATGAAATAAAATTTTCATCTCATAAATTTAAATTTTTTTTTAAAGCAAGTCAGTTGGTTCAAGAGATATAAGCAGCGGATGGACGAAACTACAGTCGAACTCGCTTAAGACGAATCACTGGGGATCGGAAAAAAAGTTCGTCTTAACCAAAATTCGTATTAAGAAAATTGATCGATTTTTTTAAATTTTTTTTTAATTTTTTTTTTTTAAGTCTTGTACATTTTATGGTGTTTCAATTTGTTTCTTTCGCAACTTTCATGCTGCTTCACGTTTAGACAATAAAGTGACATATTCAGGTACATGTTCATGTGTGTCTCATGTTGAGTGATGATTGTTGAGTTTGAGTGAGAGTGAGAACACAGATGTTTCATCCAGTTGTTACGTTTTTGGTCACACACACGCGCACACACTGACACTGTCCACATTCGCGGTGTTCCTATCATTTGTCCGGAATCACTTACCTTGGCGACGGGTAGCAAACCTTGGCCAATTTAGTTTTTTGTTTGTTTGTTGCAACATGATGTTCAAATCCAAATCGAAAGCACTGACTGACTGATAAACTATCGCGAACCGGCGAACGCAAACGTTGAGAGTGTGGTTTCCCTTGTCCAAGGGAAACCACTCTGGCATCTATATTTTTTGGAAATGGCTTCCGTTCGATGTTTCGTTTTTGGTATTCGCGAAGGAAATAAACGTCAGTCAGTCATTCATGTTCAGTGTCTGAGCTATCAATCACTTTGATTCTAAATTTGAAATTGTTTTGTGAGTACAGTGTAATCAGTTTAACTTTATTCAGTGATCGGTTGAGCAATGGTTCAAGCAGTCGACGCAAGGGAAGACTTTGACACACGTGTATTCAAACTTCTCAAATTCCCATGATATGTCGATCTCGGGACGAGTTTAAAGATTTCGTCATAAGCGTGAGTAAATTACAGACATTATGCATGCTTGGGAATCCAAAAAGTGCTCGTTATAAGCGTAAATTCGTTATAAAGAATTCGTTTTAAGCATTTTTTTTAAGCATGAAGAAAGAGGTATTCAGTTGGGAACTTAAAACTAATTCGTTATAAGTCAAAATTCGTAACTAGCGTGTTCGTTTTAAGTGGGTTCGACTGTAATATTTTGTGTGGCTGGTAGTAGTACAAAAGTGTGCTAAAAATCAAGAAGTAGAATGGACAGGCCTTAAAGGGTTAAAGCACAGTTAAGGCTTGTATGCTAGCAGTAACCCCTTTGGAAACGTTTTCCAGCAAATTTGAGATAAGGAAGACTAAGTGCCATACTTGGTACTAAGAGACACATGCAATGGGTTATTTAAAGCTCTATAACGATGATAAAGGATTAATTGAAGGTGAATAGAGGTTGGTAAACACCCTTTTCAAAGTCAGAGTTCCATTTCTTCATCATCATCTTACCCTTCTCCTTATCCTACTTTCATGGTGGAAACAGAAGTCTGAACATTTCATTTAGCACAGATAAGATATGATGTGGTGCTATGTGATGTTGATCCAAACCTAAAACCAAAGTGAACTTGACATATGACTATGTATTTATAGTAAAGTGTGGGCTTAATGCACTGTGTGTACCAGATGCAGACGTGGCTGAATGTACAGCGTTCAGTGATGCAAGCAGCGGAGAAAGCAGCAGTGCAGCTCTTCCGCAATCTAATGTCTGCACAGTTGCTCAAGGTAAGATACTAACTTCATTTCTATATTTGAACATGGTTTTCAGCATGTAGACAAGAGTGTTAGCACCTGAGTGTCCACAGGTGTACCCATATGACTACCTTTCCATGAATGCCAGCATACATCGATCTGACACAGCAGATGCCAATCATACAGATTAAATTACATTCTTATCCCAACTCACATACAGCAATTTACTTCAGTTTAGTGCTAGGACGCTGAATAGCATCGCCTTGATATTTTACAATGTGAAGTTAAAGAGCACGATATTGTGACTTTGTCAGAAACTTGGTTGTGTGACTCGATATCAAACGACAGTTTATGCCTCAAAGGATTTCATCCCCCAGTGCGTCTTGATAGGCCAGATGGATATGGAGGGGTAGCTGTTTATGTGAAAAACGATTTTATTTGCAAACCAAGGCCTGATTTGTTAATTCCAGGCCTTGAAGCAGTCTGGGTAGAAACTAAATTATTGCAAGAAACTGTGCTGGTTGGTTCATTTTACCGACCACCAGACTCTCGGATTGATTATTGGCACTTGGTTGACGAATCTGTAAAGCAAGTAATGAGAACACCACATAAATTTCTAATTCTTGGAGACTTTAACGAAGATTTTTTGAATAATCCATCTCCCCACTTTCTTAATTTAATACAAAAAAACAATCTGCACCAGCTCGTTACTGAACCCACACGTATTACAGAAACTAAATCCTCATGCATCGATCTGATCCTGACCACGAGTATAAACTTAATCAGTGAAGTCGTAGTGTTACCCCCCATTTGTAGTGACCATTCTGTGCCATGTGTAAAATTAACGTCACAGAGACTAAAAAAAGGTCAGTTCAAAAGGACTATATATAATTATGCCAAGTTAGATGTTGATACATTTTTGTTTGAATTGAACAAAATTGATCTTTTGAACAGTTTTAAATGCGTCCATTGACGAAGCTGCTGCCTTGTTTTCTGAACATTTATTCCGTGTTGCAAAAACATGTATGCCTGTTAAGATAATAACAGTACGTGAAGATGATGCCCCATGGATGACTGAACATATTTTACAATTACGAAACGCAAAAAATTGTATACATCAAGTTGCTAAGCGCTTAAATACACCTGAGCAGTGGGCATTATTCCGCCTGACTAGAAATCAGTATACAGATGAAATTCGTAAAAGAAAAAGAGATTATTTTCTAGAACTTGATGAGAGGATAAATTGTAAACAGAACTTCGGAAGCAAAAATTGGTGGCAACTTGTTAATTCCTTCTTGAAGAAAAAAGGTGTTGCATGTAACGAAATTCCACCGCTAGAAGATAATGGAAAAATTATTGATAACATTTGTGAAAAAACGATTTTGTTTAATAATTATTTTGAAAGCCAGTCTAAAGTTGAAAATCCAGACGATCCCCTGCCCGAGGCAAATTGGTGTAATACATCTTTATCGACTTTTGAATTAACAGAAGCTGAAGTTGTCCAAGTGTTAAGGAATTTAAATTTATCCAAGGCCGTGGGCCCTGACGGAATACATAATAAATTGCTTGTAGATGGATTACCTGTTATCGTTCCACCGCTTACAGTTCTCTTTAACAGATCCTTGTCTGAGGGTGTTTTTCCAGTTGTCTGGAAAACTGCTCACATTACGCCCATTTTTAAGAAAGGCGATAGGAGTGCTTGTTCCAACTACCGTCCAATCTCTTTGCTGAGTTGTATTGGGAAGGTGCTTGAAAAATGTATACAAATCCGTGTGTTTGGTTATTTGAAAAATTATGATTTGATTACACACTGCCAATCTGGTTTTATTGCTGGTGATTCGACTGTTTATCAACTATTGAGTATATATGATGATTTTTGTGTTGCACTTGATAAAAACATTATGTCACAGGCAATATTTTTTGATGTATCCAAAGCTTTTGATAAAGTCTGGCATCGCGGTCTGCTCCACAAGCTTGAGGCGATAGGTATAAGAGGTCCCTTGCTTGTTTGGTTTGAACATTACTTGAGCGATCGCAGACAAGCAGTAGTATTGAAAGGAACCAAATCAAGTTATGCTACCCCTTCTGCTGGTGTCCCTCAGGGTTCTGTCTTAGGACCTCTTTTATTTCTCATTTATATTAACGATATTGGTGTTGGTCTTGAATCAGTGTTGAAACTCTTTGCAGACGATACGAGTATGTACTTAAGTTTAGATAACGATGATGTACGAGCAGAGATTTTGAATTCTGATTTGGATAAAATTCGCACATGGGCTTCTAAATGGAAAGTCACTTTTAATTGTCAAAAGACAGAATTGTTGGACATTTGTAGGCAACAAAATGTTTTACTTCCACCATTGTATTTCGAAGATGCACACTTAGTTGATGTTGAAAATCACAAGCACCTTGGCGTCATTCTACAAGGTAATTGTAAATGGGATTCCCACATAAAAAGTCTAATTGCTAAATGTAGAAAGTCAATTGCGTGTTTTGGTTTATTCAAGCATCGTTTAAACAGAAAATCACTTGAAGTTATATATAAATCCTTTATGTTACCATTGTTTGATTATGCGGACGTTATCTGGGAAAACTGTACACAGTGTTTGGCAGACGAGTTGGAGACATTGCATCTCGATGCAATCCGAATCATTGTAGGTGCAGTACGTGGCACAAGCCACCAAAAACTGTATAACGAATCGGGTTTTGTGCCCCTGAAAGAAAGGCGACGTCGTCATAAACTTTTGCTGTATTATAAAATTGTAAATCGTTTAACCCCAGAATATTTATATTCCAAACTGCCGGTCCTGGTTTCCGATGTAAATCCTTACCACAGACGACGCCCTCTTGAACGTAAGTTTCCATTGTGCAGAAGTAAGTTATATAAATCTTCATTTTTTCCTTCAACGACAGCTTTGTGGAATAATCTTCCAGAAAATATACAACAAACGCAGTCAGTTGGTGAATTTAAAAGGTATTTGACCGATGGAGATGTTGTTGTTCCACCGTATTATTATCTAGGCAACCGCCAGGGACAGGTACTTCACAGCAGGTTGAGATTAAACATGAGCGATTTGCAACAAGACTTAGTTAACCGACACCTCTCTGATAATTTAGAATGTACGTGTGGAGCATGCCCGGAAGATTCTGAACATTTCTTATTACACTGTCCAAAATTTAAAGAACATAGAACCATTTTATTCAATAGTCTGCCAACACACGTTCTGGACTGCAAAACACTCTTGTTTGGAAATACTGATTTAACTATATCTTTGAACACGAAAATATTCTCTGTTGTACAAGACTATGTTATGTTAACTAATCGCTTCGGCTGATATTATATTAACTGTGCAATTGATGTAGCCAGGCATTCTCTCCCTCCCTCTCTCTCTCTCCCTCTCCCTCTCTCTCTCTCTCTCTCTCTCTCTCTCTCTCTCTCTCTCTCTCTCTCTCTCTCTCTCTCTCTCTCTCTCTCTTTACCCTATTTGTATAAAATATAATTAAAGATTATCAAGATAAGTGTTGAAGCTATCACTTGTTCGCCATGTTTTGCTATCTGAATGTGTATTGATTATAAGTTCAAGAACGTGTCCATAAGCAATCTGCTTGTTAACGTTCTCAATGTTGTTATTGTTTGAAACGTGTGTATGTGAATTTGAATAAACACGCTTAAACCAACAAGGGGAGGTCACCCTAAAAAAGAGCTACCTTGACCCCTTAACAGGACAAAGTCACACGTGACTTCCTGACCTTGCCGCCATCTTTGAATCATTCCATCTTCAGCGATCCGTGTCTACAGACGTGTTTTGATTTTGCTCCGGCTTTCAGCCGGTTTGTCTGACTTCTGCCTTTGTCAGACCCTGCCTTGGTACTTGCACACGGTCCCTCTGCTCCTACTGTGTGTTTGGGTGAGCTTTTTTGTCGTTTGTTATCGTTTTGTGACTTAGGTTTGGTCGAATACTTAGCTTTGTTTACATTTTTTCCGTTCGCCATGTCGGATAAGGAAAGAATAAAGATGCTAAGTTGGTGGCCGAGCCTTCTCCCACAAAGAAGCCTTCTCGTAAGTCGTAGAGTTCGGCATGTTAAGCTTTGATTAAAGTCACAGATCCTTGACTAAATCCTCGTTTGATGTGCGATAGACTTACCTAATTCTTCGGCTATGCCTAGTTTGCCTTCAGCTGCTTCACCGGTCTTGTCCGGTTCAGGCCCTGTTAGCGAGAAGCAGGATGTTTATGCTATTTTGCACTCCTTGAGTGCTCAGATATCCTCTCTTTCAGCCGAGTTTTCGTCTACCAAGGCTGAGATGTGTCTTTGCCTTCCGGTGTGGGAGGTGTGCGTTCCCTTGCCAGGGTGTGTGTTCCGCCTTTCTCCACTTTTACGTCCGCTGACGTTCACGCCTCGTTTGAGGGCAGCCGTGGTGTTTCCCTGCTGCGTTCCCAGGCCTCTTGGACTGACGACGATCAAGGTATTTATACTTCGCCAGTAACCGGGTTCTCCGGCCAAAACGAAGTGCGTGTTTGGAGAGAGTAGCCACACCGGTTCGTGTGCGCGAAAGCTTAGGCCCTCGGTCTACGTCGTTCCGATCGAGTGAACGTCTAGATCGAGGGAAAAGCCCAGACACGCGTTCGGTCTCTGACCGAACAGGGGAAGTGCGTCCTCCTACACTCCCTAGAGGAGCGGTGGGTGCGGCAGCACAGCTTTCACAGCTTTCCCCGCTTCCGCCTTACAGGCAGGAAGCAGTCCCTAGAGACGTACCGCTTGGGTATAAAATCCCTCGTGGGCGTCTCTTCCGGGCGACACTTCGTCGGACTATGGTAGTCACGGCGGAAGTGTCTTGCCTGACTTCACGGAAGTGAGGGACTACGAGTCGGATTTTGGCACTTCCGTCCAGGGGGACGAAGATGTCAACTTCCGCATACCGACTAAGCTTCCGCAAGCTCTGGCTTTAGCGGAGGAAGTGGCTTCACGGTATTTTGAGGAGGGGGTGACATTCCCCGCTTCCGCCCGCTGGGCAGGAAAGCAGTCCCTAGGGACACACTGCTTGGGTATCGCATCCCTTGTGTGTCGTCTCTTCTGGGTGACGCTTCGCCTGACTATTGTAGTCAGGGCGGAAGTTCGTTGCCTTGTTGCACGGATGTGCGGGATTATGAGTCGGATTTTGGTGCTTCTGTTCATGTTGACGAAGATGCCAACTTCCGTGTACTGGTTGAACTTCCGCTAGCACTGGCTTTGGCGGCGGAAGTTACTTCACGGTAGTTTGAGGAGGGTGCGGCAGCACTTGTAGGTTTGTTGCCCAACCTCCTTCCGCTTTGGGGGATTCCCGTTCTGCGAAGGACTGGGAACAGCAGTTCCGTTTGCGGAAATTCCCGTTGGTAGCGTTTGAGCTGTCTATGCTACTGACTACTGGGCAGTATGGCGGTGCGTTTCACGCTGTACCGTGGTTAACAGCACAAGGTCTGGCTCCTGTTTCAGCGCAGCCTTACCGTGCTTCTTTGTTTTTAGCCTCAGCTTTGCCTGCTGGTTTGGCTAAGAAGTTTACACTGCTGCATAATTCAGTCAATTTGATTGGCTCGTTTGCCTTGCCTCGTTCCACTTTTCCGGAACTTGCAGTCCTTAGGCAAGATGATACAGCAGAGACAGGGTAGTCCCGTTTTCGGAGAATTCTCTTTTGTCTTTGGAGTAACTGGCTTACGCTTGCTTGAGTTATCGTCTCTCTCTGAGACTTTGCAGAGATCTCTGTCGAGATTGATCGCGTCGTCATTAGACCCATTCAGGTTTCGTGACGATGCGGTAGAGAAAGTTGTCACTATTCTGGTAGGGAAGACGGCTACAGTAGAACAGTTTGTTATACTGAGTTCTCTTTCTTGTCTCTGGGGGAATAAGCACATGATCTTTTCGAGTTATCCTCTGTTTCGGGAACTTTGCAAGATTTTTTATAGAGCTCTATCTTCTCTGCTCTTGTTAACTTCGAGTTTCGTCGTGACGCACGGGAGAAGGATGTCATGTCGCTGCTAGCTACTTTGGCTAAAGTCTTTTGAACAGCGGAGCCTCCCAGCGCTTTTCTTGGCACATTGCTTGGCTCAGGTTGCAAACAAGAGGCGGATCTACTCCGCTCTTTGCTCTTTGCTTTTTGTGGTTCATCTTCTGGGAGAAGCGTGATCTGCGTCGGCTGGCCACATTTGGCCTTTATTTGGGCAAGATACGAAGCTAAGCAAACAAACATTGGGTTAAACCCTCTGCCTTAGGCAGCTTCGCGGTATGTACGCCCATCTTTGGTGCGGCATACCTCTTATTTTTGACTCACATGCGAAGCAAAAGTGAGTCTATGTACTCACCCGAGTCGTCCGTCCGTCCGTCCGTCCGTCCGTCCGGACGTCCGTCCGTCCGGCCGTCCGGAAAACTTTAACGTTGGATATTTCTTGGACACTATTCAGTCTATCAGTACCAAATTTGGCAAGATGGTGAATGGTGACAAGGCCCCAAAAAACATACATAGCATCTTGACCTTGCTTCAAGGTCAAGGTCGCAGGGGCCATAAATGTTGTCTAAAAAACAGCTATTGTTCACATTTTTTACATTTTCTCTGAAGTTTTTGAGATTGAATACCTCACCTATATATGATATATAAAGCAAAGTAAGCCCCATCTTTTGATACCAGTTTGGTTTACCTTGCTTCAAGTTCAAGGTCACAGGAGCTCTTCAAAGTTGGATTGTATACATATTTTGAAGTGACCTTGACCCTGAACTATGGAAGATAACTGTTTCAAACTTAAAAATTATGTGGGGCACATGTTATGCTTTCATCATGAGACACATTTGGTCACATATGATCAAGGTCAAGGTCACTTTGACCCTTATGAAATGTGACCAAAATAAGGTAGTGAACCACTAAAAGTGACCATATCTCAAGGTAGAAAGAGCCAATAAGCACCATTGTACTTCCTATGTCTTGAATTAACAGCTTTGTGTTGCATGACCTTGGATGACCTTGACCTTGGGTCAAGGTCACATGTATTTTGGTAGGAAAAATGTGTAAAGCAGTTCTTAGTGTATGATGTCATTGCTAGGTTTAGTTATTTGACCTTGACCCTGAAGGTCAAGGTCATGTAAAGGTCAAGGTCAAGCATGTGAGTCGTATGGGCTTTGCCCTTCTTTTTTTCACTTTCTAGGGTGAAGTTGCTAAGGCCTCAATTTTTGTTTTTTGCCTCTGTGGCGAAAAACAAGGCAGGCTGTTAAAACTATCTTAGCTTTTACGGCTTACGGAATAGCGCTTTTCTCATCAGGGTCATAAGCTTTGGTTTCTGACAAGGCGCCAGAACATGTCCAAATTATGGGCTCACATTCTGACTAGATTTTTAGGCTCACTGAGCCATTGCTCGTAACCTCTCAGTCGGAACTTTTCCGGCTAAGCCTACCTCTTGAGGCAGTGGCTTCTGTCAGTGACTTTCGCTGCGCAGCACAAAGGACTCGCAGGAATTCCTTAGTTTCAGCTTTTCTTTCTAAGAGGTTACGGAAAGAACTAAACACCATCATGTGGTTAAGCCTAGGTTT
Source organism: Littorina saxatilis (assembly GCF_037325665.1). NCBI lineage: Eukaryota > Metazoa > Mollusca > Gastropoda > Littorinimorpha > Littorinidae > Littorina > Littorina saxatilis. Next base: position 80,780,045 of record NC_090245.1, read on the forward strand.
GGCACAGACGTTTTTAGCATTGGGGTTGTTTTTCTTCCACACGCAAAGACATACACCGTCGATTGGCTGGTACGCCCTTCACAGAGAAGGGTGGACAGGTTGCAAAGTCTGTTTTGTACTCTGTCCTTGTTAAAGAGAGCGGCTGTAAGTGTTCTGACCTCTCTTCTTGGCCAAATGGAATCGATGGCCACTCTTGTGCCCTTAGGCAGAGTCCACAAGCGGCCATTTCAGGCTGCCCTGAGTTCGCTGTGGAAGCCTTCTCTTCAGGGCTGGGAGACGGTAGTCTCTCTTGAAAGCTGGTTTCGGCACACAACGAGGCAGTGGCTGCTCCCTGGGATTTCACAGGGAGTGCCAATCTTGTTTGCCCCCCCCGGACGAGTTTCTGTTCACAGACGCGTCTATGGAGGGCTGGGGTGCCCATCTTTCTGTTCACACTGCGTCAGGTCTGTGGAACGAGACGCAGAGTGGGGGGCACGTTTAATGCCCTAGAGTTAGAGGCTGTTTTCCTGGGACTCCAATCGTTTCTGTCTATGGTCAGGAACGAACAAATTGGGGTTCGCACAGACAACACGACCATGGCGGCCTATATTGACAAACAGGGAGGCACTTTGTCTCTCGCTCTTTCTGTCAGGTCAGGTCAGATTCTTGCCTGGGGCAGCCAGCACCTTATTCTGTTGTCCGCGAAGTACATCCCAGGCCAACTTAACGTTCTTGCGGACTACCTCAGTCGCCCGTCGCGACGATGCACACGGAGTAGACTCTGACTCATCAGGTCCTACAACGTCTGGGTCGCATTTCAGCAAGCCTACAGTCGATCTGGTTGTGACAAGATTCTCCTGCAGGCTTCAGGTCTTTGTCTCCCCCTTTCCAGACCCAGAGGCGTGGGAAACAGACGCCCTCGAAGTAAACTGGTCGCGTCTGATAGTCTATGCTTTCCCCCCGTTTCATTTCTTGGGAAAGGTTCTCAGGAAGGCGGAGCTGGGACAGCCTTGCTTGGTGTTGGTGGCCCCTTGGTGGCCCAGCCAACATTGGTTCCCCGTCCTCCTTCGCCTCGCAGACGGCCCTCCCTTCTTTCTAGGTCGCTGCGCCGTTCTGGCTCCTCAGACGCTACTTTAGGCTTTGTCTGAAAGGCCCACAGGGAATCGACCAGCACTGTTTATGCGTCGCACTGGTCAGCTTGGACAAAGTGGTGCTCGGAGAATGGAGTTACTGCTACTTCACCTCGCTCTATGCATGTAGCAAATCATCTCTCGTGTTTGGCTGCTCAGGGCTCGGCTCCTTCTTTTTTGAGAGTCAGGCGCTCAGCCTTTTCTTCTACTCTGAAGCAATTAGGGCATAGCATTAACCTGGGCGGTGTAATTGCTAGTGTTCTTAAGGGGGCAGCGATTGGTTTTACGAGGGCTAAGTCCCCTCTTCCCGCGTGGTACTTATTTTTTGGTACTCAAGTTTCTAGCCTCTTCGGATTTCGAACCTTTAGCTTCAGCGAGCTTAGCTAACTTGACTCGTAAAGCCTTGTTCCTCGTTTTGTTAGCCTCTGCCCGTGGAGGCGGTGAGGTGCACGCTCTTTCAGGCCTGGCTAAGGATATTTCTTTTGAGAGCTATGGCTCTTTTGTTTTAAGTTTTCGGCCGGAGTTCCTTGCCAAAACCAAAAACAAGGTCTGTCCTCCTTTGTTATTCGCATTTCTCCTTTAAGTAGGATTCTTGCGTCTGGTGACCCTGATATGGTCAATTGTCCTGTTCGTTCTCTTACCAGCTACTTATCCCGTACCACGCCTTTTAGGTCTAGGGACCTAAAACTGCTCTTCATCTCAGTTAACACTGAAAGGAGCAAGGACTTGTCGCGGGTCACTTTGGTAAGATGGGTCTCTACGCTTATTAAACAAGCGTATGCGTGGTGGCACAGACAAGTTGGGATTGGGCATTCTGTCCTTCCTATGAAGTTGTCAAGAACTCATGAAGCCAGAGCCTGGGCTACTTCTCTGGCAGTCCTCCGCTCAGGCGTGCTGGCGGAGGTCTTAGACGCTGCCTACTGGAAATCGCAGGGCGTTTTCATCAACTTTTACCTGCGAGATGTGGCCAGCACTCGTCATGGTGGCAGTAGCTCCCTACCAGCCATTGTCGCTGCTGGACAAGTGGAATTTTGTTTTCCCACCTCCTTCATTAGCATTCTGCTGTATGTGAGTTGGGATAAGAATGTAATTTAATTGAAAATTTTCATCTAAATTTTAATTTGATTATATACTTACCCAACTCACATAGTTGATACCCGCCCGCCTGCCCCGCTTTTGGGGTTTTTATGGGGGTTTTTTCCTAAAAAAGAGGGAAATTTTTCTATGTTCGCTTTCGATTGAATGATTCAAAGATGGCGGCAAGGTCAGGAAGTCACGTGTGACTTTGTCCTGTTAAGGGGTCAAGGTAGCTCTTTTTTAGGGTGACCTCCCCTTGTTACCAAGGCGATGCTATTCAGCGTCCTAGCACTAAACTGAAGTAAATTGCTGTATGTGAGTTGGGTAAGTATATAATCAAATTAAAATTTAGATGAAAATTTTCAACTCATGTTCACACTCATGCTGGGTACCGAGGTAGATGAAATATGAATCAGGGATGACAATATCATGCATTTCTTTGTTTCCCTTAGGATTTTTCAGGTGTTGGCTTGTTCATTGTTTTTATTTTTATTTATTCATTTGTGACTAATCTGAACCAATTCTTGGTGTATGGTATCCCACTTCAATTTGATGAATATAAAATAATTACCAGATAGTTATGTAACATATGTCTTGTGAATGGTTGGCTTGTAAGCTTGTCACGCTTTTTATAGAACATGTGATTGGTACTATTCAGTCTTTGATAAATGTTCTCATCTGTAGGTACTGAGTGCTCATCGGGTGGACCACAAGATGGCGCTGGCCTGCCTGCTGTCTCTCCCACGCAAAGTCAGCATGGACTGTCTCAAGAAGAGCATTACCACTTGCAACTTCAACTTCCGCAAACTGGGGGTAAGGCTAACTTGGTTAGTTATGTGTAGCTTGGTCAGTCTCTGGATTTAGCCCTGATTAAGGTTCATTGTTACACTGAATGAATCTCTCAAGTGTTCACTCTTCTGTCAGTGTGTGACATCACTTCTGCAGGGCTATTTCCTGTGAAAGCCATGGATTGTCTGCACAGTGTTGTTCACAGACTCAGAGGAATATAGGTCAGTCGGACTTGGATTGAAAAGATGTATAGGTCCAAAGGTCCTGGCTAAGACCACCTATGTGTCTAAACTATTGGACGGTCGACAGGCCAGGGGTCAGAACAATGCGTCAGATCAAGAAAAGTGTGCACCACTGACCTAAGACTGAGGCCTGAGAACAACACTATATACTTTTCATGCTTAGCGGTTAATAATTATTGAAGGCTTGAACATATCTCTTGCTTTCAAAATCACAGATGTTTCACCTGAATGGCAAGGTAAAAACGTCCATACACCTAAAAACCCACTCGTGCAAAAACATGAGTGAACTTTGGGAGTTTCAGCCCATGAACTAAAAAGAAAAAGAAGAAATATCAACAACAGTACAGCACAATTATTGACATTATTGTGACCATCTCTTTTATTTTTTCTTCCCCCAACAGGCAATTGCAAGTGTAGGTGTGGCACTGGGTAACCTGTTAAGAGAGAGCAAGTTGATTTCCTACTGTCAGGACCTGGAAACTGGTGCTGCTTGGGGCGTACGACTCGCCAAACTCAAGGTACGCTCTTGTTTCACGCCAACTAAAGCTGGAATTTTGTCAGTCTTTTTTTTTTCGTCTTTGATTTTTGGTAATAGTTGATGGAACATTGAATAATTGATAACACTAAACACATCTGAATGTATTGAATTATGAAATGGTCCATACATTCTGCAATCTTGTTTTATCCCTAAAACAGAGTTGAAAATAAAAAAGACTGCTTGCATTTTTAAATGAGCTTTTTGACTCACATGCGAAGCAAAAGTGAGTCTATGTACTCACCCGAGTCGTCCGTCCGTCCGTCCGTCCGTCCGGAAAACTTTAACGTTGAATATTTCTTGGACACTATTCAGTCTATCAGTACCAAATTTGGCAAGATGGTGTATGATGACAAGGCCCCAAAAAACATACATAGCATCTTGACCTTGCTTCAAGGTCAAGGTCGCAGGGGCCATAAATGTTGTCTAAAAAACAGCTATTTTTCCCATTTTTCCCATTTTCTCTGAAGTTTTTGAGATTGAATACCTCACCTATATATATGATATATAGGGCAAAGTAAGCCCCATCTTTTGATACCAGTTTGGTTTACCTTGCTTCAAGGTCAAGGTCACAGGAGCTCTTCAAAGTTGGATTGTATACATATTTTGAAGTGACCTTGACCCTGAACTATGGAAGATAACTGTTTCAAACTTAAAAATTATGTGGGGCACATGTTATGCTTTCATCATGAGACACATTTGGTCCCATATGATCAAGGTCAAGGTCACTTTGACCCTTATGAAATGTGACCAAAATAAGGTAGTGAACCACTAAAAGTGACCATATCTCATGGTAGAAAGAGCCAATAAGCACCATTGTACTTCCTATGTCTTGAATCAACAGCTTTGTGTTGCATGACCTTGGATGACCTTGACCTTGGGTCAAGGTCACATGTATTTTGGTAGGAAAAATGTGTAAAGCAGAAGGTCAAGCATGTGAGTCGTATGGGCTTTGCCCTTCTTGTTTCTCTGTTGCTGTTATTTTGTTGATCGCGTCTTGCAGATCAGCTTCAAGGAAGCGTTTCAGGGAGGGGTGTCGTCCAAGCAGGAGGTCATTGCAGCCATGGCTCATTGCAAAGAGGCCGACGTCAAAATGGTGGCTGATTTTGCTGTGTGAGTAAGAAACTGCTGTTGTGGAAAATTACATTTGGACTATTTTGAAAATTCAATTCGTTTAATTGGAACAAGTTTACAGTGTCTTTCGTCTCTTTAAGGCTGTTCTGTATTGACGGGCACAGTGGCCTAGTAGATAAGACGCTGGCCGGCCACCCATGCAGAAGGTCGTGGGTTCAAATCCCGGCTGCGCCTGGTGGATTAAGGGTGGACATTTTTCCGATCTCCCAGGTCAACTTATGTGCAGACAAGCTAGTGCCTTTTCCCCCTTCGTGTGTACACACAAGCACAAGACAAAGTGCGCACGGAAAAGATCCTGTAATCCATTTCAGAGTTGGGTGGGTTATAGAAACACAAAAATACCATGCAGGCAGGGTAAGAATGGTCATACACATAAAAAAAATGGAGTTTCAGCCCATGAACAAAGAAGTACTGAATTGAGCCCAAGTTGACTTCACGAAATTTCAGCGCAAAAGCTTTGTGCAGCGAGCTTCGTGAAGTAGACTTCACGTAGTCTACTTCGTCCAATTAATTTCGGGCTTTATGCTTACAATTTTATGCCAACTGTCAGTGTGTTCAGAATTTTGTGATGGCCGTTCCTCTCATATTTATTTTTTATTCTTGTTTTTCACAGAACACTGTTCATGATTACTTTCATTGTTTTCTTCTTCTTCTTCTTCTGCGTTCATGGGCTGAAACTTCCATGTACACTCATGTTTTTTGCACGAGTGTCTTTTTAGATGTATGACCATTTTTACCCCGCCATGTACGCAGCCATACGCCGCTTTCGGGGGATTTAAATGTTTTGATGTCTTCCTGTGCTGACAGAGATTTCCGGATGGAGGCGGACGATGGCCTGATGGTGTTCATGGAGGAGCTACTCAAGACGTGCCAGGGAGCAACACAACTGTCACGGGCAAAGGCTGCAGTGGCTGCTGTCGAGGCTAGGGACAGGGCTGCCTGCTTAGACAAGCTCAAGTCTATTTACAAGCAGGTGGTTCATTACGTTGTCTTTTGCTCTTTCTCCATATGACGTCATCAAAAACATTTATCGAAAAAATGGAAAAAAACATGCGGGGGATATTATCTAGGAGAACTTTGTTTGCGAAGTTTCATAAAGATATGTTCGGTAGTCTTCCCGGATATGCTGTCCACATACATACATACAATTACACACGCGCACACACTCACACACACTCACTCACTCACTCACTCACTCACTCACTCACTCACTCACACACCTCGTCTTGATTCCCTGTCGATGTTAAAACATTTAGTCAAAATTGACTAAATGTAAAAAGAGGATGAAAGTTGCTTGTTCATTTCAATGCTTCTTATTCTCTCTCAGGTGCCAGGAGATTGGGTCCACATAATTCTCACTAACTCTAATGCACATGTTGTGGGCATTTACAGCGCTGACTTCCCTTTGTTTCTCAGATCTCGATATCAAGTTTTCTTATTCAGTTCTACTGCTAAACCTTGGTGCAGGGGAAAAGTAGCGTTCCTATTGCAAAAAGCCAAACATGGTAAAACCTTCCCCTTTTTGGGCTCTCCTCAGTAATCAGTGAAACAAAGTAATGAGTAGTGTTTGTCTGTATGGCCGGCCAGCCTTGTTAACTTTTTTTTTTCGTGGAGTGTGGGGGGATCGCAAGTGAAATTGTTTCTTTCTTGCCGATAAAATTAATAGTAGATCTTCATTTTTTATGGAGATAGAAGAAAAGAGAAGAATTGCAAGAGCGAAGATCTATAGTGTATATTTCATGTTGTACATGTATTTGTAGTGCACTCGTATATTGTTGAGTACAATTTTGACAGTCAGCGCTTTACCCTTAGTCTCAGCTTTTCTCTATCTTCTGCATTACCACCAGACATGAAGCAGATGTAATGTTTGCGACAGATGCCGTGTGTTTTCTGTTAATGTAAAGTATGTTAAAGACTATATAGGGCTGGGTGGCCGAGTGGTAACGCACTTGCGCTCGGAAGCGAGAGGTTGCGAGTTTGACCCTGGGTCAGGGCGTTAGCAATTTTCTCCCCCCTTTCCTAACCTAGGTGGTGGGTTCAAGTGCTAGTCTTTCAGATGAGACCAAAAACCGAGGTCCCTTCGTGTACACTACATTGGGGTGTGCACGTTAAAGATCCAACGATTGACAAAAGGGTCTTTCCTGGCAAAATTGTATAGGCATAGATAAAAATGTCCACCAAAATACCCGTGTGACTTGGAATAATAGGCCGTGAAAAGTACGATATGCGCCGAAATGGCTGCGATCTGCTGGTCGATGTGAATGCGTGATGTATTGTGTAAAAAATTCCATCTCACACGGCATAAATAGATCCCTGCGCCTTGAGTCCGAGTCTGGAGATACGCGCGCGATATGAGACTTCATATAAAGACTGTTGCTATATGCACTGACCATTGTAAGGACTGGATGCATTACATTACATTTTTATGTCTGTTTACAGACTAGCCCCTACAACTATGAGGTCATTGAGTTTCTTCTGGGAGAGATCAACAGACTCGACACCAGCCCAGTGTATGAGAAGGTGAGAGAGTTTTTGTTTTCTGACTTTTTTTCAGATATTTAATTTGCGAAAGAGAGTCACAGGGAAAGACCTTTGGTGGTATAAACTCTGAAATTGGTTTAAAGATTGATGGATTGATTGACTTTCTTGAGTGTTGGAGGAGTGGCTGTTTGGCTGAAGATTTGGATATTCACTACAGTCTTGATTATGCTCTTTCAGGGCCTGAAGCTGGTGATACTCTGTGTTTGGCTTGAAATTAAAATAGAATGACCGCTTGATTGATTAACTGACCTTCCTGAGAGTTTCAATTGTTGAATGGCGATGTAGATTTTCATCTCAGACTGGCAAATGTTTTCCAGGGCTTAAAGCTGGTGTCTTACCTGAAAGTATACACACGCCGCAACCCTCCGTCAGAGTATGAGCTGACCAGCGTCAGTGTGGCTCCTGAAAGCACAGAAGAAGTAAGTCTAACTATGAATAAATCTCACAGCTGTTGTGAACATTTAACTTTACATCTTATGTATGCAGGCCACTTTCACGTTAAGAGTTGTACTTATAAGTGTTTTGTTTTGGGATGAAATGGTGACAGAAATCCTTTATCGAAAGCTTTCCTGATTTTCTCCTATAATGAAAATTGTTTTGTTGTGCCAACTCTAGCAGGAAAACAAAAAGAAAATTAAGAAAGTGTGCCATCTTGTTTGTGGTTGAGAAGATAATGATCATTTGGGTAGGTCTTGTAGTTAAGACCTTTGCTTGGGTAAGTTTTCTCTTTGCCTGTGCTCTCTGCTTTTTTTTTTTTTACTTCTCGAGCGGCTTGCTTACACAAGTAGGATCTTACAATGAAGTAGAAATTTCAAAACATGTGCTTATTATATTTGAGAAACTCGTTTGCATGTGTTTGACAGTGTGGAGACATTGGAGACATGCTGCCACATGGATCAAAACAGCGAGTTCCACTTCACTTGTTGCTGACAGGAGAACCATGGAAAATCATCAGTTAGTGCTTTCTGCTTAAGCGGTTTTTGTAAGCGTTTCTAGTATGATCTTAATACACAACATCAACTAACATCTGAGAAGTAAGCTGTCTAAATGAACACGACATGAGCAACAAGAGTAAGCGAGAGTTATGTGAAACCAATCTCCTGGCACCTTAGAGAACCCTTGAATGGACATCTTGTCACACATATTGAGCGCTTATGTCCCTTTGTTTCTGAGATCTTAAAATAGCGTTCTTCAACAATTCATTCAGATTGTCAACTGTATCCATCACCAATCGTACTGAAAGACATTGTGGGAAGAGTTTATGACTGTTGTTTTTCGGTAGTCTAGGCCTCGGAAGCTTCAGCTGGTTTCAGGGTAGTCATTACTTTCATATAACCTGCTCTACTTTGACTAAAGGTCAGCATGTGGATCAAATTATACACAGAATGATTCACTTATTCAGATGTCTTGTATGTTTGTCAATAGCTGCAGAATTAGATGCGGAAACCGTGCCCAAGTGGCTGAAAATAGCTGAACTGTTGGAGGTGAGTATCGGTACAAACTTGCCACTTTTTCTTTCAAGACGTGTGTGTGTGTGCATGCGTGTGTGTTTAGCCAGTTTACGGTCGCACTCATCACAAATCAAAAGCAGAAACAGCACTTAGGTAAAAGGTTTGCGATGTGATGCTGGCGCTTTTCTACAATGTAAACCTTTCTCAATCTCTGAACAGCTTTCAACAGACGAGGTCTACATGATGGCAGGGCAGAACATAGTTCGTCGCCACGTTGCCAACACCACCTCAGCCCCAAGCATTCCCACCATCAAAGGCGGCGGAGCAGGGCGAGACAAGAGCAAGCCGACAACGGTCAGGAGTTGGAAAGTGAGCGAGGCCAGTCTACAGATGTTGGAACAGGTGCAACACTTGCTGAGCTGTGTGCGCAGCTGTGAGATGGCCCTTGCCTGCGCCAACTGGGTTGTCAGAGAACTGCCCATGGGTAGGTTGACGTTAGCTCTTTTCACCCCAGAGCGCCCAATATCGCCTGCTCGACCTCCCATATTCAGATCCCTGAAACACCCGCTGTACATAATGCTACCTGTGACTCATATCTGTTTTCATTTCTACTGGATTTCTGCGATGTTTGACCATTTATGATTTTGGAAAACTTGTCGTAGTTACTTTGCTACGATTTGTTCAGGTTTGAAATTGACGTAGTTACATGTACTTTTCATGCCACGGGAGGAAATGAGTTAGAGGCAGTGATGTTTATATTGAATAGGTTTTGATGCAGACACGGTCTGTTTACTCCAGTGAAAGTTAAAAGAAGTTGAACTTTGTGTCAAAATGGATGAAGCGGAAAGTCTTGAACTGGTTGTGTAACTATGCACTGAGCTTAGTTAGGGATGGAATTGTCCCAAAAAGAAAGGCAGAACGAAAAAACAGCTGGGGAAAAGTGTGTCACTTAACAATTCGCTGCAAAGATAGTGAATATTTCTATGCTATTTAGTACACAGAGTTAGTTTTGTACACAGCTTTTACATTAGATTTGTTGTGTTGTGAAAAGCAAGTGACTTGACGCTTGCTGTTGCTGTACTTTCAGGTGGAGACAAGGTGCTTGGGCTCCAGGGCTGTGTTGCTTTCGCACAGAGATGGTACACAGCCTGTGAGGACAACGTGAGTGTTCCATCTCTCTTCCTATCAAGAGAATGAAAGTTTGTTTATTTCAATGCATGTTACTTCTATTACTTCTCTCAGATGCCAGGAGATTGGCTCTGCTTAACTCGCACTTACTCCTGTTGCACATGTCATATGCATTTGGAGCGCTTACTGTTACATCCCTTTGTTTCTCAGATCTTCTTCCTATCAGTAATATTAAATCCCTTCCAAAAGCTGTTTGGCATTCTTCAATATATAAGGCTTATTCATTTTTTTCAGAGGTTAGCAACCGCTGATTTATCGTGAAAGGTTCAGGGCTTCAAATATTGAGCTCTTCACTTATAACGCACGTCTTTATGATTAATGTGAAAAAAGTCTCACCCCACAGATATGATTTGCAAGTCATCTACCACATCAAAAACACTTTGTACTGAACCATGCATCTCTCGCCAATTTGAATCTACAGTCTGCCAAGAAGGAGAAGGCACATGCAGCCAGCAACAAGTTCCAGAAAGTTCTGCGCAAAGTTCTGACAGAGCAGGCCCTGTACATCAACCACCTGGCGGAACCGCAGCTGCTGCAGCTGGTTGCCATGCCCACTGACCTAATTTCACGCCTCACCGAGCACGCCGCTGTCCTAGCACAGACTTGGGAAGCTGGGCCTGTTCCTGGTGAGTTAAGGTCTAGTCTGTGTTGTTGTCTATTTTTTTCTCCTATCAAAAGAAAAGTACTCTTTCTGTCTTTCTTACAATCAAACAATGTTTGTAAGTGTGTGTTTGCATGTACAATCGAACCCACTAATAAGAAACTCGCTTATAAGAATCATCGGTTACAAGAAAGGACTTTTTGTTTCCCTGCCATATATCTTCTTTCTTCCACATGGAATTCTCCACTGGATGATTATTCATATACGAAAATACATCCCAAATTATGGGTCGGCATGACATGGGGAGTGTAGAAGGAAGGGGGAGGGGACAAGGGTTACCTCTTTAAACTCTCTGAAAGTAGCCACATGCTTATAGCACATATTAAATTACATATTCTTACTCCGAATCACATAAATGCATTGACGTAGTCAGAGATGCTAAGGTCTGAAAATCGCTACCCATCTAACAGTCAAAGGGAAGCAACCCCACAAACAAAAAAGTGTAAGTGGAAGCGTAGCTAGGGACGCTTGCCATGTGGGTTACCTCCCCTTGGAGTGACCTACGTCACTGCCGCTTCCCGAGCACGTGGTAGAACTCATACGACTTTTTTCACTTAGAGGAGGAGGTCGCATTTTCTTTCGCTCTCGTGGCTGTCTGCTTGGTGTTTGCCCGGCACCCACCGGCCACGCTATTCACCCGTGTGCTTGCTGACTGCTTCGTAGTTGGTGAGCTCTTTCCAGTTAGTCTTGTTGACTAGCGTTTTGATTGTGTTTCTGCTGAATTTCTGTCCTTTTTGGACGTTGAAATTTTGAGTGGCTTGTTGTTGTTCGGCCGCCATTTTGGTAGCCATTTTGTTCTAGCACATGTTGTCTTTCTACTGAGCTTGTTCGTCCGTTTTGGACTTTCATATTTTCAGTAGGTTGTTGTTTAGCTGCTTGTGAGTAGCTATTTTTGACTAGTGTTAGTTGTTGATTGCTACTGATTTACGTCCGTGACGGACTTGTAATTTGTTTCAGTAGTTTGTTTACCTTTTGCGTCAGCATGGCTGACAGCGATAAAAAACGTAATGTTAAGCCAGAGGGCAAGGGCAAGGGTCCTTCTAAGCCCAAGTCTTCTGCAACTTCGTCTAAGCAGCCCGTGGTGGTTGTAGTATCGGATCAGGCACGCAATACGATGTTTTCGGTGCCTATTTCTGCCCCGGAAGATGTTCGCGCTAGCTCTCAGCCTAGCGTTACTGTTTCTTCTACTTTGCCTTCTGCCCCGGCACCAGAGCCTGGTGCTTTGGTGTCTTCTCTGTTAGCTCTTTACTTCCAGAGATCCGTAACCTCGTGCGCGAGGAGATGAAGCGCTCCGTTCCGGGCTCCAGCTCCGTTTCCCACCCGGAGGTGGGGGGCACTCTTTCCTTGGCTACAGTTCGGGTTCCGGCCGCTACCTGTTCCAGAGGGGATCTCCCTGGTTCATCGCCGCCGCTGTCCGCTCCTGGATCTTCGAACCGGTCCGCTAGCGCTCGTGACGCTGCAGGACATTCCCTTTTGGGAGTCGGTTCTCTTCTTGATCGGCATTCTCTGTCTCCCGCTTGCGGGAGCTCAGGTTTGCATGTCCCCTCGGGGACGCGGTCATCACAGGGTCACTCCCTGTCAGGTATGGCTGCCCTTCCTTCCGCCAGTATTCAGTTCAAGGAAGTGGGGCAGCAGCAGCCGTCGTTTTCGATGGCTGCGCTTCCGTTTTTTACCGGAAGCATAGGTCTACCGGCTAGCGGACATGTGACAGTCCCATCCGGTATGAACCTAGCCTTACGTCAGCAGTCTTCGACAGCTGCGCTTCCGATTTTTACCGGAAGTGTAGGTCTCCCGGCTAGTGGACATGTGACAGTCCCATCCGGTTCTGACCTAGGGCAGGCCAATGGGCCTACGGGCTTCCGCCCGCAGTCCTTGCAGCATCAGCTTCGGCATAGTGCCGCTGCTTCGGTTGCACTTCCGGCTCCGCCCGGAATGTCCGGTCCGGTTCTCGACGCTTCCTCATGGACGTCGGGTTTCACGGACCATGGACTGGCCTACAGGCATTCAGGCTTCCAGCCTCCTGTGGTTCAGCAGCCTCTCCACCCTTCTGTGGTGGCGACTGCTGGCGCCTCTGTTCCTGCGACTTTGGATTTCGGTGCTTCATCCTCTCACCCTCCTCTGAGTCAGGGGGCGACGATGGACGATTTCCGGCAGGGTGGTTTGCCGGCTTACGGCTTTCCTCCCCAGCACTCTTTCGCAGGCAACTACGGTTTCGAGCCTTGCCCTTCTGTCGCCGCGTCGGACTCGCAGTCAGTCGACGACGAGCAGACACGTTCTGGTTTTCCGGCCAGGCTTAGGGCGGCTCTAGAATCTGCGGCCGAGGTCACCTCTCGTTACTTCCCGGAAGGGGCCTCGGCTACGGTGACTTCATCTTTGGCGGTTCCGTCGGCTATGGCTGACTTCCGCTCGGAGAAGGAGGAGCAACACTACTTCCGGTTTGAAGAATCACCATCTGTGGCGTTTTGCCAAATCCGCTCCTTCCGGCAGCGGTGTGCCTCCAGTTCCTGTTCCGTTGCTGGTGGCCTACGGCCCAGCTCCGGAACAGGCGCTGCCCTGGCTAGCCTCTTCTACACGGGCTTCGAGTTTTGTGCCCTCTGCGCCAAAGAAGCTTTCTTTGCCCAGGGTTCCTCGGAATTTGCTGTCTTCGTTTTCTCTCCCGCGCTCACCCTTGTCGGTGTCGCCGGAGATTCTCCCTCTTCTCGCTAAGCCGCTGAAGAAGGACTCGGGTCTGACTCTTTCTGAGCAGACTCTTTCCTCTTCGGAGGAACTTGGACGACAGCTTCTGGAACTTGCTTCCATTTCCGAGACCATCCTCAGAGCGCTTTCTCGGGCGCTTACGGAGTCCCTGGATCCTTTTACGCTCAGTACGGAACAGGACCCAGAGGATGTGGCCACTCTTCTTGCTTCCCTTGCAAGGGTTAACGAGGAACAAATGAGGTTGTCCTCTCTACACTATGCCCACGCGGTCACGTGTAGGAGGGACTTGTTTCTCGCTCATTCCCAGTTCGCTGAGGAATCAACGAAAAACATCCTCCGGTCCTCACCCTTCGTGGACGGGTCTCTCTTCGGTCCTCTGGCTCTGGACGCCAGAAGGCAGGAGATAGAGACCAACAGAGACCAGCAGTTCTCTAAGTTCGCTTTGCAGGGTCTGAAGCGTTCTAAGCCTTCTCAGCCTAAGCAGACCCAGTCTTCTGCTCAGACTAAGTCGGCTTCCCAGAAGAGGCCTCATGTTCCTTCCCGCGGGTCGAACAAGAGGTCTTCGACGGGCAGGGGTAGGGGCAGCTCTCGTGGCAAGCCCCACCCCCAATGAAGCGTTCCCGGTCTCACCCCCCCCCCCTCCCCGCCCTCCACTTTGGTGATGGCGGGGGGCCCCTCCCGGGCACTTTCACATTGGCAGGCTGCTACGCACAGCCAGTGGATAGTGGGAGTGGTGAGGTCGGGATTCCGCTTGCTTTGGCTGGAGAACAAGGCCCCGCTTTCCAGGCGCCCTCCAGTTTTCAAGCCCCCCTTCTCTCAAGAGGCACAGGCTGTCCTACGGGCGGAAGTTGCCTCTCTGTTGGAGAAGGGAGCGGTGGAGGAGGTCTCCGACCACAGCTCCGCGGGGTTTTACGGTCGGCTTTTCGCTGTCCCCAAAGCCTCGGGAGCTTGGCGTCCTGTTCTGGACCTATGGGTTCTCAACACCCTCTTGAGGGGGGCCCGGTAGCTCAGTTGGTAGAGCACTGGACTTGTGATCGAAAGGTCGCAGGTTCGAATTCGGGCCGGGACGGACACGGGTCAACTTTATGTGCAGACCCAGAGACGGAGGCCATGTCCCACCCCGGTGTCATCACAATGGCACGTAAAAGACCTTGGTCATTCTGCCATAAGTGCAGGTGGCTGAATACACCTAAACACGCAGACACCTGGGTAGCGCGACTCCGTTGCTGCTAGCTTTCCACTGGGAGGAAGCGACCCGAATTTCCCAGCGATGGGACAATAAAGTAATGAAAATGAAAATGAAAATGAAATGAAATGAGAACGATACGGTTCAAAATGGAGACGCCAGCCTCGGTCCGAGACGCTCTCCGCCCAGGAGACTGGGTGACCTCCATAGATCTGACCGATGCATATTTTCACATCCTTGTGCATCCGGCTGACCGGAAATGGCTTCGTTTCCGGTGGGCCGATCAGATCTACCAGTTCCGCGCTCTTCCCTTCGGGCTGTCCCTTGCTCCATGGATTTTCACCATGGTGGTAAGGCAGTTTTGCGCACTGGTGAGGTCACAGGGTATTCGGCTGCGAGCATACCTCGACGACTGGCTCATCATGGGTCAGAGCGAGATGCTCTGTTCGCAGCATACCCAGGTGGTTCTCCGAAGCGCCAGTTTGCTGGGGTTCTCGGTCAACCACACAAAGTCGGAGCTAGTACCGTCTCAAACGTTCACCTACTTGGGGATGACGTTCGACACGTTCTCTTGGACTGTCCAGCCGTCACAGAAGCGGGTGGTCAAGCTCCAAGCTCTCATCCGCTCCACTTTGCCTCTCGTGAGGGCTTCCCTCAGGACTCTGGCCTCCATCCTGGGGCAGATGGAGTCTATGTCTCAGCTGGTACCACTGGGGAGGGTTCACAAGCATCCACTTCAGCTTGCCCTGAAGCCGTTTGTGGATTCTCCTTGTGTGGACTGGAACACCCTCGTTCCTCTCGGGGAATGGTTCCAGACTGCTACCCTTCCGTGGCTGGACACGGCTTGGGTGTGCAGGGGCGTGCCGATCGCCTCTCCTCCGCCAGACACGGACCTCTTTACAGATGCGTCTCTGGCGGGGTGGGGGGCACACACGGACCAGCTCACAGCGTCTGGTCTGTGGTCAGCAGACCAGAGCAGTTGGCACATCAACTCCCTGGAGCTAGAGGCGGTGTCTCTAGCTCTGGCCGAGTTCCTCCCTACTCTCCAGCACAAGCACGTTCGTCTGTTCACAGACAATACCACGGTCGCTGCTTACGTGAACAAACAGGGAGGTTCGCGGTCCCCCACTCTTTCGCGCAGGACCTGCGAGATTTTGACTTGGTGCGCTCTTCACCAGATCACACTTTCAGCAAGGTACCTGCCGGGGAACCTGAGCACACTTGCGGACGCGCTCAGCCGCTCCGACAGGGTGCTTCAATCGGAATGGACCATCACGCATGGGGCGTTGCTTCGCCTTTGGGCGATGGTCCAGAAGCCGATGGTGGATCTTTTCGCCACCAGATTCTCAAGGCGCCTCCCGATATTCGTTTCGCCATTCCCCGACCCGGAGGCTTGGCGGACGAATGCATTGGACATCCCCTGGGCGGGGTTGGAGGCTTACGCCTTTCCGCCTTTCCCGTTAATCGACCGAGTCTTCAGGAAAGCGGATCTGGAGGGTCCGTCTCTGCTGCTGGTGGCCCCTCTCTGGCCCTCTCAGACCTGGTTCCCAGACCTTCTGAGACTGGCTCACGGCCCTCCCATCCCTCTCTCTCTCATGAGAGGCGTGCTCGTGCAGCCTCGAACCGGCGTTCCCCACGAGGACCCTCAGTCACTGAGCCTTCACGCGTGGAAGTTGTTCGGTCCTCGCTGAGGCGTTCTGGGGCCTCAGAACGAACTTTGGATTTGGTACAGCGCTCTCACAGATCTTCTACCTCTTCCGTTTACGCTTCCCATTGGAAGGCCTGGGCCGCATGGTGTCAGTCTCACGGGCTGAGCGCTGTGGCGCCCCGCTCTATGCATTTGGCCAACCACCTCTAGGACCTGTCCTCTCAGGGTGCCTCAGCCTCCTCTTTGAGGGTCCGCAGGTCGGCTATCGCTGCTACACTTAGACAGATTGGGCATTCTATCAATGTCAGTGGGGTTATTGCCGGAGTCATTAAGGGCGCGGCCTTGGAGGAAGCCAAGACTCGCTCTCCTTTTCCCAAGTGGGATCTCTTCCTGGTCCTTGAGTTCTTACGCTCTACGGACTTCGAACCTTTGAGGGACGCCAGCCTGCCTAACCTTACCCGGAAGGCGCTTTTTCTACTTCTCTTAGCTACGGCGCGCAGGGGTAGCGAGATACATGCCCTCTCAGGTAGTCAGGAGGACATCTCTCGTGAGCAGGATGGCTCTTTGACTTTGAAATTCCGGGTGGGGTTTCTAGCCAAAAATCAGACTCCGGATCAGCCTTCACCTGTGGTTCAGGTTAAACCACTTTCCCACATCCTGGCCCCGGACGATCCGGATTTGGTTAACTGTCCTGTTCGGGCCCTCGATGCTTATCTTGCTCGCATTCGTCCTGTTCGGTCAAGCTCGCAGAAGCTTCTGTTCATTTCCCTTAACACTAAGGGACAAGGATATCGCCAGAACAACGTTGGCCCGGTGGGTGTCGGCTCTCATTAAGCAGGCCTACGTATGGAGCCTTTCAAGAAGGGGGGGGGGGGCACACTATTTCACTGCTGCAGCGGTTATGTTATCTCAGCGGCCAGGCAGCTTGGAGCAAGCAGGCCATAAATAGCCTACCCTGCGCTGGCGGTGACCTCTTTAGTTTCGCGGGAAAATGCCAGCTTCACAAAGCCCTTGTTCATTGTACTCTGGAAGTGTACAGCGTGCTGGGCCAGTGTGAAAAAATACGTGTTTCTTGGTATGAAATGGACTGGTTTGCGTGACTTGAACGTTGGATTACCGTCATCTTGTGTATATTGTTACTCGGATATTCAGGCTTTGTGTATGTGCAAACTAGAGTTCCTGATAGGATTCGGTTTGTTTGATGTTGAAGTAATACTGCTATCGAATCTACCGGCAGGTCGTTCTTTGTTGTATCAAAACGTGCGCATTGTATACCATTTTGTAACCACGCTCAATGTTTATACCAACGACCGACTGTGTTTCTGATGTTGCCGTCAGTAAGTACTTAGTCTAAACTGTGTCATAGAGTGAGAATAAGTTTTTTAGGCTGTTTTTGTGTTTGAGTTTAGAGCAGTTTTGATTCGTTAATCCACGCGCCTAATCAGTGCATGCACCGTTTGGAACAGGCACTCGACTCTAGTGCATTTCATCTGTTCTGTTTTTTGTATTGCTTGTTTTGCGTCCCCCCCCCCTTTTTTTTTGTGACGTGTTTATTCCTGACTTAATGTTGTGACTGTAATTGTGCTTATGTTCTTGCCTGTCTGTATCAGTGTATATGGTTTTGATTGTTTATTGTTATCAATTTCTTTCAATTTGTAGTCACTCTATTTATTGATTTAAGGTGTCTCAGTTAAGAATGGCGGCAGTGCAACATACAGAAGATCTCCACATATTTAGGCTAAATGCTATGTGCAGAATTTGTGGCAGAAGATCAAAGGCAGCGAAGGACAAACATCATACCATTAGGCATTGCAAAAACTATGCATCAGGGTTGTTTCAGTTTCACGGTATTCAAGTTTCTGAAGAAGCTAATGGCACCACTTTCTCAAGTACATTGTGTGCAACATGCGCTGTTCGTCTCAGCCAACAAAAAAACCCTAACATTCCACCTCAAGGATTCTCAAAAGCAATGCATAGTAACATTGAACAAACAAAAGTGATGTGGACACAATACAACTCCAAAGTGGAAGTAGCTGACTGTAGTGTGTGTAAAACGTTTGCCGAACAAATGGCCGGTTGTCTTAAAAAAAAAAAAAAAAGCCAGTGAAAAAGCTGCTAGTCCGCAAAGAAAAAGCACATGTGTTGACAGTACTGATGCCTGTACAAGCACTTCTATTGTTGAAACCTTTCAGCCACAGTGTTCTTCAACACCTGAAACAAAAACCGCAAGCCGTGTGGTCAAAAAACGTCTGTTCGACCTGCTGACATCTCGCAAGGGTACGACTCAGAGTCAGAGTGATGTAAGTACTAACAATGACACAGTCGTCGTGTCAGCTGCTTCAACATCATTTCAAACCCAAGCCCCAGCAGAATCAAACGATAACACACCTGTAGCAAAGTCTGTATCTCAGTCACAGAAAGCAACAGATACTAACACTGTTTTGTCAAAAAACAAACCACAAACCCAACTCCGCCCAATAGAACAGTTGCAAGCACCTTTGACAAAAAAAGAGGAAGAGTATTTAACTGGCTTAGTTAGGGTGAAACTGGCACAGTCAGATGACAAGAAGACGTTGATATGTAAGACAAAAGCACAGCCACTTGTCCTAAAGAAAATTGTGAGAGCGAAAAAGTCATCAGCGCTAGTTTCTACTCCAATGAGGAAGAGAAGAGCAAAGGAAATTGCCAACTTGAGAAAAGAAATTTCCGGTTCCACGGAAGCTGACATAATAAAACAACAAAGCACTGAACTCAAGCACACTACAAAGTGCAAAAGGGATGACATTCTGAAAACAGCTGGGTTGGGACAGGCACGCGTCTCTTCAAAATCAGCAGCTCAAATTAGAGCAAAACTGTCACTTAGCTGGGCAAAACAAAGGCAGTTGCGAAAATTAAACAAGGCAATGGGAATAAAAATGGAGTGTGAGAAAAAGGAGAGGGAATTTCAGGAGGGAGTGCTTTGTGGGAAAATAGAAGTTTACACATTACGTCTCTCATGCATCAACAAAGCGACAAAGAAAGAGGAAGTTAGGGGCATTCCCGTGTCTTCTATTGTCAGCTGGCCCAAGTTTGTAACGGATCTCTTAGACCAGTACGACAAGAAGAACATGCTAACATGGCATAACAACACCTTGCCAGAAAATGAAATTTGGGTTAAAATCGGGGGTGACCATGGAGGGGGGAGTTTTAAAGTTGTTCTTGAAGTAGCAAATCTCCACAATCCAAATGCGAACTCAAAGTTGGTTGTGATGACTGAAGCCAAAGATTGTGCTGAAAACCTTGAAAAGATTTTAGGCAGCACTATTAAAGAGGGAGTTAGTGCTGTCAACGGCATGATGTGGAAAGGAAAAAGGCTGCGAGTGTTTATGTTTGGGGATTATGATTTCCAGTCAAAAATGTATGGACTGTCAGGAGCCCAGAGTAGTTATCCATGTCTTTGGTGCAAGACTTCCAAAACGCAAATGCAATGGAGTCCAAGAGAAAAAGCCCCCAAAAGAACGTTAAGAAACATGAAAGAAGACCTCATAGGGTACCAAGAATCTGGCAGTGACAAAAAACATGCCAAAGACCACTACAACGTCATTCGTGCTCCAATATGGGACGTCAAAGTGAGTCATGTAGCGCCGCCTTACCTTCATTTGCTCCTTGGTGTTGTGAACAAACACCACGATCTTCTTGCAAATGAGTGTCACCAGCTTGACAAGCAAATAGCAGATGCCCTTTCTAAAATAAAACTGAGTGAAGAGCGTTTGGTGGTGATTGACAACACTACCGAAGCATTCAGAAGGTGTGTCAGAAAAATGTATAATCTCCGAGAAAAAGGGAAACTTAATCTGAAAACGTTTCCAGTCTTCGACAGATCTGAAGGACCAACAGTTGCAGGGGTTACTGAGATTTTGAATAAGCATAGCATAACACCTCAGGCCTTTTTTGGTGGTAGCTTCAATGGGAATCACTGCAACAAATACATTAAAGATGAAGTGATTACTGCCGTAGCAGACAGCGTAGAAAGAAGGGCATTTATCCTGACAGATGATTATGGCGTGCACACCCTTGCAGGTCAAATCAAAGACAAACACACCCGTTTGAACAGTCTTTACTCCAGTGTGCACAGGCTTGTGTCACACACAAAACCAGTTGGGAAAGATGACCTTCCTGGCATCCAAGTAGCTATTTCTGAATACATGGAGTTCTACAGAGGTAACGTGTGCCTTGACAACGTTAATGTCATCCCAAAGCAGCACATACTTGAAGCACATTGTGTAGAGTTTATGGACAGGTGGGGGATGGGGCTTGGTTTGATGGGTGAACAGGGCGGCGAAAAAATACATTCTGACGTCAACAATTTGAAAAGGAGAGTTTGGGGCATGAAAAACAAGGGACAGCAACTTTGCCAGTTAATGAAAGAGCAACAAATTAAGACCTCACCGATGCTGCTTGACACCCCGCCAAAAACAAAATCCTAAACAAGAATGATAAAAAGTCATTGAGGCCTTTAGCATATTGACACAATAACAGCTCTAAAACATTGTTTTTTGTTGTTTGTTTTTCTTCTAAAATTGTACATATTGTTTTTTTTCTTCTTCTAACAATGTACATTGTGTTTTTGTTTTGTTTTTCTTTCTAAAAATGTACATAGTGTGTGTGTGTGTGTGTGTGTGTGTGTGTGTGTGTGTGTGTGTGTTCATATGCGTGTGAGGGAATGTGATCCCGCGTAAAGAGTGTGTTTACACTCACATTTGAACCGTTTAGTTTGAAATTACACCCACTCTATTCCATTACAATGCACGTCATCTTTTTTTTCTTCAGCATCTCAGAGAAATAACAACCCCAACTGTTGTTGTGTTGTTTTGTTTCGTTTTGTCTGTTCTGTTTTGTTTGCGATAATGAAACAAACGTTAAATTGTCGTCGGATCGACGAGTTTTCTTTCCTGTGGTATATATATACAAGTTTGTGAGAACAATACGAGTGAAAAACTGTGTTGAAAAACTTTCAAATCGACTTGTGTGCTGCTATTGGATTACTGACCAACAGTTGCAGGGTCAGGTAGGCTTTTTGTTTTCTTCACATGCAGCTAACAATTTGCATGAACATGTATTGAAAGACCGTTTTTTCTTTCTTTTATATTACAGGCATTAATTGCACTATTTTGAATTATACTGTTCAAAAAAAGAAACGCATAGTTGCTACTTGCCAAATTTGTTTTATTTTTCGAAAAAATTAACAGAAAATCCAATATTTAGATTATTTGTTTGAAATTTGGTATGGACACAGTTGAATGCACACACAGTTCATTTGCATCTTCAAATCAATCAGTCAATCAATACGATTGGGTGCCGAGGCTGTCAAGTCAGTAGGGGGTGTGACTGCCTTGAGCAGCAACAACTGCCCGGCACCTTCTGGGCATGGACTGGATCAGATGCCGGATATCTTGCTGTGGGATGGTGTCCCACTCCTCCTGAAGTGCCTGCAATAGATCGCGGTGATTTGCCGGCGCTTCTTCTCGCCTGCGCACACGTCTGTCCAATTCATCCCAGAGGTGTTCTATCGGGTTCATGTCTGGCGACATGGATGGCCAGGGAAGCACCTGGACATGGTGGTCGGTGAGGAACTGGGTGGTGAGTCGTGCTGTGTACGGGCGAGCGTTGTCCTGCTGGAATATGGCATCCTGGTCAGCCAGAAGAGGAAGGGCGTGTGGGCGCAGAATTTCCTCCACGTATCGCTGGGCAGTTATGCGCCCTTGGACGTGCACCAGGGTGCTCCTTCCAGCGGTATTGATCGCCCCCCACACCATGACGCCTCCACCACCATGAACGGGTGCCTCATCCACACAGTTGGGCGCGTAACGTTCGTTTACTCTCCGGTAGACCCTCCTCCGACCATCATGTCGCTGGAGCAGGAAGTAGGACTCGTCGCTGAACCACACGTGTCTCCAGTGATTCCGGACAGTCCAGCGAAGGTGCTGGTTGCCCCACTGCACTCGGTTCTGGCGATGGCGGCGGGTGAGGACAGCTCCTCTGTGAGGTCTGCGAGCTCTCAAACCAGCTTCATGCAGGCGGTTCCGCACGGTCTGGTCCGATAATCGGTGTGGCCCGGGGAGAGCCTGGACAGAAGATGAGGCCGACAGGAAACGATTCCGGAGGTGGCGGAGCCGTATGAAGCGGTCGTGAGCAGCAGTTGTCGCCCTTGGTCTTCCCGCTCGTGGCAAGTCAGCAACGGAGCCAGTGGCTTGAAACCTGACCCACAGTCTACTGATGGTGCTCTGGGACACGTGGAAGTGCCTGGCGATTGCACTTTGACTTTGGCCTGCTTGTAAACGACCCAATGCAATTTGGCGGTCTTCTCTGCTCAATCGGGCCATCTTTCGTCGATGAATTGTCGTCTGATTTCTTTGTGGCGAACAATCCGCTTTTATGGGTTTTGGAAGACATGGTGAGAGCTCAATATTCCCCGAGTTTCACGAGATTACACTGAAGCATGACGAGTGGTCATGCCAAATGAGCAATTTTGACATTGTAGCCACTGATAACGCATGCGTCACGTGCAGAGCTCACTTGTGGCAATGGACGAAAGGTCGACGACCAGATAAACATTTTCTGCAGTTTGGTGGATATCCTTGTAGCCATATAACTAAATTAACCAAATATTACAAGCTATGCGTTTCTTTTTTTGAACAGTATATATAAACGCAAAACAAATTTCACATGCGCACCATACGCATGCCTATAATATGTTTTTAAATACGACATTAATTAGTGTTCTTTTTTTGTGGCACATTTAGGATGTTTTGTTTACTGTGTTGTCTTCTGCCGTCTTACATACTGTGCCGTTCCTGTTTCTTTAAATGCAACATGCACATGTTTTTCAGAGTGTAAAGAGTGGCATAATTATATACTTGAGGAGCAAACACTTTTTCTAATTCTCTCATTTACCCTTTCTTCTGTCTTGAAAATTGTGGCATGTTTTGTTTCATACTATTGACATACATGTATTATCCGCCTATGTGTTGTCGGGGTATAATATCATGTGGCACTTCGCGCGGATTTGGGTGAGCGCGCGCGAGCTACGTTTTTTTTTCTCCTGTGGTATATTATATATACAAGTTTGTGAGACTTGTATAGGAGGGCCGTGAGGTAAGCTTTTTTGTTTTATTCACATGCAGCTAACACTGTAACATGAACAGTTTTCTTTCTTATATGTTACTGACATTATCTACACTATTTTGAATTATATACTTATATAAACGCAAAACAAATTTTACATGCGCACCATCAATGACTTCTACTAGTAGTCCTTGGCATAATATGTATGTAAATATACGACTGTATATACTCTACTGTTTGTATATATTTCGTAAAGTGTTGTATATATGTATTATGTACTTGGGGATTACCTTTGTCTTTATCTTTCATTATTTTGTGTTCTTTTATTGTGGCACATTTAGGATGTTTTGTTTACTGCGTTGTTTCAAGGTGTTTCATTAAATGCAGCATGCACATTTTTTTTCAGAGTGCAAAGAGTCGCATAATTATATACTTGGGGGGGGGGGGGGGGGGGGAACACACTTTTTCTAATTCTCTCATGTATCCTTTCTTCTGTCTTGTGAATTGTGGCATGCATTGCAATAAATACAACTAAACACACTAAAAACATCAGTTCCGAAATAGGCAATATCTCTGTGGCCACCACACACTCAGAACGACTGCTATCTCTCTGCTCGACTGCTATCTCTCTGCTCGCGGCATCCAGGTTATCAACACAGCATAACAGAGAGCTGGGGCCACGCACGCTAGCGCTGCAGACAAAGAAGAGTGCAGGTCTGGCCCTATATATTTCAGGCGCCAGTGTGGGCGGAAGGGGTTGGAGGAAGGAAAGGGTAAATAGGCAGGAGGAGAGTGGTACTGCCGGTTATTTTTAGCTGGTGGCAGCCTGGCAGAGAGTACCTCACACGGAACACAGTGGGGGGGGGGGGGGGGGGGGGGCGCAGCCTGTCTTTCCCCCTTGACTCAGCCCGAGTCCATGAATCCAGGGCGTGGGCCTCCTCCTTGGCCGTTTTACGGTCTCGGAGATTGGATGACGTCCTACGGACAGCTTACTGGCGCTCTGACGACGTCTTTATCAACTTTTACCTGAGAGACGTCGCCGCTGTTTGCCAGGATGGTTCACGGTCCCTCCCTGCCTTGGTGGCAGCGGGCCAGTGCCTTTCCAGAACTTGAGAGTGAGTTAGAACTCTTTTGATCTTTCCCACCACCTTGTTGGAGTTATCTGCATTTATGTGATTCGGAGTAAGAATATGTAATTTAATCGAAAATTTTTAAGTAAATTTTCATTTGTTTAATATACTTACCCGAATCACATAGGTAATTCCCTCCCGCCTTCCCCGCATTATAGTTTCTAAGTATTCTATAAGTCGTATGAGTTCTACCACGTGCTCGGGAAGCGGCAGTGACGTAGGTCACTCCAAGGGGAGGTAACCCACATGGCAAGCATCCCTAGCTACGCTTCCACTTACACTTTTTTGTTTGTGGGGTTGCTTCCCTTTGACTGTTAGACGGGTAGCGATTTTCAGACCTTAGCATCTCTGACTACGTCAATGCATTTATGTGATTCGGGTAAGTATATTAATCAAATGAAAATTTTTAAGTAAATTTTCGATTTACTTACACTGCATGTATGCGCCCCTACACTTACAGATATCTACAGCACAATACAGCAGGTGTGTAAAGTGAATGACCTTGACATTGGGGAGGTGCTGGTGACCGCTGTCCACAAGTGGCTTCTCTCGCCCGACTCTGCAGAGGACAACGAAACGGTGTGTTCCCCTTGAATTGATTCTTTGCTCTCTATGTATGATCCCAGGATTGATAGCCTGCATGCACGTGGCTATACTTGAAGCCAAGGACAGTCATGTAGGAATTGAACAGACAAAAAAGAAAGGTCTATGTAGGGCAGACTGACCTGGGAACTCATATGATTTTGCTGAATTTTGTACGTGTGATTGTCTACAAAACGAGCAGTACGGTTAGTGAGAAAAAAATATGACGAAAAAAATGTCTAGACTACTTTTCTTCACAAGCGCATCCAGTATTTTGACACGTTTTTAGTTTTTGTCAGTAAACATTGAATGAAGCATTTGTTTTAAACGTATTGGTAAATTTAATTAACGGTGCGACAGGCGCATGTGAAAGATGTTTGAATCATGGATGTTCAAATGCTGTCTAGAGTATGCTTATTGGTCTGAAAATACACCAAGTTTGCTTGAGAATACTCTACGTGCAAAACAGGGGTTCCCAGGTCTGGACAGAGAAACAATTATCCAGTGGTATTTGTGGCTTCAACCAACTGGTGTCCAGCCAGTTTTCATTCCCTTTGGTAGTTTATATTTTTTCTATGTCATCTCCTTTCTTTCTGGTTTTTTTTTGCAGTAACACAAGCACTTAAAAGCCTAACTTTGAATCTCATATACCTGGAGCAGGGAAATAGCCCCGTCCGTAGCAGTGCTGGCTTAAAAACTTGGTGTAATTGGTGTGGGTTCGATCCCCATGTTCGGCGAGGGATTTATTTTTCTCAATCAACTTTGTGCAGACTCTCCTCAGTGTCCGAACACCCCTGCGTGCACGCACTCACACGATAAAGAACCCAAGTTAAGAGCATAAGTCTCAGGGAAACATGAGTACACGCATACAGGAAAAAAGAAAAGAAAAAGAAAATGGGTAGCGCCATACTGTATGGCAGCTCGCTTTCCCCAGAGAGAAAGCAGCCCGAATTTCCATGAGAGTAACGTCACAGGACCATGTAAAATCTTGTCCTTATCCTTATCCATGTGTGACAGGGTGACCAGTCACTAATTATAGAGTAAGCTTTTGTCATTGTCCAGTTTAGTCTTTGTTGCCGATCAGTTTGTGTTAGGTGTCTATTCATTATCTGTTAACAAAAAGTACTGGTGTGCACCAGCCGTGCTCAAACACAGCTTGTTTACATCTGAGCGGTGGCCATGTTTGATTCCGTCTAAAAATAGATTGAGTGCATGTGCTATTTTATGCAATCTAAGGATAAATATTACTTTTAGATGTTAATAATGCATGGATATAGATACTATGTTGCTGTATGTTCATGCTTGAGTACTTTTTAAGGCCCTGTTGTTCCTTAAATTGCCTTAATGTTCGATCAGCTCCGACCCAAACCTTCGACGGTATCCGAGTTTTAGCGCCAAGTAGGTGACGTCTGGAATTTCTTTATTATCTCCATAATTGTAACTTTTTCGTAAATCTAACTTAGTGCACTTCAATTCTTATTCCATTAAGATACTTTTTGAGTTAAAGTGCATTAATAACTGTTTGCCTGGATGGAGTAAATCAAAGTTTTCCCCTCAGTTCGACCGGTGTCTCGCCGCGTGACGTCACACGCGTCATTTTAGTATCTGTGTTTCTTTATCAAGTTTAATGTCACATAACTCGTCATAAGTTCCATTTTACCACAAGTATGACACATGTATGTAAAGTTCAGGAGTTCATTTTGTAATGGAGTGAATTGTATTTGGTGCAGAAAGTGATAGAGTTTAGTAATCTTTATTTTGCTGGGTTTTGATTGTTAATCGGTCATGTGTTCTGGCTAATTAATCATAATTACTTTTTGGTCTGGACTTCTGAAGTTATATCTTGTAACATGATTTAAAAGTATTTTTCACACTGGTTCTGTAGCAACAAACCAATTTCTAATGTGTGCGTTCTTTGTAAAGTTATTAGCTGTCAAAGTTTCTAAACAAACACAGATTTGGCTATTAGGCAGTGCCAGACTGCCCTTTTGGAAATTGCTGAGAGCCGCTTGCAGTGCAGTCCGCGCGGGCAGTATAAATAGCATCCCGGTACCAGCATAAGGGGTCAGTCAGTCAGTCAGTCATTCATTCGTTCAGTCCGTGTCTCGGCTGACTGAGGAGATGTAGTCAACTTTGTATTGTATGTTGTGGCTTGTGGCCACCGGCTTCGGTCGGGTTGGCGAGAGGAGAGAAGAAGATGTTGAAACACCGAAATAAAGGGTGCCATACCAGTAGTACTGCTGTTGTCACAATGTCATCTGTTGTGGATGAAATGGAGAGAAAGACGTGTATGTCTTTGTACGTGTGTGTCCACGTGAGTGAAAGTCCAGTGAGTCCGTAACACATCATAAAGAGAACAAAAGAACATTCGTTTCCGAACCTCTACACATGTACTTTATCTCATTTCGTAAGTCTTCTTACAAAATCATACTGAAATTCAGACAGAATAAAGGTTTTGGAATGTGTGTTTTTGTGTTTTTGTTTTATTCAGTGTTGTTTTCGATGTTCTGCAGACAATGAACCTGAGTTTCTCCAACCTGAAAATGACGGAAGAAGCGATACAAGGTGATGGGAATGACAACATCAAGAGGTCAGTAGCCGTTTGCTGTGATGGATGGATGGATAGAAGTACAGCAGTAACACCTTGATGTGAGGCTCATCTGAAAAGAACAGTATAGCACTTGTTAATGAGAATTTTCTGATGCCAGAACAGATTCAAATAAGGGACATCTTTGGTTGGTTGTTGATGAATGAACTTA
Organism: Littorina saxatilis; assembly: GCF_037325665.1. Taxonomy (NCBI): domain Eukaryota; kingdom Metazoa; phylum Mollusca; class Gastropoda; order Littorinimorpha; family Littorinidae; genus Littorina; species Littorina saxatilis. The sequence continues at coordinate 80,807,878 of NC_090245.1, forward strand.
ACAAAGTATATCTGTCGCAACAGGACAGTTTCCACTAGGAAAAATTGTTTGTTGATCTCAGAAATGTTTCCTCATAAAACGTACCATTTGCAGAGTTTCCTGATACATGTACTTCAAAACTTCAGGTTTATTTTTCTTCAGGTCCACAGATATTCAATTAATAAATACTTTGCATACAGATCAGTCTTCGATGAGCATATTTCAGATGTACATGTACTTTAATATTTAGTTCCTGAAGCTAATGACAAGCTAAGTTTGTGTTTCTCCAGAGTGCTGTACTTTCTCAATCGAGGACCAAGACAGGAGATGCTGAAGTTGCTCATCAGTACAGTGCAAAGTGTAAGTAGATGTAGAACATCTTAATATGTTGCAATTACATGTATTTTATCTATGCTTTGATCACACTTAGAATTCTTCTTGCCTTCAGTTTTGACTTTTGTTGGCTCACGTAAGTGTAGCCTATGCGATGCTAACTTTTGTCTGTCTGTGCGTGCGTGCGTGTGTATGTATGTGTGTATGTATGTACTAGAATGAATACCCGCTTCGCCGGGTAGCCGGCTTCGCCGGGAAGAAGTACTTAGAGCCGTACGCCGGCTTCGCCGGGTCCGAACAATGGACCCGCCAAGCTTAGGTCCCTCCCAGATTCGTGGAATGGGAACAGCACGAAAATGATTCAGTGGTCATAATGCCATTCCTGACCATATCGAGTCCCATCCTTGTCGACGAATGTAACCGTGTTAATCACCTTTGGAGGCGAACTCCACTCAAACAGGACTGAGCAAGTTATGGCTTCTAAAAGGAAGGCCAGTACATAAATTTTCACAAAAGCCGCCAGACCACATCACAAACAGAACTGAACAATGCACAGGTGTTGCTCACATAGAGACACACACACACACACACACACACACACACACACAAACACAGAGAAGCCGTATCTATAGAGAGATAGATGACAGTGTATTTTTCGCGTGGCTATAAATTGATTCGACCTTTGCACTTTTACAGTGAGGATAATTTACGGGTCCAATTTACGTTCTGGACACTGCGTTGACCTTCTAAAAATAGTAACAGTAACAGAACGCCGGGAATATCCGAAGACGCTCCACTCACACTATAGTGCACCATTACGAAGGAAGGGAGGTAAACGCTGAAAACCTGGAGAATATGAGAAGATAAGGAAGAGTTACTTATAATGGTGAAATGAACACAAAAACCAAAATCGATTCAGCGCTGCGCGCTGAGAGCACGTGTTGAAATATCTCATCGATGATATTGTGTCCGGGGTGTAGCTGAATACGGTGTCCAAATTTGAAAAAGATCCACCGAGAACTTTGGCTTTGGTGTGTCGGTATGGGGGCCCGGGTAGCTGAGGTGGAACCAAAATAGCTGAGGTGGAACCAAAATCGGTTCAGCGCTGCGCGCTGAGAGCACGTGTTGAAATATCTCATCGATGAGGTTGTGTCCGGGGTCTCTCTGAATAAGCCCACCAAATTTGAAGCAGATCCATCGAGAACTTTGGCCGTGCATGGCGAATACACAAATACACAAACACACAGACACACAGACACAAGTCGTATATATATATAGATGTCTGTGGTAGAAACTTTAACATTTGACTGAACACCGAAATACTAATTTTACTTGGTTATTATTCAAGCAACAGCTTCAAAGTATTGAAGCAATGATCAACATTTCGTCGGCACGTATGTAGTTAAAGTGTGTATCCAAAGAAAACGGGTGGTGGGTTTTGTTTTTTTGGGGGGGGGGGGGGGGGGTAAAAACAGCCGACTGGTTTGTGTCCTGTGTGGTATGTAGACCCGGTCAGGGGTCAAGGTTAGGTCAGATCACGTGAAGGATTGTGGTATAGATACAGTTATCACCGAGCTGCAGTTCGCCGATTCGAAGAAGACGACTCATGATTTCACATTGTTCGGTTTCGTAGCTCCAGAAAAATAGATAAAGAAGATACCAAAGGAGATTTCCTACAGGTTAATCTGCACAGCGTGTTTCCAGTGTCTGCGCGAGGAAGCGCTGTCGAAAGCGCAGTGTCGATCTGGCAGTCGTGTCCCCGCCGTAAGTAGGCTACAGACAGACAGATCTAGATCTAGTGTCTCGCACTCTTGCACCGTATCACTTATGCTTACTCTTTCTTTCTTTCTTTATTTGGTGTTTAACGTCGTTTTCAACCGTTCAAGGTTATATCGCGACGGTATGCTTACTGTGTGTGTGTATGTGTGACGGAGTGATTGAGTTTGTGTTTTTTTTTTTTTTTTTTTTTTTTTTTATTTTTTTTTTAGCATCAAAATGATCATATGTCATCATATATTGATCTTTTTTTTTTAAACAATATTCGCATCATAATGTATGGCTGTCTTTACATTATATCAAAGAAAATAAACAATAGTTTGTTTTTAATTAATAAAACTTCAGACTAACGAAATCTCAAAACAACATGATTTCCAAAAATAATTTCCAGTGTTAATCGTGAATCGGTTTTTTTAAAAATGCTTACGCACATCTTTGCGATTAAAATAATGTGATTAATCTTCTTCATATTTTTGCTGTTACTTTTTATACCAAAAAGCACATCTGTAACATTCAACCTAATTCTTTCACCAATGTTTACTAAAATGTACATTTCAATATATTTCCAAAACCTGAGCACTGTTGGGCACTCAAAGAAAAAATGCTCCAATACATCAAGTTCATCCTTACAATATGTACAGTTTTTATCAGCCTTCACTTTCATTTTACACAATAAAATATTAGTTGGATAAATGTTTTGCAATATTTTCCAATGCAATACACGTAATCGAACTTCACTAGTGACAGTGGCTGCTAAGTTCCAATTCTTTTCGTCAATTTCAAATCCTAATTTTCTTCTCCAAAATCCTTCTGAACAGGGTTGGCTGTATTGTTTTCCTACCAGAATCTTTCGAATTTCTTTTACTGATTTAACTTTTTTCCCACAGAAGGTCGGAATGTCACAGACTGAACAATTTACATCGTTTATATCGACATTTCTTAAAAGGAGATGTACAGCTATTCGAACAACATTGTACTCAAGCAATCTATTTGCAGTGTAGCCAGTTCTTTCACACACTTCTTCATAGGTAGAAAAACGTCCATTCTCACACACATCGCTCACATACATTATACCACTTTTAATCCAATCCGCAAAAAAGAGTGGGTTTCCTTGACAAATTATATCTTTGTTGTTCCACAACAAACCGGAAACAGAATTACCATTATTATCGAGTTTGTGTTACTGTTTGTCGATTTCTTACGTGAGCCGTGAAGGCTTCGCCTCTTGTTGTATGTTATATTGTTAGAGTCTCCAAGTTTTTTTTAACTTAAGTCTGTTTTATGTTTTTTGTCTTCTTTCTTTTTCCCCCAATACAGTTTTCTTCACATGAATGTGCGTCAAGATCTGTACAACCTGTGGAAAATGTATTATGCTGCTGTTGTTTTGACAGGGAGAAGGGGAGAGTACCAGTCACTTAGGACGCATGCATTGTCTGTACTGCTTGCTGCAAATTGCTGACGATGCTGATCTGCAGCCCCTCGGACACTCCTGTCACAGCATCAGGTAAATAATGTATTTAAGTCGCGCTTTGCAGTGTGTTAACTTCGTTTCAGCTCTTGCAACGAAGTCGACTTTGGGCTTAATTAAGGATAGGCTTAAATGTTGTAGAACCACTTTTTTGTGTGCTGTTTAAAGTAAAAGTTTTGAATACAACTGTCCATTTGTTTGTTTTGTTTTGTTTGTTTGACTGTCATAGCACGCTTTATTCAATCATGTGCAAGGTTCAAGTAAAATGTGCTGACTTTTTAACCCACATCTAATTCGCTTTGAGCAAAGTGAAGAGAAAATGCACATCATGATGTAAAGAGAAAATGCACATCATTAAGCAATTTTTGTGTCTTACCTCATTTGTGAAGTTGAGAATGCTATGCTAACTTAAGCTTAACGTCCTCACAGGAACTAGTGCCTATTAGGGACATGAAGTGGTTATAATTATGCTAAAAAAGTTGAGAAGAATCTGCCTACTGTATTTATTCTCACGCTATACAGAGTCTTGTTTGGTTGCTTGCATGCCATTTCCACACATTTTTTGCACACACTTTTCAGAGAAATGCTGCGTGTGTCGTGTTACCTGACCCAGCTGGAGGAGCTGCACATCCAGCACTCGGTGCAGACACTGACTGACTGCAACAAGACCGGACTGGTCAAGTCCATCTGGAGGAACCACAAACATCAGAAATCGGTAACTTTTACTTTATATGCCTGTCTCTTGTATTTCTTTTGTCAACATCTGCCTCTTTGTTTGCTGAGCTTTCGGTAGTGAAAGTGTTATTTTACTGCCTATGACAGGGTTCGTACAGGTCATGGAAAACCTGGAAAGTCATGGAATTTGATTTTTAATTTTCCAGGCCTGGAAAGTCATGGAATTTCAATTCAAGCCATGGAAAGTCATAAAGATAAGAAAGAAAAAAAATTAACCTTTAGCACGCCAGCGGCGATTTGCGTCGCCAGCACAAGGCTTGTTCGTATGACCAACTTCTCGTTCGTATTTGCATTCGAGAATAACGGTATTTTTAACGCCACTTGAGCCAAAGCGAGGCTCACTTCCTTCCGTTATCTCGTTGTGTCGTCTGCGCTGCATTTGAGTCGGTTTCGTCGAAGTTTTCTGCTTTTGTTTTTGCATCGATAAAGTACTTTAGCGCTTCGACAAGCAAGATGGAGGATGATGAGTTTGAAACGTTCTTTCGAGTTGTTTCTTGACAACAAAAAGTATGCGGAATTGGAACGAATTACCGAGGAAGATCTTCGCAATGAACTGTGTATCGCGGTGAAAAGAATGACAGTTCGTCAAGTCACAGTGACGGTTACGAAACGGAATTTACGAAAGTGCAGATGGATACAAACAGTGGCTGGTCCAGTTTAGTGAAATGACAGGACCAGCAAACATTACCGATAATCTGACTGCGTAAAATGGCGACCTGTGGATCTAGTCATGGAAAATGTTATTGAGGCTCATGGAAAAGTCATGGAATTTTGTTTTTAAAAACCAGTGGGGACCCTGCTATGAGGTGTTTCGTTGCTAAAATAAATAAGTAAATAAAGGTTTGTTGGCTGTTGGTTAAAAGAGAAAGACTGAGTGAAGGGTGCATGCAGACAGTTGGGACGATACAGGATGGATTCATGACAGAGGGAAGTAAGTAAAATTGTTGGGGGGTCAAATACACAGGTTTCTATGATTGTTAGTCTGTAGAACAATCCTCCCAGGCGCAGATCCATGGCCCCATGGGACCTATGCTGACGAGAGAGTCTGTGAAATGAATGCATATTGCACAGGATAGGAAGGATGTTAGGGATAGGGAGCTGTGAGTGGGGTGGGGGTTGGGCGGGGGGTGGGGGGGAGTGATACAAGAAAGCTGTGAAGTATCTTATTCCAGTTAAATATGCATATATTTATGTGCAACGGGTTGACTTTCAGGCGGTGAGATTGTCAGCAGCCCTGTGTCTGGACTACAAGCTGCACGACCGACAGCAATGGGCCGCCATACTGCAACAGATGATCACGCTCCACATGGTCAGTTAACTGTAGGCTACTAGCAAATAGATAACAGACTTTCTTACTTTGAGCCACCAAACTTACCCATCTATATGAGAATCTTCAGATTTTTAACTGAAATCAGACTTTTCTGTGAGCCCAAGGGCTTTGATTATGGAATAGTTTTTGAGATTCAGACACAGAGAATCTGATTTATTTTGGTCTCATAGGTCAGTTTCAGACTTCATGCACTTCACAGTTCCAATGCCTGCTACCCCTTGTCCTTAAGTTGCCATCAGCAGTAGAACAAAGTCATGAACAAAGTGCTTGTTTTCAGCTGTGTGAGTTGGAGCATGTGCTACAGAGACTGACGTCTGTCCCCACCTTGTGGAGTCTTCCCATCTTACCCTCCTCCTGGCAGGCTGTGCTCACGGCTCCCCTCAACAAAGGTACATGTCACATTTCTCTTGTCTAGTGCACATTCATTTACTTTTTTAAAGTTACTGCTATAAAGAGAAAGAAAAATAAGTTTGTTTGCCTGAAATTTGAGGTTGCTCAAGAAAGAATGTTAATAACACCGTGAGCAGTTTGTCTTATGGTCGAAGGTTATATAAACAAACAAAAACAGAAAAGAAAAGATGAGGTGCACAGAGTGCTCAATTTATAATTCTGTAGCCTGTGTTTTTATAATAAAAAATATTAAAATATAGATGCAATTTTTCTCCTTGTGGTTGTAAACAGATTCGTTTTAACACAAATATTTGTATGCTGCAGCGACACTACCACTGACAGAGGAACAGACCAAAAGCTGTCTGCATTGCTTCAATCTTCTACAGAGGTCAGTTCTGCATCGTGGGCAAACAAAGATCATGTGGTGAAAACATGAAGAATTCTGCTATTTGTGCCTTTGTGTTTAATGCGCAAAAGGTTGCATGTCAAAAGTGTTAAACACAAAAACAGTTCATTCATCAGTACAAATTGCATGGTTAATGTTGTCATAGGCACGTACGAACAATGCCTTTGACTTTGAGCCTTTCCATACAGATTTGAATGGTTGTTCAGAAAAATTGTTATTACATTGTTTCCCTTAGGTGAGTGCAGTAGGTACAAGTAGTGGAAAGCCACTCCTCTTACAATAAATAATTCAGTAAGAATGTCATCAGTTTCACGAAAGTGAGGAGAGGTTTTACGTAGTGGACCCTCATCCATGTGATTTTGCAACTGCCTTTGGTGGTGGTTTGAATATTGTGATGTTGTGCATCTGTCATTAGCTGCCCTGTATACACACGCAGGATTTTGTCACAGCTGTTCATGCTCTTGTTGTTTTTGAGCTTCGTAGTTTTGTGCTTTTGTTGCTAGTTGCCCAGTGCTGGGACAGCTGAACCTGTCGGCCATGACGCAGCACTTCGAGCGGCTGCAGCTTGATGTGTGTGCAGCGGCCTGCATGATGATGGACCCCACTGTGTCACACAGCCATGTGCAGGTTTGTTTGTTTGTTTGTTTGTTTGCTTAACGCCCAGCCGACCACGAAGGGCCATATCAGGGCGGTGCTGCTTTGACATATAACGTGCGCCACACACAAGACAGAAGTCGCAGCACAGGCTTCATGTCTCACCCAGTCACATTATTCTGACACCGGACCAACCAGTCCTAGCACTAACCCCATAATGCCAGACGCCAGGCGGAGCAGCCACTAGATTGCCAATTTTAAAGTCTTAGGTATGACCCGGCCGGGGTTCGAACCCACGACCTCCCGATCACAGGGCGGACGCCTTACCACTAGGCCAACTGTGCCGGTGCCATGTGCAGGTAGGGATGTCATCAATTCCTTATTGCTACCATATCTTTTCTGACTTGACTTTTTGGACTAAAGAAACACAAGCAGAAGATCGCTTTTTCGTTTGTGTGTATCAACAAAACAGTGGGATTCACTCTTTGTAAACTACTGGGTAAGAGAATTCAAATTTACATTCAAATAGACTTGCAATAAGCAGGTTGTAAAAGAAAAATCTGAAAGATTGGGATTGAAGAATTGTTCATCGTAGGCAAAATTCTAACAGAATTTCTGATGGTAATGATTCCAGTTGCAACAGAAGGTCCAGGGGCCCGGTAGCTCAGTTGGTAGAGCAATGGACTTGTGATCGGAAGGTCGGAGGTTCGAATTTGGGCCGGGATGGACAAGGGTCAACTTTATGTGCAGACCCAGAGACGGAAGCCATGTCCCACCCCTGTGTCACCACAATGGCACGTAAAAGACTTGGTCATTCTGCCATAAGTGCAGGTGGCTGAATACTCCTAAACACGTAGACACCTAGGTAGCGCGACTGTTGCTGCTAGCTTTCCATTGGGAGGAAGCGACCCGAATTTCCCAGCAATGGGACAATAATGTAATGAAAATGAAATGAAAATGAAAGAATGTTAAGGAGTCTTACTATCTGTTTTATTGTTTCAGGAACTGTTGAGCCAGGACTCGGCACAGCTGATAGACAAAAGCTACTCATTGATACACCTTGGTCTGAATTTACCTGCTGCAACTCAGGTATTGTAATCATTACCTTATGCCCCATTGTTTTCATGCTCCATTATCTAGAACGATGTTTGAAGAGTTTCTTTTCAAACATTATTTGCACACCCTATGGTTCTTCTTTTACTGAGTGTCAAAGCTGTATACAGTAGTCCCTTCCATTTCCGGCCCTTTCGTGGGCGTGAACCTGCCCGGAGCGGCCAGCTTTCCCATGACTAATGAGTTTTCCTTCTATAATTGACTCTTAATGGCCGTTAACCTGTCTGACGAGGTCAACGGTCTCACTTTCGCGGGCGAGCGCCTGTGGTGTGTGTTGTGTACACAGACGGCACAGCACGAGCAGACGACATGAATACTTACGCATGCGCAAACTGTAAATACAGACATGCGCATACATGTACATTTACGGCAGTCACTTCCGGATCGATCACAGCTGATGTGAGTTTGAAACACTTGTTTATCTGACACTCAAATACATATATAATAATCCAAACAACACACATAGAAACATACAAAACAATAGCTTAGCCAGGACGATCGAGTTAAACACGCAAATAATTAAGATGTATAAACGAAAGCAAAACTAACAGAGACAATGAATCGGCGGCTCATGGATGATCGCTTTCTTTTCTTCATGAAAACTTGATCGTGTTTTTGGGTTTTTTTTGGAGGAGGAGGGGGCCTGTAATGGACGGCCACCTGATATTTGCGGTCACCTTTGCAATGACTAATGGGTGACCGGATATGGCAGGTACTACTGTATATATCCCTGTCTGATTGCATTAATATCTAGATACATTGTAGGTCTATTATTATGAATAAGGCACTGTGAAGATCTCCTGTTGTCTTTATCCATCTCCTTTTCTTTCACTCAGAGAAAGAGAGACTGTAAATAAGAAAATGCACACATCTTGAGTTTTAAAAGTCTGTAAGTGAGTGGGTTTTTTCGCCCTTTCTTTACTGGTCAAGGTTGGTGTTTTGAACACATTTTTTGTGAGCATATATTTGTGTATTTGCATAAAGACAGGCCCATGTCTTTTTAATCATGAGAGTTTTGTCTGTGTGAGCAGGTGAGAGAAGCGATATTCCACAGCATATTGCAGCAGGGCGACTATCACATGGTGGGCCCTCAAGCCCTGCAGGACTTCATACACTTCATCATCCTGCAGGACAACATTGATGGATGCCTCGTCTTTGCTGTGTCTAACGACATGTGAGTTGCATGGTGCAGAGAAAGACAGATGGATTGGTGGATAGATGGACGTTTTGATTGAGCTGAACTAAGATTTAACAGGTTACAATAATTTAGGTCCAAAGCTACACTTTTTCTTTCTCCCTGTTCCCACATAAAGCTAGAGAGAGTAATGTGTCATAACCTTATTATTTTGTGTTTGCTTTGCTGTATTTATTTTCAGTTTTACATGTGTGTATATGGTTTTGTGTGTGTGCAAGCGCACGTACGTGAGTGAGTGTGCATGTGTGTCACTAAGAGGATGGAATGGCAAACTTCCATTAAATGGCCAAATGAAATGTATTTCATTTATTCATTCCAGGCTGGCCCAAGCAGAATCGTTGATTGAACTGTACCTTCAACATCACCCTGAACGTCACGATGAAGTCAAGGCTTGGTGTGAAAACAACGGATATGAAATGGACTCCAGTTTACACGTACGTCACAGGAGTACATTTGTTGATTTCTCTCTGCCTTTCTGCACTTTTACCTGCTGTATGCAGGTCTGTCTCTCAGTTCGTGTGTCTGTCCGTGTGTGTTTTCCGGAGATCATGCCCAGGATAAAAATGTTCTCAGAAAACCAGTAAACAAAAAGAAAAGCTGTCTGATTTAACATTCATTCCTGATTTAACATATATATGTATAACATAAGGAATGAATGTCAACCAGTGGCCCAGAAACACAAGCTGTGAAAAATATTTGTTTGTAGTGTGATTTTTTTCGATTTTTTTGTCCCCGTTTATATTTGATATGATCACCGGTAACACTTACTCTTAAGACGCAGTATGGCCGCCTGTTTGGCAGGGTGATTAAAAACTGTTGATATACTGTATACATAATCTTGGATGACAGTCACCTTCCCTGTATCAAGTGACCCTGCGAGTGTTAAATGCAGGTACCCTCAACAGCATAATATGGCTAACACGTTTACTTCTGTCTTTATGGCTTATCATATTCTGCTTCATTCTTTGGATCAGTTGTCTTTTGTGCCCATGCTGCTGTTAACTTCTTCAGTGCCTGCTATATCCAGTGGGTTTATTACACCACACTAGGATTTCCTTACTTAGGCCAAAATGTTAAAAATCAATTTTTCCGATTCCCTGACCAAACCTTATTTTTTCCTTCCGACCCTAGACATTATTTTTACCCTACCAAAAACAAAAACAAAGTAAATAAAACATGAATCTCAATATGCAAGACTTTACAAGGACAGAGCAAATTTAGAAATATAAAAATAAAAATAAGATTTTCAGCAATTAAATAAATGCGAATGAATAAATAAAACATCAACCTTTAAAAAAAAATATTTGAACAGTTTTTTTAAAAGCTGACCTACCGACTCTCGTTTGTTTTGCATTGTCATCGGAAACAAAACGTTTCATTTATTTTTTGCCTCACCTGTATCTCCTTTTGCAGGCTTATCTCCACATGAAAGAGCTGGTGTGAAGTCTGGTTACCTCTGTACCTGCAGTCTACTCGGTTGGAGTTTTGTGCAATGTGATATGTTGAAGAGGAAGAAAGTGTGAACTACTGCACTGCTGTTGCAATCAATGCAGGAAAGGAGCTGGATATTGTTTGCATTTTTGTACATTTGTGACCCTCCACCACGAAATGAGTCGCATGTCACCTCGCGCGGTTCTGCGCTAGGCTTAATATAAGTCCGGGGAGTGTCTGGTAACAGTGTGTGGGTCACCTTAGTCACAGGCTTATAACTCAAACAGTTTTCGCTCTTTTCTAAAACGGTTTTCACCACTGAACAGAGCATAAAAATCTCGTTATGAAAATGTAAAAATATGAAAACCATGCAAAGGTGACAATGCGACTCATTCCGTGGTGGAAGGTCACATTTAACAGTATGCATGTAGACCGATTTTTCCCTTCTGCAAAGTAAGTTGTGTTTTGTGTGTGTAGTATATTGTATTCTCTTATGAATGCTTGCCTATCCCAGGACCTTTCCAATAGCTTGTATTTTATATGGTGAAGTAAATTCTTCTTGTTCAAAATTAAAGAAAACTTGTTTACATACATTCAGGCATGGGAATTGTGTATTTACGTTTCAGCGAAAATAAAAAATTGTTCGCGGCAAAAAAAAGGTAAATTAAATTATATGTACATGTATACAATTGTCTCTCTATCCATTATTTGCTTACACGAGAACTATCAAAATATTGGTCTAAGATGCTAATATTCGTTTTCCTTCTGGGGGGATTCGCTCTGCCCCTGTACCCCACCGGAGCCTAGGCGGCCCCTGGACCTCGACCTATTTTCAGAGTTTTTTCTATTTTTGAATTCCCATGCCTAACATTGTGCTGTCCCTTTGACAAGATCTTGTGTTTTCAAACGTTAGCCTTGAAGGCTTTGCCTCTTGTGTTGAAGTAAAGCTTGAGAAAGGGTAACAGATTGTGTAGATGAAGTTTATCACTGTAAGTTTTATTATTAGTGCATGAATCTCAATGAAAAACTTGACCTCGATGCTGTATAGAAGATAAATCTGCAACTTCGATTGACTGGACCGTGTCACATGGCAGTTTATTACTGTTTTATGTTAATGTTAGACCAGGCTCAGAAGTGGACGTTAAGAACATAAGCAAATAAATGGTAACAATAATTATACCGTTTTTGTGTCTGAAATTATACGGTCTTGTGTGTGTGTGTGACATGGTATCTATTTTGGCATAATTCTGCATTTTGTGTAGGCAGACATCGTGTCTCTCTCTCTCTCTCTCTCTCTCTCTCTCTCTCTCTCTCTCTCTCTCTCTCTCTCTCTCTCTCTCTCTCTCTCTCTCTCTCTCTCTCTCTCTCTCTCTCTCTCTCTCTCTCTCTCTCGCTCGCGCACACATCCACTCCCACACACATACACAATCTTGACCGACAGCAATGATTCAACACATTAGTAGTCTGTACTGGCATTCTCCTGAACAATTTCTGTGATGCAGAATCACAATTGGCATTGTGCAAATCAACAGTTGTTTAGCCCTCTAATAATTTTACAAATAACCATTCTCAAACATGCCAACGGTGAGAAAATTATCTCCAGTTAAAGGACATTCTTAGGCACAAATCTCCTAAAACAATTCACGGGAAAGGAGCAGCTGGACCTTCATCTGCATTTGATTGAAGACTAAAGGCACAGTACTTTCTGCAAAAACAGTTTTACGCACTATCTCACATCTTTGCATGCTTTTACATGGGATAAGACCATCCCACCACTTGGACACATACCACAAAATCCACACCTTGACTGGTTCCTGTGCAGAGTTGGAATTTGGTTTTCATAAATTACTTTCCCAAAAGGTCGCTTGTGGCCTTTCCCAGGAGCATCTCGTTACTCCCCCGTATTGTTACTCCCCCGGCTCGTTACTCCCCCGGCTTGTTACTAACCCCAACCCTAACCCTCACCCTAAGGGGGAGTAACGAGCCGGGGGAGTAACGAGCTGATCCCGCCTTTCCCCATGTAACATCCTGGCCATGCAGATCTGGGATGGTGTGCGAAATCGTCAACACAGGAAGCACTGTGACTTTAATTTCACAGGGAAAACACACCAGTATCAAGCTTTGTTGAGAACGTGCAGACACTACAGAATAATCCAAATTCCAGAGCCAGCTATGGAGGAGAAAATACATGAAAGAGCAAAAATCAAACAACTAGTAGATCCAATTTCTCTTCCTCAAAAGCAGTATGTTTCGTTGTAGTGGTTTTTTTTTTCTGGAATGAAAGGATGTTGCGTGCAATTTACCTGAAAATGAATTGGGTCTGCCTAAGATTAAAAAAAAAAATTGCAAACCTTTTTTCTCTCCAGGATATATGAAGCAATATCTTCTGGGTAATCTTGAACTTTAGCGTGTTTAATTCATAGCTCAGAATCCAGTGACATTCTTTACTTATTTTTGATACAAGTCCATGTAAGCAAGCCAAAGAACATTTGTCGTGAAATTAATTGACGGATTGAGCTTCAAACTTAAGCATAATTAATTAATTTGGTTGTTCAATCGACGAAAATGCACCGAAAATGGCGTACGTTGTCAACCATGGGACATCATTTACACGAAAGAGTTGTCTCCCTTGTCCGATCATACGGATAATTCCTTCTTTGACCCATGTAAACAAAATGCATTCGTACAGTTCATCGGAGTTCATTCCGTAACTTCAAAGGGATCTAAAATGACTTGTTATGATTACAAGTGCAGGTTCTACAAATTTGGAGACTGAAATGCCTCTGGATTCTGAGCTACACAGAGAAGGGCTTCCTTTGAACACAGCCCTAAGCTGAAGATGAAAGTAGAATAATCCTTTTTTTGACTCACATGCGAAGCAAAAGTGAGTCTATGTACTCACCCGAGTCGTCCGGCCGGCCGGAAAACTTTAACGTTGGATATTTCTTGGACACTATTCAGTCTATCAGTACCAAATTTGGCAAGATGGTGTATGATGACAAGGCCCCAAAAAACATACATAGCATCTTGACCTTGCTTCAAGGTCGCAGGGGCCATAAATGTCTAAAAAACAGCTATTTTTCACATTTTTCCCATTTTCTCTGAAGTTTTTGAGATTGAATACCTCACCTATATATGATATATAGGGCAAAGTAAGCCCCATCTTTTGATACCAGTTTGGTTTACCTTGCTTCAAGGTCAAGGTCACAGGAGCTCTTCAAAGTTGGATTGTATACATATTTTGAAGTGACCTTGACCCTGAACTATGGAAGATAACTGTTTCAAACTTAAAAATTATGTGGGGCACATGTTATTCTTTCATCATGAGACACATTTGGTCACATATGATCAAGGTCAAGGTCACTTTGACCCTTATGAAATGTGACCAAAATAAGGTAGTGAACCACTAAAAGTGACCATATCTCATGGTAGAAAGAGCCAATAAGCACCATTGTACTTCCTATGTCTTGAATTAACAGCTTTGTGTTGCATGGCCTTGGATGACCTTGACCTTGGGTCAAGGTCACATGTATTTTGGTAGGAAAAATGTGTAAAGCAGTTCTTAGTGTATGATGTCATTGCTAGGTTTAGTTATTTGACCTTGACCCTGAAGGTCAAGGTCATGTCAAGGTCAAGCATGTGAGTCGTATGGGCTTTGCCCTTCTTGTTGGCACATGAGTTCCACATAACTCTTGCTCATTATTGTCTTGTGTTGTAAGCGCTTTTGTCCCTTTGCTATTCAACATCATAATAGACGAACTCCGGAATTAGCTCTGTCAGGTTTGTATGGGTTGTGAAAGTGAATACTCTGGCTTTTATTGAGGCAAACTTTCCACACGTGCTCCTTGTCCATGTGTTTCAGACACACCCCTCGCCAGTGACTGGCCATAATTTCACGTGGGAAAGTTTGCCTCAATAAAAGCAAGATCAAGAGTATTCACTCGTTCACAACCCATATATATCAGGGGCGGGGATATAGCTCAGTTGGTAGCGCGCTGGATTTGTATTCAGTTGGCCGCTGTCAGCGTGAGTTCAAACCCACATTCGGCGGAAATTTATTTCTCAGAGTCAACTTTGTGTGCAGACTCTCTTCGGTGTCCGAACACCCCCCGTGTACACCCGTTGTACACCCGTTGGGGTGTGCACATTAAAGATCCCACGATTGACAAAAGGGTCTTTCCTGGCAAAATTGCTTTGGCACAGTTAATAATTGTCTACCTATACCCGTGTGACTGGGAATAATAGGCCGTGAAAGGTAAATATGCGCCGAAATGGCTGCAATCTACTGGCCGTATAAAATTTCATCTCACACGGCATCATTGCAGAGCGCCTAGAACTGTACCCACGGAATATGCCCGATACAAGCCTCCTATTGATTGATACAAACCCCACAGTTATTTCCGAACATCGTCTATAAACTGGCCAGGCTTTTACATGGGGTAAGGCCACCCCTCCACTACAGTAGTAGCTTTTCCCCCACTTCAAAATTTTATTAATTCCTTTCTTTCTAGCTTGCTATCTTTCTTTGTTCCCCCTTCCTCCTTTCCTTTTGTTTTTCCGATGTTTAAATACATGTACCCAAATGCAATAGTCAATTCAGTTTGCGAAGACTTTCTCACAGTGGCGCTGCTGTTAGCTTTGAGAAAATAACTTGTGCTTCAGTAATATTGTCTTTCTTTCTTTCCGATCAAAAAGCAAGATTACATCTAATACAACTACAGTAGACCTTTAAGTTTGCGATGATTTTCTAACCACGGGCTTACACTCAATTTTGTGAAATTAATTTGTGCTTCAGTAGTATTTTACCCATTGAACTTTAGGGCCAGTCACCCACTCATTTTGATGTGACAAATATAGATTTTTATGTTAACACGAACGTGCCTCTAAAAACACTCGCTGCAGCTGATTTTACTGATAAACTCAAAATACGTGATTCGCTCTGAGTGCATAAAAAAAACCTGAAATCTGTATGAGAGGCGAATCACTCAAAATACCCCCTCCAATTTCAATTTCAAAACTGGAACAAACGTTAACAACAAACCGATAAAGAAGGGGATCGCTGTCACGATTCTCATCTACACTCTTCTATGATTTTTGTGTTTCCTTTTTTGTTCTTAGTCGTTTAAAACTATCTTTGTAAGCATTTCTCTATCTAAATTGCGAATGAAGACAGTCGTCGAAACTCGATGAGTCGAGTTGTGTCTTGCTTGTTACATTTCGACAACTGGTGTCGATTCCATTTTGTACCTCTCTCGCCCGCAGTCATTTGTATTTAAAGTTTTAAACCCCCGATTAGGATAGCATTTCCCCGTTGCCGGATTACTCTTGTGAATATCGTCATCAATTTTTACAGGTGTCCAAACAAACCACTCTGATATATAGACAACTTCCATTGAATTTCAAGTTGTCGAAGAGAAAAATTCCCCTCAGTTTCCCCGAAAATAGGGATAAGGCGAATTCGAAGAAGCAAAGAGGGCTTGGGAGGGACTGTTATCATGCTGTCATAAACCGTACCTTTCGTGATTTGGTCTAGAGTACACAGCTCTTGTGAAAAGTATAAAGCGTGCTATTCACGATTGCATTGAAGGGTTTTATCAAAAGCCTTCAATACTTTGATCGCTGGAACGACATTTAGTGATCACCCGGTTGTGGAGTGTATAAGTATCGTGCGGTAGCTAGGGAAGAGCATAGCTGCTTGTTGTTTGGACATGTCTGAGTGTTCCGTTTTTGTCTGATGTTTTTCTCTGTGTTTGTCTATTCTAGTTTTCTGATCGTCGTACCATTTACGGATAGTGAGTGGTTGCGTGAGAGGGTTTGGAAGAGGATGAGGTGTTTGGGTGTGGACGGGGGTGAGGGTTTAGCGTAGGTTATGGCAAGTGGTTCGTTTACTCTGATTTTCTTGTTTGTGTGTGTGGTGTTTTTGTTTATATATTTTGTTTTTAATTATGTTTTTAATTTCATTTATTTCTTTCTTGCGGTAAGGCAAGTTACAATACTACCTTTTTATCATCCAACCATGCATTCAATCGGCCAAACAACCGATCGACCAACGAATGAAGGAAGGAAGGAACACACGAACGGACGTATGAACGAACGAACGGACCAACCAACCAACAATTATCAGATATTCAATCAACCTACCAACTAATTTAAAGAAAAGAAAGAGACTGCGCGATGAACACTGACCATTGTCAAATTTTGTTTTCATGAACTTTTTGTGGCGCCTGTGTAAAGCGCATTCTCATTTTGTCACCAATGTTTTGTGTGTTGGCAACCACTTGGGTGTGTCAGTTAGATTGAACGCTGAACACGCACGCACACATACACACGTACGAACTCTCTCTCTCTCTCTCTCTCTCTCTCTCTCTCTCTCTCTCTCTCTCCCACACGTACGTGCGCACACACACACATACACACACAAACACACACACATACATACATACACACACAAACACAAACACACATGTATTAAACATACCAATAATAACAAGACAAATACTCGTTGCAGCTTTGTAGTTTGTATGATATCATTACATATTGTTCTTCTATTGACAGTTTTCATCTGACACAACTTGTACAGGAAACCAGTCACTAGCGTCTCCTTTTTCGCACACTCCTCCCTATGTAAGCAATTGGGCTCTCTATCTCAGAACTGATCTGGCCAGGCTTGCACTGACACGGGATAAGACCATCCCTCCACTTGGACACATACCAACAATAAACATCTTGACTACTTCCTGTGCAGAGTGAGAGTTTTTGATGAATTTTTATTATAATGAATTGGATAAAAGCCGCCATGCACGAAACGCAGCCAGGCTGTTGATTTTGGGTACATGTCCAAGTGGAGGGATGGCCTTTTCCCGTACACAAAGCCACACCAGATCTGGGATGGTCCGCCGAGTCGTTTACACGAGAACGACTGTGCCTTTAAAAAAAAATATAGACAAATTGCCCTCCGTCTCTCTCATTGTGTTCGTGTGTTTTCTGGGTGTCTAAGAAGCTATGCCCCCCCCCCCCCCCCCTCCCCAATCCCGCCTCCTCCACTCCCCCCCCCCCCTCCCGAAAAAAACCCGATGGACGTTAAATCGGTTGATCTTCGACGACACAGACTATAGTGTCTGAAGAGCGCGAAGTGTGGGAGAATGTTCACGCGAGCCGGGAGTATAGAGTGGCATTCTCAATGCTCTCATTCTGCAGTTTGTGCTATTGATAAAGCGATCGGGGGAGACTTTTGTGCTATCGGTTTGCAAAGGCGTGCCCTGTCGGAGTGACACTGTGATGTAACCAATATGTTTTTATGGACGGAATAATTACCAGGCGTTAACAAAGCGGTAATCATCTGTGATGTACAATGTTCCAGGCAGTGATTTTACGAGGAATGGCTATGTAGTGATTGATCGATTCTTCTGTGAATTGGCTGCTTTTACACGTCGACTGATATCTTTGAGGTGAGATAGTGTATCAGTCTGTGTCTTCCTGTTTTGACAATCTCAAATGCAGTAGGTTTTGATCTCTTGGTGTTTCAATTTACCGAAGCACCGGTGTGACCTATATACCGCTTGTCTCATGTTTTGAGTGATTTTGCACGTTTCGAACTGGTCGCGTTTGCGTACTAACGCAGTAAGAAGTCTGGGTGATATCTTAAACCGAAATTGTCGAGTGTTTTACGCACAAACACACTGAAACACACGAACACACACACACCTTCACCGCATACACACACAGATACACACGCACGCACGCACACACACACGTACAAACACACGCACACACACACACGCACGCACACACACACACACACACACACACACACACACACACACACATGTATGTAAGAACTAACAATCACACAGACATGAACACACCCACCAAATCACTCTTTTTGTTACATTTAGTCAAGTTTTGACTAAATGTTTTAACATAGAGGGGGAATCGAGACGAGGGTCGTGGTGTATGTGTGTGTGTCTGTGTCTGTGTCTGTGCGTGTGTGTGTGTGTAGAGCGATTCAGACCAAACTACTGGACCGATCTTTATGAAATTTGACATGAGAGTTCCTGGGAATGATATCCCCGGATATGTTTTCTTTTTTTCGATAAATACTTTTGATGACGTCATATCCGGCTTTTTGTAAAAGTTGAGGCGGCACTGTCACACCCTCATTTTTCAATCAAATTGATTGAAATTTTTGTAAAGCAATTTTCGACGAAGGCCGGACTTCGGTATTGCATTTCAGCTTGGTGGCTTAAAAATTAATTAATGACTTTGGTCATTAAAAATCTGAAAATTGTAATAACTTTTTTTTATATAAAACGATCCAAATTTACGTTTATCTTATCCTACATCATTTCCTGATTCCAAAAACATATAAATATGTTATATTTGGATTAAAAACAAGCTCTGAAAATTGAAAATATAAAAATTATGATCAAAATTAAATTTCCGAAATCGATTTAAAAACAATTTCATCTTATTCCTTGTCGGTTCCTGATTCCAAAAACTTATAGATATGATATGTTTGAATTAAAAACACGCTCAGAAAGTTAAAACGAAAAGAGGTACAGAAAAGCGTGCTATGCAGCACAGCGAAACCACTACCGCGCTGAACAGGCTCGTCAGTTTTACTCCGTTATGCACAAGCGGCGGACTACGGTCATTGTGAAAAAATGCAGTGCGTTCAGTTTCATTCTGTGAGTTCCACAGCTTGACTAAATGTAGTAATTTTGCCTTACGCGACTTGTTTGTTTGTTCCAAAGTCGGTTTATTTTGAACTGTTCTTTACTCTTGAGTGGCACACCACAGCTCACGTAACAGTTATATGTGTTTCTGCATATGAATGGCTGGCTATTCAGCATAAGACTTCCCGCTTATGTTTTTCTGTACTGTATCGTTTCGAGTACACTAAGGATTATCAGTACGATACATTAAGGGAGGGGGCCCTATATTAGAATTGTAATATCATATGCACGATATAGGGGCCATGGAGTGAACTCATATAGAACCAATCATATAATTTATCTGCAGAACTTGTTAAGCGTAAGGTGCCTGGAATAGCAAAAGAGATTGTGAGAAGTAACAAATTGGAAAATGGCTGCTTGCTTGTTTGAAAAAACAATTTTGTCTGTTTCTATGCCTTCTTTAGAAGCGAGAGCCTGTTTGCTGTATCTAAAATAAAACTTTGTCTGCAATCATAACAGTACAAAACACAAAAAAATCTTGATTATTTAACCAGAAACGAAATAACTATTGTCGGTATACCAAACCTGGTACCTTTAATGAAATCAACGTGAAAACAAGAATGTCTTTCCTTAAAAGAGCGTAAGGAGAGGGTGTACTTCTAAAACATTGTGGTCACGTATATTGTACTGCGAAGTGTCGATTGCAGTCTGAAAATGATATCTACATGTCCACTATGCTTAAGAACCAGGGCTCCCCACGGACGCCCCTCCTAGTGCGTCCCGGGACCTCCACTTTTAAATGTTAGAGGGTCCATGGACCCCCACTGCAGTATTTTATAGGGTCCCAAGGGTCCAAAAGCCAAGCAGTCCCAGTGTACTTCTAAAACATTGTGGTCACGTATATTGTACTGCGAAGTGTCGATTGCAGTCTGAAAATGATATCTACGGTACGCACGATAAAGAAAATTTATTGCGTCCTAGGACCCGCTCTTTTAAAATCTAGTGCGTCCAGGGACCCCCTCCATATATTTCTAGTACGTGTTTTCGGCTTCTAGTGCGTAAATAGGACGCAGGGACGCGCGCTATGGGGTGCCCTGAGAACATACCCGATATAGGGCGACCTCACCTACTTTTGCATACAACTTCTTATACATTTCGTCCTTCATTGTATTTTAACTTGTTGACCTTGTATGCTACATTTCCTTACAGCACAACTTCCTCGTTGACTGATTTTTCATTGTGAGATGGTCATTATGCTCTTGACAAATAGAATTCAACGATCTTTAAGCTCGCAGAGTCGCAATGATTAGCTTTTTTTATTGCATGCTGCTGTGATGTTTGTCATCACACGGAAAACCAGCGGCAGCACAACAGAACGTACGGTTGCTACGCAGTGTATGTTATGTTTGGGGAAACCCTGTTTTCATGGCAGAGAAGAAAAGATGGACTTGTGTCTGGTAGGAATACTCTGAGCGTGGCTGTGACATGTTTGTTAGCATCAGAAATAATCGACCCAATTTAACATATTCGTTATTTGTCTGCCTTGATATATTGTTGGTCTCTCTGTTTGTTTGTTTGCAGGCCAACATGCTCTGTTTGTGGCTAGATCAGTAAACATGTGAAACCCACAAATGCACCTACTTCGAGATGCTTTTCTGCTGAGAAAAAAATCTGAACGTGTAATGAACGAGCTATTCATTGAATTTTTTGTTTGTTTGTTTGTTTGCTTAACGCCCAGCCGACCACGAAGGGCCATATCAGGGCGGTGCTGCTTTGACATATAACGTGCGCCACACACAAGACAGAAGTCGCAGCACAGGCTTCATGTCCCACCCAGTCACATTATTCTGACACCGGACCAACCAGTCCTAGCACTAACCCCATAATGCCAGACGCCAGGCGGAGCAGCCACTAGATTGCCAATTTTAAAGTCTTAGGTATGACCCGGCCGGGGTTCGAACCCACGACCTCCCGATCACAGGGCGGACGCCTTACCACTAGGCCAACCGTGCCGGTATATATTCATTGAATGCGTAATTGAGTTATTCGTCTATGAAGGGGAAAACAAGAAATCACTTGAAAGTGCAAAGAAAGAACAACTTATTCAATGTACAACCAGGTGCTTGATACTTGCGTATTGTCTGTGTGTATAATTATGAAGGTAGAAACTTTGTTTAAAAAAAATCATTGTAGAGAGCAGAGAAAGAACAACTTATTTAATGAATGACTAGGTGGTTGATGTTTGCGAATTGCTTGTGCGTCTATGAAGAGGGAAACGAAACAAATCATTGTAAAGAGCAAAGAAAGGTCACCATATTCAATGTATAACAAGGTGGTTGATGTTTGCGAATTGCTTGTGCGTCTATCTAGGGGGAAACGAAACAAATCGTTGCAAAGAGCGAAGAACGAACAACTTATTCAATGTACAACGAGGTGCTTGGGTATTGCGTGCTTGTCCATGAAGGTACAAACTATAATTAAAAAAAATAATTGCAAAGAGCAAAGAAAGAACACCATATTCAATGTACAACTAGGTGGTTGATGTTTGACTTCTGTCAGCTCTTCTAAAAAGTCCCCTCAGTCGATGTGCGTGCGTGGGTGCCTCTAACACGTTCACCTCCGAACAAAAGAAAGGATCCGGCCTTTCAAAGTCAAACTGCGTATATGCACTGCTGTTGATATATCATATGATTAATAGCATGTGTAAACAGTATTCACTTACATAACAAAGACACGTTTTTGTTGCCGTCTTGTGACGAATTAGTCATCTATCGTGTCTGCAGCCCAAGCGTAACAAAAGAAATTATTTAGACACGCCTAATGAGTGTTTTGTGTAGACTGGTATCCTATGAACTAGTGCAACTGGTGCATTCGACTGTGCTATGGCGTCTTTGATTTCCCAGAAGGCAAAACTTATGCTGCTCGTCAAAGGAAACTGATGGCTACACGCGGCGTGAAGTTTGTCGTAGATCTTTGCTACAAGACTGTTTATTTGAGATAGAATTGCACTTTCAAAAAGGGCATATTTTTCCGCACCGTATGCCACAAACAATTGGATTTTTGTTGTTGTGAGATAGTGTTTAGTCAGTGGGCAAGAGACAGCAGACAATTCTGAATTATCTGCCCCTTATTTTCCTCCTCTGGGGTGGAAGGGAGGGGGGGGGGAGGAGGAGGAGGGGGCATACTAATGCTGTTAAAACGTAATACGAAACAGATAACACTGCCAACGGTCTAAAACCAAGAAATAAAAGCAATACAGATAGAATTCTAAACATTCACACATCGGGATACTGGGACATTATTTATTTTGAGGATAAAAAGTTGCTTGTCGGCATTGCCATGCTTGTTATTCTCTCAGATGCCAGGAGATTGGTTCGGCATAACTCTCACTTACTTCTGTTGCCTATGTCGTCTGGATTTAGAGTGTGCACATCCCTTTTGCTTTCTCAGATTATTGATCTCGATTGCTTTGTATTCTGTTGAACTGTCTGAATGTTTGAAAACAACAAACGCGTCTTGGAGACCTTGTTCGTAAGATTGATGAGCTAATGCAGTAGGTGTTGTTTTTATTTTATTTCTTTTTATGGTTGTTTTATATTGTGTTATGGCGAGTCTGTTTTTAACTTTGAAGGTAAGCACTCAGCATAACACAGGTTCATGAAAATGACCAAATCACAAGGCAGCTGCGCAACACTCTTTTCTATTTGATCCCAGTTAAATCCTTAGACCCGTGGAAGCCGTCTCAATGAAATCTTTAATATGTGCACAGAAAATTAAAAGCTCGAATGCAATGCTGCACGTGTGTTTGATGATGGGTAATGTATTGGTGTTATGGAGACCAGGTCAGCTATTCAAGAGTGATTATTTGTTTATTTAATTTTTATTTGTTTTGTGTACATTCTGGCACTACCCGAGGCTTTTCCATAGGAAAATATTAAATCACACTTCTTAGTGGACGCTTTGTCAAAAATAATTGCGAATTGACATGATTTTTGTGTTTTACTCTTTGTTCTTCTTTTTTTGTACTCTGAATCTGAGAAGCACAGCAAAACTGTCATTTAAATGTGTCTTATCACGGACATTTTGATTTCCCGATTTAATTCTATCAAGGTTGTGTGTGTGTGTGTGTGTGTGTGTGTGTGTGTGTGTGTGTGTGTGTGTGTGTGTGTGTTTGTCTGTGTCTGTGTCTGTCTGTCTGTCTGTCTGTCATCAATCTCTTCGGGTCTGTCTTCGTGTGTCTGTGTCCAGTACTCATGAATGACCGTAAGGACCGCATTTACTTCATCTCATATATTCTCAGGAATACAAATCTTGAATGTTGTCAGATCCAAATATTAATACATAGTAATTTTCTTTCATTCTTCAGTGCTCGTTTTTACGTTGAATAAGTGACGTAATAGCAACCACGGCAGCACGTGCTGCGCAAGAGACGAAATCGAGGCTGACAAAGCATCATGGGATGTGGTGCCAGCAAAGGAGAGGAGCGCATTGAACCTGTAAGTCTTCGTTCTGCACAATACCGTTTGTCTGGTTGTATGTGTGTTCTTTCTTTCTTTATTTGGTGTTTAACGTCGTTTTCAACCACGAAGGTTATATCGCGACGAGTATGTGTGTTCATTATATATTAGAGTCTGTTAGGT
Source organism: Littorina saxatilis (assembly GCF_037325665.1). Classification (NCBI taxonomy): domain Eukaryota; kingdom Metazoa; phylum Mollusca; class Gastropoda; order Littorinimorpha; family Littorinidae; genus Littorina; species Littorina saxatilis. Next base: position 80,831,943 of record NC_090245.1, read on the forward strand.
GAGTGAGTGTGTGTGTGTGTGTGTGTTTGTGTGTGTGTGTGTGTGTGTCTCAGTGTGTGTGTGTGTCTCAGTGCGTGTGTGCGAGTGTGTATGCATATGCACAGATTATGATTTTTAAAAGGACATAACTTGCTCGTGTTTTGTAAGGGTAGGAAAAAGGCCATACAAACAGAGCCTTTTTTTTTAACGCAAGGTAGACATGAACATCACCTAATTATAAACACCAAGATCTTTCTCTGTCTCTGTCCCTCTCCCTGTTTTATTATTTTGTTTAAAGAGAAACCACTCTGGTTTACATACATTTAAATTGAATCCAACCGTCTGTTGCACCACTAGCACTCAGTTTGAGATCTCAACCACTACATTGACTATGACCTTGTTTCCGAAGCCTGCACAAACGTTGTCGTTGTTGCTTGGAGATTGGTATTTTCAAGTGCACGTATAAATTTTTAGTTTGCGATTGCTAGAAAGCAAACTTAGAGACATTGCATGATTTATTTGCTGCCAAATCCGACTTTTTTTTCCCGACCTTACTCTTGTGTTTTCTGTAATGCTTGTTTAAAGATACGTTCCCTCTCATGTAAGCATTCACGCAAGCCGTCACCAATCTGTCCAGGCTTTTACATGGGGTAAGGGCAACAACAATAACAACAACAACAACAACAACAACAACAACAACAACAGAATTTTTTAATTTATGCACATTCCAAAAATCAATAGCCTGGCAGCTGAGAGTTGTTGTTTTGTGATTTTTATTGAGAAAAATGCCAATGAAGGATGCTCCCCTCGAAAAAAGAAAAAAAGATAGAGAGGTATAAAGGAAGGCCGGTTCAGGCAGTGTGCATGCAGCCGAGGTAAAAAAAAACAATAAAAAAAACAACAACACTCGAAGCATTCTGTGCCACTGCGAAGTTTGACTTTTCTGCTGAATGAAATATATGTTGACCACTGGTGTCAGTTATAAAATTAATTTGTTAAAAGTATCCAACTTGGCACAGGAAACAGCCAGGGTGTGGAGTTTTGGTATTTGTCTAAGTGGAAGAACGTTCGTATCACTTGTACAAGTCCAATCAGATTTGTTGTGATTGACATTATCACCTACACGAGAAAGAATGTTCCTTTAATGCATAGATTCCGTCTCGTAATTGTAGCCTTGGTGATTCTGTACCCTCGATCTCTGGTGACAATGCGGTTGATTTACGGAATTGATTTTTGAAAGGCCTATTTTTTGTGGAACCAGAATAAATCGATTTTTTTAATTTTGTGTCAATGGGCAATTTTGTCGATTTGCGCTTATTAAGTCAACACAACCAACCTTTTATTTGTTGTTATTCTTTGGGGTGTGTGTTAGGCCGTTCGTTCGTTCTTTTGTTCGTTCGTTCGTTCGTTCGTTCGTTCGTTCGTTCATTCATTCATTCATTCATTCATACATTCATATATTCATTTATTCATTTATTCATTCATTCATTCATTTATTCATTCATTTATTCATGCAGCCATTAGTATAATAGTCAGTCCTGTTTCTCATGACTCACTTTTTGGGATGACAGGATTTAGACTGCGGAAATATCAACTGAACTGTTAATTGATCAATCGTTTCTTGGCCATATCGATACAAAATAGTCGAAAAACATATATTCCCATACAGTACAATGCTGATTTTCTGACTGGTTGTTGGAAGCTCCATGTATCACCTTCGGAAGGCACCGGCCGTGCAAACGATTCGGCTGGTCAGGCTTTTACCTGTGAAAAGGCCATCACACCAGTGGCTTTTCAAGAAATTAAAATTTCCTCTCTGCACAGAAAGCTGTTGATTTTTGGTGTGCGTCCAGGTGACAAATAGCGGGGTAAAAAATGGGCATGTACACGTAAAATCCCACTCGTGCATAAAACTACGAGTGTACGTGGGAGTTTCAGCCCATGCACGCAGAAGAAGAAGAAGATCACCCTTTCATTATTATATCTGTTGTATCTTGTTTGTCGAATCTAAGCATTGACAGATCGAGCTTCTAATGAATGTAACGGGTGGTTGTTTTTTTTAAACAATTTAAACGTTACATAAACTTAGCTTTCCTATTTTTGATAATTGATGATTGCTTGCTTGCTTGATTAATTGATTAATGAATTGGTTGGTTGATTGATTGATTGATTGATTGATTGATACAAAAAATAAGAATGATAAGTTACTGAAACGTTTTCATTTTAACAAAATAAGACTAAAAACAATTAAAACGTTCCAGTACCTTACTATTCTTGCTTTTATTTATATTAATGATTTCGGAACGTTAGGTCTCTATCGGTTTTTGGATTTTTGATTGGTTGAATGAATGATTGGTTGAATGAATGATTGGTTGAATAAATGATTGGTTGAATGAATGATTGGTTGAATAAATGATTGGTTGAATGAATGATTGGTTCAATGATTTTTGCATACAGATCGATGTGCCCGACGCAGAGAATGGGTACCCTCCTACAAAGCCACCCCGAGATCGCAAGGAGAAAGTGTTCAAAGAAGCAGACTGCGCCAGCATCGATGCCAACGTCAAACGCGTAAGTGAAATGTGCCATAAGCGTAGTTTTCCACAGTTCGTGAATTTTCAGCGTAGTGCGTATTGTGCCAATAATATACAATCACTGATACAATTGCCGAAAACCATTCATACACATTCTCAACCCAAAATCCTTGAGGGTGACATGTTTTTCGTCCAAGATAACTGATACGTGTCTCCCGGTATTGTGTTTGGAAGTGAATATGACTCAAAGTTGTGCCATTTATTTTCACCGTTGGTTTTTGGCACTAGCTCGCCCACCGCGCCTGGTCGGTTAAGGGTGGAGATTTTTCCGATCTCCCAGGTCAACTTGTGTGCATACCTGCTAATGCCTTATCTCCCTTCGTGTGTACACGCAAGCACAAGATCAAGTGCGCACGAAACAGATCCTGTAATCCATATCAGAGTTCGGTGGGTTATAGAAACACAAAAATACCAAGCATGCCTCCCCCGAAAGCGGCGTATGGCTGCATAAATGGCGGGTTCAAAACGGTCATACACGTAAACACCGTTGGAGTTTCAGCCCATGAACGAAGAAGAAGAAGAGGAACTAACTCGGTCTCACCCCTCACCTTATCCCCCCCGCCCCCTTCACCCTTTGGTCTCCCCTGTCTGCCTGTCATAGCCCTTTTCTCTCTCTTTCTCCTTTTTCTTGAGCCTGTCTATTTTTCTTCGTGATTACATTGGCTCCTTGTCAATTTTTTTTCAATTCAAGTTTCAGTGAGCAGCACATACTGCATATTTACATGTGTGAATGCAGTTTTTTTTAATACTTATTTTCTGTGCAAAGATTGGCGCTATGACAGTAAACATGCACATGAAACCTTAGTCAAAAAAATACATGCCGTATGACTGATATCATGCCAGAGAGTTCAGATAAGAACGTAGGACCAAATCAAATGGTTGTAACTAAGCGTAAAAAAACCCTACCCACTCAAAGTTGCACCTGGAATGCTCGAAACCATATCTCTGCACTTGTTCCTGAACTTCTCAAGTTAAATAGTATGTAAGAAATAGTTTTTGAAGAGGACGGATCGGACCTTAACACTCGTTTAGGTACTTCAATGAGACTTGCAACACTGTCGTATCACAAGCAAAGAAAGAAACAAAAAATGAGAAAAAAGAAAGAAACAAAGAAAGAAACAAATAAACAAAGAAAGATCTCTGTCTGTATCTGTAGGGTACGTCGCTAGCATCCAGATTGCTGGCTTTGGCGCGACAAGATCTCGATAGAAAGGGAAAGAAAGAACAACAAGTCGCGTAAGGCGAAAATACAATATTTAGTCAAGTAGCTGTCGAACTCACAGAATGAAACTGAACGCAATGCCATTTTTCAGCAAGACCGTATACTCGTAGCATCGTCAGTCCACCGCTCATGGCAAAGGCAGTGAAATTGACAAGAAGAGCGGGGTAGTAGTTGCGCTAAGAAGGATAGCACGCTTTTCTGTACCTCTCTTTGTTTTAACTTTCTGAGCGTGTTTTTAATCCAAACATATCATATCTATATGTTTTTGGAATCAGGAACCGACAAGGAATAAGATGAAAGTGTTTTTAAATTGATTTCGACAATTTAATTTTGATAATAATTTTTATATATTTAATTTTCAGAGCTTGTTTTTAATCCGAATATAACAGATTTATATGTTTTTGGAATCAGCAAATGATGGAGAATAAGATAAACGTAAATTTGAATCGTTTTATAAATTTGTTTTTTTTTTTACAATTTTCAGATTTTAATGACCAAAGTCATTAATTAATTTTTAAGCCACCAAGCTGAAATGCAATACCGAAGTCCGGGCTTCGTCGAACATTACTTGACCAAAATTTCAACCAATTTGGTTGAAAAATGAGGGCGTGACAGTGCCGCCTCAACTTTCACGAAAAGCCGGATATGACGTCATCAAAGACATTTATCCAAAAACTGAAAAAAACGTTCGGGGATTTCATACCCAGGAACTCTCATGTAAAATTTCATAAAGATCGGTCCAGTAGTTTAGTCTGAATCGCTCTACACACACACACACACACACACACACACAGACACACACACAGACACACGCACATACACCACGACCCTCGTTTCGATTCCCCCTCGATGTTAAAATATTTAGTCAAAACTTGACTAAATATAACAAAACTTGACTAAATATAAAAATGACAGAAAGAAGGAAAGCATGAATTAAAGAACAGAAAAGACAGAAAGAGACAGATAGACAGAAAGCAAGATAACAGAACAGAAAGAAAACAGAAAAGAAAGACAGTAAAAAAGGAAGCAAGCAAGAAACAAACAAAAAAACATCACATAAATCAATAAAATAAGAAACTATAGGTAAAACACACGAAGTAAACATACACAACTAAATCAGAGTAAAAGAGTTGATGACAACTAAATTGATACATTAATTTATTGAGTTATTAATTATTTTATTTATTCATTAATTTATTAGTTAAATACATGTAGTTAATTGAAATAATTAGTTTATATATTTATACATTAATGAATAAATAGATAGATAAATAAATGAATAAATAAATAACTCACTAACGAACTAACTAACTAACTAACTAAATAAGGAGTTGAACCAGTTAGAAATCGCACAAACGTATATGTCATGGAGAATGTTTAGGTTGAGTTTTCGACCACTGTTTACTTTGAGTTAAAGATAGAACTCTTTCGTACCACAGGCACCAGACATACCTGCGGGTGATAAAATGGGTTCGTAGGGAGTTTCCTATCTGTTGCTGTATCCACGACCAACATCATGTGCCTGTGTTCCCTTCTCCAAATACCAGAGATCGACCCCACAATAACGGTGTTCTTTACCCCCCACCCCCACCCCCCCGCCCCCCTCGTCGTTCACCCCGTCCTCTTTCCATTCATATACCTGATACTGTATAGAACTTTCTGCAGTCTCTATTCGTGGTGCCACCCTGTTATACGTTATAATGTAGTAAGGTCACAGTGCCTATTCACACACTTCGTCATAAATGTTTTGTTGGTACATGTAATATGTCTTTCCTGGTTATTTTCCCTCTTTATAAAAAAAATTCTTTTCGGTCCACGCCCTAGCTTTCCATTTCGACCATACAGTGAAGTGTTTATTCTGTTTCGTTTAGAAGTATTACTCATTGTAGGTTCGGATAATGATCCCTTTCACAACTTCTATCTACTTTCAAAGTACCATTTTTTTCTTCAAGTCAAAATACAACCTTTTAACAGCTTTACCTTCAACCATCCCACCCACCCCATTCCCTAATTTTTGCTTAGCTTAGCATGGGATCCTTTAAAAGAACCTCCACCTCCAACTCCTACCCCCCCCCCCCCCCCATATCTCTGTTTTCTGTTAGATATTACAGCGGAATATCTGTTTTAAAACTCTCCATTATACGACTTCCTTTACTATACGACTTCTTTTTCTCAGACGTCTCCATAGTGGCACTAAATTAACCTCACTCGTAAGACTCCCTCTCTGTTGAAACCTACATTTCTCAGACGTCTCCATAGTGGCACTAAATTAACCTCACTCGTAAGACTCCCTCTCTGTTGAAACCTACATTTCTCAGACGTCTCCATAGTGGCACTAAATTAACCTCACTCGTAAGACTCCCTCTCTGTTGAAACCTACATTTCTCAGACGTCTTCATAGTGGCATTAAATTAACCTCACTCGTAAGACTCCCTCTCTGTTGAAACCTACATTTCTCAGACGTCTCCATAGTGGCACTAAATTAACCTCACTCGTAAGACTCCCTCTCTGTTGAAACCTACATTTCTCAGACGTCTTCATAGTGGCATTAAATTAACCTCACTCGTAAGACTCCCTCTCTGTTGAAACCTACATTTCTCAGACGTCTCCATAGTGGCACTAAATTAACCTCACTCGTAAGACTCCCTCTCTGTTGAAACCTACATTTCTGAGACGTCTCCATAGTGGCACTAAATTAACCTCACTCGTAAGACTCCCTCTCTGTTGAAACCTACATTTCTCAGACGTCTCCATAGTGGCACTAAATTAACCTCACTCGTAAGACTCCCTCTCTGTTGAAACCTACATTTCTCAGACGTCTTCATAGTGGCATTAAATTAACCTCACTCGTAAGACTCCCTCTCTGTTGAAACCTACATTTCTCAGACGTCTCCATAGTGGCACTAAATTAACCTCACTCGTAAGACTCCCTCTCTGTTGAAACCTACATTTCTCAGACGTCTCCATAGTGGCACTAAATTAACCTCACTCGTAAGACTCCCTCTCTGTTGAAACCTACATTTCTCACATTTTTAGAGGTCTTTAAAGAGAGGGAACACCATTTAAACAATTATCCCTTTCACCACTCCACTCCCGCCCGACCCGCCCCCCACCACCCCCTTCCCCGTTGTCATTTAAAGGCCTTAAAAAAAAAACACCACCGATCCAACCCCCTCCACAAACCCTGTATTCTTCAAGTTGTTATTGAGCCAGCTAAACGCCTCAATCGTCACCCTCATACCACCACAATCATGTATATTCTTCGAGTTATCGAGGAGTCTTAAAATGCACGACTACTTCGATCGAACCGTTTTTATTCCTTCAGGTATTTTAGGACCTTTCATACACCTACTTAGATTCCTCCACCCCCAATCCACCCCCTTGAATTGTGAACCTTACTATTAAGTCTGTCAACACCTACCCACAGCCCTCCCCTTGCTTCCCTCCCAATAATATGCTCTGCGCCCTTTGTCAATTCAGGTAAATAGTTCTCTCTTGTATATAGGTAAATTGTCAGGTGTATATGATCTAATGCGCAGTGCCTCGGGTGCATTCAAACATTTAGAAAAGTGGAATGATTCGATCCCCACGGTGGGTTCCAAATCACGGTTGCAGTTGATTTTCTCATTGAACAGGAGTGCCTTGCTGGTTTTTAGATTACATGTGGTACACAGGGCGCAACTGTGCTGCGAGTCGGCTTTTGTTCGATGCGGTCAAAAGAGTAATTATGATAATTAGCCTCTTGCGTGTCTTGGAGCAGCCGCTGGTTGATTTGACGCCGAAGGGATTGATTAGGGGGGGGGGGGGAGGAGGAGGAGGAGAGGGGGTGCAAATAGAAAATATGTTAAAGATAGCTGTCTTTCCGTGTAAACGATCATGTTACCCACCACAACCTCCACAGTTTTGTCCAGTCTTTAAGTTGAATAAAAGCACCCTTCCATTTGTCCAAAACGGAAAGCTTAACCTGCTTTTCTGTGCAGAGAGGAATTTGTTTTGCTTAATTATTTCAGCAAAAAATTGAACAGAAAACAACCAGACAATTGTTTTCATTTTTATATTTATTAGATACCTGAAGCAGTTGATATATTACATTAATGCCGTTCATCTTTTAATTTTCTCTCTATTTCTTCTGAATTTGACGGTATATTGAGTGTTTTTTCTTTAAAAACTGTTGACACGAAGATCTGCGAATGTTTTTCGCTTTGCTTTAAATGTAATATTCCATTCACCAACCTTTCCTGTTTGAATCGTGATTTTGGGACGTGCATGGTCTAACTCTTTTGTACATTTGTTTTTGTACGATTTTCTTTCTGTTGTAAACACATATTTGTTAATAACAATGATAAACTCACCTAAATCTGCCCCCTACCCCCTCAGGCCCCTGCATCCTTACTGAGTAACTACAAAGCGCTCATCGACTTCGTGACACAAGACGCGCGCAATGACGTGCAAAAGGTCAGGGCCATCTATTCCTGGCTGGCCGCGCAGGAGATCATGGAGAGGTCATACTCCTCCAAGGTCAAGGATGCCAACACTCCTGAAGGATACATGAAGACTATCAAGCAAGGGGATGGTTCATACACAGCTTTCTTTGCCCTGCTCTGCAGGTTTGTTTTATTAGGCCAAAAAAAAAAATAGGTCTGTTTACGGTAACATAGGCCAAAAAAATAGGGTCGGTAGGTCGGGATTAATTTTTTTTTTTTATTATTTTTTTTTTCCAAAAAACCATATTTTTACGTTATTTTGGCAAAAAAAACCAAGATTTTTTTTTTCTTTCCCCAAATGCCCAAAAAAAGTTTAGGGTCGCGCGAAAAAACTAGGGTCGGTCGGGTTACCGTAAACAGACCTATTTTTTTTTGGCCTTATCATTAATATATTTTGGTAATGGTTGTTTGATTGGCTTGATTGAGTGATGAATTGTTGGATAGATTGGTGGACTGGTTGATCGATCCATTAATGGATAAATCATTTGATTGATTGATCGATAACTGACTGACTGACTTGCCGATGCGATTGATTGATTGATTGATTGATTGATTGATTGAAGACAACCAGTATAATTAATAATAGGAATCAAGAAGCGAGGTATTTGTCGAAGGAATGACTGAACAATGGCCTGATTGATTGCCTTACAGATTGCACAAGTAAGGAAGGAAAGAAAACGACACAAAAATAAACGTACGAAAGAAGAGCAGGAAGAACAAATAATATACAATGGAACCTTTCCCCCTAATAAAGAGAACCCCCGTTTTAATGATATAATATACACATGTAAATTATAAAAAATATACATGTAATAAATAGTATACATGAAATAAATAATATACATGAAATAAAAAATATACATGTAATAAATAGTATACATGAAATAAATAATATACATGAAATAAAAAATATACATGTAATAAATAGTATACATGAAATAAATAATATACATGAAATAAATAATATACATGAAATGAATAATATACATGAAATACATAATATACATGCACTTATTCCATGTTTCACAGAGCTGCCAGGATCCCGTGCGTGATTATCCGAGGTTCGGGCAAGGCAGCGTCGTACGAGGTAGGAGATCAGGAGATGTCCGAAGTGAACAGCGCGTGGACAGCTGTGCACGTGGACGGGTCGTGGCGACTGGTGCACGTCTTCTGGGCCCTGGTCGGACTGGCCGGCTTCAACAAGGGCGGCTGGACCAAGGTGGAAGAGGGAGGTCAAGCTGTGAGGCAAAAGTGAGTCGTAGTTGTTCAGGGGTGGATTTGAGAGCAATTTGGACACCGCATGGCTGCAACCGCCCGACACTGCATGGCATTTTGAGTCTTGAGTCTAAAATAGATCTGAGAGGGTTTCATCGGTTCCGGAAGCCCCTCCTCCTTCTCTTACCCGGCAAATGTACCATTTCTTTTCTCAAGGAGAGATCCAAAATACCCCTTTCAAATGCTAGATTTCAAAAGCATCTTTGGGACCTTGGCCCTCAAACCCCCGCCTGGCAAGCCCATGATTATGGTGGTAATTACCAAATATTGGTTATGAAGATTGTGATGATTTAATAGGATGATAAGTAGATGAATCAATAATTGTGATGGTGAGAAACCTATGTTGAGGTGATTGTGACTCATTCACGACGAGGAATCAATGATGATGAATCCACGACGACGATGACGACGACGACGATAACAATGCTGATGATGATGATGATGATGATGATGATGATGATGATGATGATGATGATGATGAATACAACGACAGCGACAACATGGACGTTCACAATTACCCCTCATTTCCCTCAGAGAGAAAGCATCCGAAGGCAAAACGGTGAACAGACAGGAGGACTTCTGGTTCCTGACGGACCCTGACCAGTTCATCTACTTCTGCCGAGCCCAGCGGGCGGAGTGGCAGCTGCTCAAGTCCCCCTGGTCCATGGACAAGTACCTCAACGTGCCTTACTTCTCCTTCAACTACTTCGACTCTGGATTTAAGCTGACCTCTCAACATGCTGCCATACTGCACTCAGAGAAAGGTGAGATCTTGGGGAGGGATTCATCATTTAAGGCACACACCTTCTCGTGTTCGGTTCACCATCTCAGATCTGGCCGGGCTTTTACATGGGGATAAGACCATCCCTCCACTTGGACACTGACTCAAATTCAGCAACTTGACTCTTTGTTTTTTTTTTCTTTCTTTCTTTATTTTGTGTTTAACGTCGTTTTCAACCACGAAGGTTATATCGCAACGGGGAAAGGTGGGAGATGGGATAGAGCCACTTGTCAATTGTTTCTTGTTCACAAAAGCACTAATCAAAAATTTGCTCCAGGGGCTTGCAACGTAGTACAATGTATTACCTTACTGGGAGAATGCAAGTTTCCAGTACAAAGGACTTAACATTTCTTACATACTGCTTGACTAAAATCTTCACAAAAATTGACTATATTCTATACAAGGAGAAAAAGAATCCGTCAGTCGCCTCTTACGACATGCTGGGGAGCATCGGGTAAATTCTTCCCCCTAACCCGCGGGGGGTCTGTTTGTTGTCGTGAGTAAGGATTTTTTGATGAATTACTTTCTTAAAAACCCCACTAGTGGCTATTAAGAAATTCATTCAAAAAAGAAGTTGAGAAATTAATTCATAAAACCTACATGCCTTGCTTTGTCTCGAACAGTTTTCTGAAAAGTAGCTGATATTTTTGTTATATTGATTCGTAGGTGGATTAAAAGGGCAATATTCAGTCAAGCTCGAGTGTGGCCTTCAAATCGTGTTATGTAAAGTAGAATTACGTATCCATTGGATCAATCATATCAGAACAAATATGACACCCTGCTTGTTCTTTTCAATTATCTTTTCAAAGGAAAGTGCGACATTAGCTTCCAGCACTCGGAGAACGTGGACGCGGATCTGGACTACACGCTGCTGATGGACGAGAAGAACTCCAAGGAGCAGCTGCCTAAGTCCCTGCAGCTGGACCGCTACGTCATCCAGCATGGCACGCAGAATGATAAATCCCTGCGCGTGCGCTTCCCCGTGCAAGGCATCTTCAAGGTCAAGGTCAGCGGGAGCGCCAACTACCGGACTCACCTGGCGTCCTTCCGGCTGGTGTGTGACGACGTGCTGAAAGACGTGCAGCCCTACCCGGACAACCCCAAGATCGGCTTCGGCTACAACAAGATGGCGGAGGACATGGGGCTGACCAAACCCTCCCAGGTCAAGGGCATCATGGTTGTGCGGCAGGGCGAGATCGTCAAGATCCAGTTCAAGTGCCGTACTAAGCTGGACCTGCAGACCCGCCTGCTTCACCAGGACGTCAGTTATCAGGACCTCTCGTCTTACGTCACCAACGACCGCTCCGGCGATGACGTCACCATCACCGTCACGGTGCCCGAGCATGCGCAGAACCCGGAGTACGCGCTGCAGGTGAACGCGCGGCAGGAAGGGTCTAGCGGCTCCTACGACAACATTGTTAACTACCTGTTAACGCACGGCAGGGATGAGACGGATGGAAGTACAACAGATAGAAGTACAACAGATAGAAGTCACAAAGCGAAGCCTGAGGTAAGCTGAATTTTGGTTTGGTAGTTATCATTTTAAAAACAAACACAATTGAAGTAGAGCCAAAAGACATGCCATTCTATTATCAGTGCTGCATCAGTTCTTTTTTATCTTTTGTTCACCGTCAAAACCAGTAAGAATTTTACGATGTTCGTGTATCACTCTCAGACAGACGAAGACGAACTTCGAACAGAACTGAGGGCGGCCACGGAGAGCGGGGACATACAGAGACTGGAAGAGGCCATCGAAAACTTTGAACGCGCTCGCCTGCCCGATGATGGCGATCTCACCAAGGCCAGACGTAAACTCCTCTCTCTACACGAGAAAGGTGACTTTAAAAAAATCATAACACTAGTCATTTCGGAAATGAAGGCATGGTCGTCATATGCTGTTTCGGCTTAATTATTATAGACGTTTTCCGGAAATAACTCTGTCAGGGTTTTAAACGTACACGTACACATTAGAGTTAGTTGTTCGTCCCGATCGCAGGTTGAAGCCGATCGGCAGCGCGATACTACTTTCTTCGCCTCGTTTTGAAAAGATTGACCTCGTATGAGTATCAAAACTGCTTATGCGATGAGATGTGGTATATTTTGGTATAGTTAAAAGACAAACGGACAACAGAAGGAGTCCCTTCGTGAGAGGTGTCCTCACATGGTAGGGGCCTTACATTGTACGAATTACATGTACTGCGCATTCTCAAGTAACAATCAATACTCTTTGTTTATGACCGTTGTTGTACGACTCGAAGTGCATCGACAAATCAGCCGATTGATTGAAAGACTTATTCTGCTTAACTTCTTTACATGTAGCTGTGACCTATTAAATACATTATTCTTCTTTTGCGTTCACGGGCCGAAACTCCCACGTACACTCGTGTTTTTTGCACGAGTGCGTTTTTACGTTTATGAGCGTTTTTTAACCCCGGCATTTAGGCAGCCAAACGCCGCTTTTGGGGGATTAAGACACATGATTAGTGATGATCAAATCAACCAAACATCTCTTTCTCTTTGCACAGCCCTCAAAGCCGCCATCAAGGAGCGCGACCTGGACGCCCTGGAGAAGGCTGTGGACGCCGCCAACAAGTCGACAGTGTCTAGGAAGCTCTACGAGAGTGAGACGTACCGGGAGGCCGAGTCCTTGCGCAGCTTGTTGCGGCGCCTCAAGCTCTACATGCACAAGATCCTGGAGCTGAGGCAGCCCACGGTTTCTGAGATCCACAGCTACCAGAGACCCAGGCCTCTCGTGCACAGTGTGATGAAGGCCACCTACCTACTGCTGGGAGAGAAAGAGAAGCAGCTGAAGGTCAGTGTGTGTGTGTGTGTTTGTGTGAGTGTTTGTGTGTGAATGTGTGTGTGTGTGTGTGTGTGTGTGTGTGTGTGTGTGTGTGTGTGTGTGTGTGTGTGTGTGTGTGTGTGTGTGTGCAATGGTGGTGTGCTTGTTTGATTCATTCTTTTGTTTCTAAAACTTTCCCTGACAAAATCTGTTTTGAATTTCTAGGATTGCGTCACCCATACAGAAGGATTCTGAAAGAATCTATGGTTCATCATGACTAAAATATTTCTTCCAAGAAAAAGAAGTCTTTAACCAAAATAAATGTATAACTAACGTTGCTTTTTCTTCGTTCTTCCTCCTTCCCGATCCCCTTTAAATATGTGACCCTCCACCACGGAATGAGTCGCATGTCACCTTTGCATGTGTAGTGGAGGAGTGGAAGGTAGTAGGATCGAAGCCCAAGTCCAAGCGTCTTGTTTCAACTTTTTATTCAAGAAAACAATGCAAGTAAGCGTAGAGGCCGAAGGCGAAACCCGTAGACAGCGAAGCAAGTGTAGTGCCGTGTTCAGCTGCTAGGAGCGAATGCATACTTATGCGAACTAAAGGGGGGGGAGTTAACGTCCTCTCAGAAAATATTTCTATTTGGGACAAGAATTGGTGATACGCTAAGGCATACTTCATACTTATGCCGGTGTTCGGCCTATACTTATAGCCCCGGCGCGGACTGCATCGAAAGCGCCTCCCGGCGAGAATAAAAATCGCCTGAATACGGCCAGAAACACGGAATCTGTGTTTCTTACACATGTTTTACCCTACGTTATTTAAACAAATACATAACCAATCCTAACAAACAATACATCAAATTAAAGCTACGACCTTTAGCTTTCCGTTACAATAAATAACATTTCGTAAAATCTTATATTTATTTAGTAGGATACAAAAACAATGGTCCTAGTGAAGGCACTGAACCAACTTCAGTGCGGAAAATTACAAAACTCTCTAAACTGGAATAATGGACAAACTCATAAATTATACAGATAAAAAGAAGAACCCTAGACAAACATCATGATATGCGTTACTTGGGGGAAAATTATGCAGTGACTTAGTACGAAGCGGCAAAGTCCGAAAGTAAATGGAATCGGCTAAATTCCGGCGCGAGTACCTGTCTGCATAAATTAGCAATCTTTGCAGAGAAACCAAGCATCACTCATCACAACCAAATCCTTATAAACAAACTAAAATCATATGCAACAGAGGTACGGGATATGTAATAGTGATACAAAAATGACAAAACAATGATTGAAAAGACAAAGATGAGTTTGTGAGAATCAATTTCTCTCGACGATACATGAAAACCGGTCAAGGTCAAAGTGACGCTTTGGTCAGTTCGAAGCATTATCGTAAATAACACAATAATATGCAGCCATCCAGCCTAATCAGTGACTTCTATGCAAACCTAAATATAATTAGGACAATATCAAAGATAAAAGGGACTTTGAAAGATAGAAGTTAGGTAGATATATAAAGAAAGGTATTTTATTAGAATTTGCGCCAGCAAGGTGCGCGCGCATCATCGTATCGTCTGCTATGGGGTGGGTGATCCCGTTTGTACTGTACACAATACTGTTTCGCTATGCGATGATTAGAGTGTTTAGGGTAGCGAAGTGCACTTGGCTACACATGATTTTCATATTTTTACATTTTCCTACATAGTTTTTTATGCTCTATCCAGTGGTGAAAACCGTTTTAGAAAAGAGCAAAAATTGTTTGAGTTATAAGCCTGTGACTAAGGTGACCCTCACACTGTTACCAGACACTCCCCGGACTTATATTAAGCCTAGCGCAGAACCGCGCGAGATGACATGCGACTCATTTCGTGGTGGAGGGTCACATATCGTCTGAGAATTGAGGAAAAGCAGATGCGTCTTCTTTGTAACATTAACAGTCATCCTGAATTTCTCGCAATGGTCCACACATTTGAATTAAGACTATCGAATTAAGACTGACTGAACTATTTACGTTCACTGCATGTGAACCCTTCATTTTCACATTATTACATTTGAAGTGACATACTCCGACCCATTCACTCTAACCTAGCGCTGGGAATAAACCCAGTCATTGCTAAAGGATAAGGATAGTTTGCGAAAGAATGACTTCGCTCCTTTGCAGTCACATCCACCACAACAATTTGAGCGCTATGCTGTAACTAGAACATCCTTACTCTTTCTCCGCCAGCAATGGGAGTACATCCAGGCGTTGCTTAGGCGACAGGGCCGCGAGAGCATCATCCGACGTATCAGGGAGTTCGACACGGTTCACATGAAGCCCTACAGCATGAGGAGGGCGAATACCCATCTGAAGAACTGCAACAAGGACCTTGTCCGTCAGGTGTCGGCGGGGGCAGGGACTTTCTACGTTTGGGTTAGTCACTGAGCGAATGTGGTGGTGGTGGCAATATTGGTGTTGATGACGATGGTGGTTGTGATATTGGTGGTGATGATGATGATGATGATGATGATGATGATGATGATGATGATGATGAATGATGATGAATGATGATGAATGATGATGATGAAGATGATGGTGGTGGTGGTGGTATTGACGTATGACAACGACGAAGACTAACGACGACGACGACGACGATGATGATGATGATTATGATGATGGTAACGTTTATGACGTTTATGATAGCCTTGCAGGAGTGATGTACGAGTGTGTAGATGGTAGCATTCACGAGAATGAGAATGGTTTCAGAAGTCGGCTATAACGACGACAACGATGACAAAGATGCTTCTGTCAGTGGTACTTTAGCTTTTTAATTTAATGCTGTTTCAATAAATAGCAGAAACTCTGCATTGCAAAATATTCATGAAATATAAAGACGACAGTATCGCATACCGGAAACCAATTTTTATTTTTTTTAACGCTGATGATATTGCCCTTGAAAATAGTTCAGACTGTCTCAGGCATCGACAGCTGAAGTGAGGTTTAGCATATAAGACTTTATTGTGTGTTAAACTTCCGGTGCTGGGCCGTTTCAAACGTTTTGTTGTGTACATGTTTGTTGGTGCCTGTTTTTCATGCATTAAGCGCGTGAACAGCAGGCAGGGAATCTTCTGCAAGGCCTGAAGACAGTGTATTTAGGCTTAATATATATACGTGCAGACTCTTTAAGGAGTGATTTATCCTTTTTACGGAATCAGGCTACAAGAAGACGTAGCAGTACAAATAGTACATACTCACGTTTTCCTAGTAAAAAGAAAGGGTGCAAATAATAACATGGTGTCGAATGTTGCTGTTGATGATGATGATGATGATGATGATGATGATGATGATGATGATGATGATGATGATGATGATGATGAGGAGGAGGAGGAGGAGGAGGAGGAGGAGGAAGAGGAAGCGGGATATCTTATTGACATGAAACGACAAAATATATTTCAGTGAAGATGAAATTAGATTGAAAGAACGCGCTATTCCTTTGTCCTGTTTAAACAATTTTTTAAACAAATTGTTCTTGAATGAAAGGATTAAAACTGGACACATGCATTTGCCCACCGACACACAGTCAGTCCCTGTCCTCAAAATCATGCGTGCAAATCCCGATCCAGTCATACAATGAGTTCTCTGTGTGACTCACGAAGCGCCCATTCACAACAAAGTGAGTTCAGTCGTTTGACACGGGGACAAATTAAAAATGGAAGTTAGTTTGCACAGCACACTTTAGAGATACAGAGCTGTTCATCAAACAATGCGTATTTCTCCTAACAATTACTCTTCAGCCTTTTTTTCTCACGGTGGGAGAACATTATACGACCCTGTGTTGACTTGAGGTCGCTGTTTCCATGGCAGAGGTTGACTTTTGGAAGACATAGCTGTAAATTGTCACACACTTTGAAAGAACGGCAAATAATTTTAGCTTTTAAAACTGTCACGATTGTTTGCCAATTACCGACCCTTTAAACTGATTTTGGAGTGTCTGGATGATTTGCACACACGTTTTAGCCTGACAGTGTTAGGGCTTGCCGTAATAGTATATTTTTGCTGCGATACACCACACCTGAGTTTCTCGTCTTGAGATATTAAAGTGTTCTATGTTGCTATGTTGCTTGCCAAGGAGACAACTTGCATGATCAGTGTGTGTCTGTGGGTAGGCCTACCTAGTTCTCGGGACATAGAAAACAATTATGATACTGTCATATGATGCATGAATGCGAGTGCATCTGGTCGATCCCCACCAAAAAACGATGTCAAATACACACAGACAACTGATCTTGAATGAGAAATAACTCATAACTCATAACTCATAACATTTTATTGATCCAACAAAGGAAATTAAATTAGTCATTAGCACATATAGGTCATTAATTAATAACTATAAAAGAATAAAAGAAGAAAATTCATAAAAAATATATGCATGTGTGATGCATATTAATCTAGTTACTGACACAACATATTAGAACCAACCAACAGACAACCCAAACACAGTCCCACACGAACCGTATCAAGAGTAAAGGAGATATAATTTCAAAAGAGGAACATTCCGTCCTCAGCTAAAGAAAATTACCGCAGAGCGCATTGTAGGTTTTAAAGGACTTACTCCATCAAGACACTGCAACAAGGCACATCGACAATTACAGAGTTCGGCCTTCGGGTTTTAATAATATGACACGGGGCAGTCATGATTTGAATACTTAACTGTTTGTAATCATCTTCCTGCAGAAAAAGGGATAATAGATCTTACATGCAATTACAAACCGAGACTGTTGAGACATATTGCGAGTATACAGAGAGTTGATAGTCATCTGAAGTACATGTAGTTGCCATGGTCACGTAGCACATGTATTCGAACCATGCATGCATCGTTTACTATTGTCTTCGCACGGCAAATACTACGAATCCCTGACTGAAAGGCTTAATTTGTGCCCAACCATGAATTCTCACCGCTGACAACCGGCGTCCATAAATAAGACCATGGAACAGTTTTTATTGAGGTCAACATCAGGCGTTGAACATTACGTGTATCCAGCAGATCAAGTCGTGATCAAACAAATTTTGGACACCGAAATTATGTTCAGTGTTGCTTTAAAGTTACATTGTCCGCAAACAGAAACGTAGCCGTTTGTTAAAACCATACATTTTTTTTTATAGCACCTTCTTGCTGAGTAGGTTAAATGTTTATGTTATTGTGTAGGCAAACTTACAGTCTATATAGATGTGTGTTTGAATTCCACGCCTTTCTTACGGTAGTGCTGCGAAGTAGGGCGATGAGAGATTTTTTGTTGTTAACTCTGACGAGTCTGCAACCGTCGATTTTTACCCGTCATTTCTTCCTAGCGTGAAGAATTTACTTTGTAAAAGATCAATGCTGTGAAAGAAACAGCTGAAATTTAGAGTTTCCCTTCTGCAACTAGGAATATACTTTGTATAAGTTTAAATCTAAATGATTGCAACGACATGTGTAAGTTTCAAGGCGAAAGAAATCGCTTCATGTCGCCTTTCTCCGTGGATAATATCACTTTAACTATCGGTGGAAATCAATAAGTGAATATACGGTTGAAGTTTATGCTACGGCACACTTTCCAAGGATGGTTTTCAATGGCGACTTTGTACATTTTAAGAAGATTCTGTTCAGTTGTCCAGGACTCTTTTACAACTTGATGAGAATGATTGATTTTGCGGATAATAATCGAAGTGTATTGTTGAAATGCCGATTATTTTTAGTTCTTCTTCTTTTTAATACACACGTTCATGAACATATGAAGATGAACAAATTTAACTCAGAATGTATGTATAAGTACAATGAATTATACTGACATATTCTGTTCCTTTATTTTCAGAGCTCCAATATCATCGCAGAAGGGAAGAGAGATCAAAACGGAAATACATAACATAAATTCATCGATGTTGCTATATCTGCAGTTATTTCTTTTCCAATACAGTGACTACGGAAACGTACTGTGCCATAGTAATAATGTTTCTGTCCTAGGTGGTATAGCCCACTTACGATCTTTACGCAAATGAGAGTAAAATACAGGCACATTCGTTAAAGCAGTATTGACATATTCACAAATATTGTTGGAGTCAATTTGAACGAACAACAAACATATATATTTAGCCAAGACTTTTCGTGTTTACGACTGAAAAGCTACAGAAAACCTTTCCAAAGATGTCACAAGACAACATAAGACCCTAAAAAAATGCTGCGATTGATGAGTTTAATATCACCACCCCCTGAGCCATCACCATTACTACCAAATGGATCTCAACGAACAATTCGGTTTGTAGCCGAGAAACGTTATCTTGCATAGCGAACGAGCCTCAACTCCTGCGCACAGGGTTCATCGCAGGACACGGAGAAAAACCTCGTCAAAAGAGAAAACAGCGGAGGAAAAATTAAAATGACAGACCGACAGATAGACAGATGGATACACACACATACACACACATACACACCAACACACGCACGTGCGCACGCACGCACGTACGCACGCACGCACACACACACACACACACACACACACACACACACACACACACACACACACACACACTGACACACACACAGAGAGAAACACACACGCACAAACCACGGAGGCTTCCTTGTGAATACCTCTTTTTTTTAATACTTGCAGGATTTTATCAAAGCTTATCGTATACATTATTGCAAAAGCTTTGGTGCATTCACTGAAGAGATCGAGAAGAAGAAGACTGAAGAGATAGCCTTAAACGACCGAATTTCATTCAACTCAAATTCTTCTGTCTTTCTTTGTACATAAATGTGGGACACAAGGCGACTGTCTAATCATGTAACTGTGATATATCCAAGCCTAATCTGTGATAATTGATTCGTAATATTCAAAGGTTCTTTCTTTCTTTATTTGGTGTTTAACGTCGTTTTCAACCACGAAGGTTATATCGCGACGGGTATTCAAAGGTACCTTCCTTCTAATTAAATATTATTGTTATATAGCCACAACAGGTCTGTCCAGACTTTTACATGAGATAAGAGCATCCTTCAACTAGAACAGTACTAAAATTCAAGAGTCTAACTACTTTCTATGAAGGGCGGAGTGGGATTTTGTTGTTGAATTGATTTCGTTACCAGTGTCAACACGCGAAATTATTTCAGCAGAAAATCTCCACTCTGCACAGAACGCAACCAGGCTGTGTTCAATTGGGAGGATGCTCTCCAGAACGCAGCCAGGCTGTGTTCAATTGGGAGGATGCTCTTCAGAACGCAGCCAGGCTGTGTTCAATTGGGAGGATGCTCTCCAGAACGCAACCAGGCTGTGTTCAATTGGGAGGATGCTCTCCAGAACGCAACCAGGCTGTGTTCAATTGGGAGGATGCTCTCCAGAACGCATCCAGGCTGTGTTCAATTGGGAGGATGCTCTCCAGAACGCATCCAGGCTGTGTTCAATTGGGAGGATGCTCTCCAGAACGCAACCAGGCTGTGTTCAATTGGGAGGATGCTCTCCAGAACGCAACCAGGCTGTGTTCAATTGGGAGGATGCTCTCCAGAACGCAACCAGGCTGTGTTCAATTGGGAGGATGCTCTCCAGAACGCAACCAGGCTGTGTTCAATTGGGAGGATGCTCTCCAGAACGCATCCAGGCTGTGTTCAATTGGGAGGATGCTCTCCAGAACGCAACCAGGCTGTGTTCAATTGGGAGGATGCTCTCCAGAACGCATCCAGGCTGTGTTAAATTGGGAGGATGCTCTCCAGAACGCAACCAGGCTGTGTTCAATTGGAAGGATGCTCTCCAGAACGCAACCAGGCTGTGTTCAATTGGGATCGGGAGGATGCTCTCCAGAACGCATCCAGGCTGTGTTCAATTGGGAGGATGCTCTCCAGAACGCAACCAGGCTGTGTTCAATTGGGAGGATGCTCTCCAGAACGTAACCAGGCTGTGTTCAATTGGGAGGATGCTCTCCAGAACGCAACCAGGCTGTGTTCAATTGGGAGGATGCTCTCCAGAACGCAACCAGGCTGTGTTCAATTGGGAGGATGCTCTCCAGAACGCAACCAGGCTGTGTTCAATTGGGAGGATGCTCTCCAGAACGCAACCAGGCTGTTGATTTCTGGTGTGTGTTCAAGTGGGAGGATGCTCTCATTTCGTATTAAAGCTTGGACAGATCTGTGATGGTTCAGATGTTGGTTCACACATGAAGGCATCTTTGCATGTTTAATTTCGCTTCGTCGCTTTACTTCAGCACAATTAAATATGATACTGTGATCAGATAGACCGTCCATTTTGATTTTGCGCGTACAATTTGTTTTTAATATTATTATGAGATGTTTAAAATCGATTTTTGTATTGATACATGATCTGTACCTTTCTTCCACGGAATGTCAGTATACATGTTGATTGCATGTGCCATTGTATGGGTATGCGTGTGTGTGTGTGTGTGTGTGTGTGTGTGTGTGTGTGTGTGTGTGTGTGTGTGTGTGTGTGTGTGTGTGCGTGCGTGCGTGCAAGCGTGTGTTTGTGCTGCATTTTTGAAATTCTTAAAGCTCTTAAATCTTGGATCTTGTTTAAGGCTGTTTTCTTCAGATTTGCTACACATAATCTGCCTTTTCTGCGGATTGAAGTAACATGTTTTTAAGCAAATGATATCAGATATATTTAAAGGGCAGCTGTCGGGTTGCCTGGCCTCAAAAATGCGCGGAGTCGCGTGCAAACACGCGTTTAAGAGTTTTCCGAGTTGATTCAACTAAAGACTGTTGATTTGGTCCAGAAGAAGATACTTTTATCATTAGTTTGAAACCATGAAAATGAGTGAAACTTTCTGCTAGTTCTCACAATCCGCAAGAAAACGAAGCAGTTGGCAGGCCGAAACGACTCAAAATCCGCGACCGACAACTCTGTCAGCACAAGAAGAGACGCCGCAGCGTTAGCCTGGCAGTGACGTCATCCGAGGAACCCCATAAGGCCGCTGCGAAGTTTACAGTACAATGCAGAGTACAGCTGGGCATCTGTAATGCTGTACGCGTGATTGATTCTTGCACAAAGTAAAGTATTAGGGTGGTGGTATCTTCTCAGGACCCACGTTCCCATCTTCTCTTCTTTGATCTGACCAACTGCAACCTTCACAAGTTATTTCTAAAGTGGTTCACATGCTGTTGCTACTCCCCCAGTCCACCCGGTTAAACCATAAAGTTGCTCAACCACAGACCCTCGTGTCCCTGGTCAGCAGACACTTTACACTGAAGAAGGTCCGCTTGAGGTGTCACGCCAATTACCGTGTACGTGTGAGGTACTGAATTCAAGACAAAAACCAACTCTGTCGGTGGGAAAATCTAGGAAAGAGATGATGACAATACCTCTTCAGTTACTCACTCAAGTAGGTAGACGAGATAAGATAAAGGGAAGAGAGACGAAGACAAAGATGAAACAGTGGATCTAGTGTGGAAAATGGGGGAGGGGGGTTCGGCCGCAAAAAAATCAAAGATGAATTTGTCAAACTGTGATTGTGATGGTTATCGTGTGTGTGTGTGAGTGTGTGTGTTATTATTATGATGAAGAGCTTATATAGCGCGAACCACAATTAACTGTGCTCTCCGCGCTTTACATATTAATTTCTGCCGTTTGAAATGGAATTTTTTTACAGACAGACAGACAGACAAACAGACATTTTTTTACACACAATATATAACGCATTCACATCGACCAGCAAACCTCAAGCCTGTTAGGCGAGCCTTCACCTTTCACGGCCTATTATTCCAAGTCAAACGGGTATTTGGTGGACATTTTTATCTATGCCCATACAATTTTGCCAGGAAAGACCCTTTTGTCAATCGTGGGATCTTTAACGTGCACACCCCAATGTAGTGAACACGAAGGGACCTCGGTTTTTCGTCTCATCCGAAAGACTAGCACTTGAACCCACCACCTAGGTTAGGAAAGGGGGGAGAAAATTGCGGCCTGACCCAGGATCGAACACGCAACCTCTCGCTTCCGAGCGCAAGTGCGTTACCACTCGGCCACCCAGTCCTTATGTGTGTGTGTGTGTGTGTGTGTGTGTGTGATAACACATATGTGTGTGATAACACGTATGTGTGTATGTGTGATAACACGTATGTGTGTGTGTGTGTGTGTGATAACATGTATGTGTGTGTGTGTGTTTGTGTTTGTGTATGTGTGTGATTACACGTGTGTGGTGTGTGTGGGTGTGGGTGTGTGTTTGTGTTTGTGGGTGCATGTGTGTGTCTGTGTGTGAGTGTGTTTGTGTGTGTGTGTTTGTGTCCCTCGACGCGTGACATTATATGCCAATAAGTTGAACAAAAACAGGGTTCAAGTGGGAACACCTGAACAAAAGCAGGAGGGGGACGGAAGACACTTTATAAACTCCGTTTTTTACTGCGAAATGTTGGCCTGGGAGAAGACACCTCATCCTAAGTTTCTCTTCACCTACCCGTGAAGTATGCTTGAGGGCTTGACTAGACAACTCGATTGCGCTCATTTCACGGCATAAAGAGAGCGCCGTTCAACCCGGCCGATTCCTCGGCTGACGTCACGCGTCCAAGGGAAGTAATTTTCGAGCGGGCTGCAAGTTGACTCAGCCAAGAATGCAAACTTTCTTCGATTAAAGACATTGTAGCATGTCTAAAATCTTCGGACTTGTGTTATCAAGCTGTTAAAATCACCAAGTAACTTTTAAGTACAGTTTCAGTTACATGAGAACTCATTCTGATGAACAGATTTTGAGAGCCACAACCCAACAGCTGCCCTTTAATAATGATAATAATATTAATACTAATAATGCATAATATCCATAAAGCGCATGTATCCAGGGTTTAACCCTGCTCAAAGTGCTGTATTTCATTTTATGTACGCTCTTTTCCGTTCTTGTAAAATTGTTGCACCACACCTTTTACTGAGCTTTTATTGAACTTACCATGTATGTCATTGACACAACCATATTCAGCAGTATTGCTCTTTTCCGTCGATGTAACATTGTTGCACCACACCTTTTACCAAACTTACCATGCATGTCAGTTGACCCAACCATATTTGGCAGTTATGCTCTTTTTCGTCCATGTAAACTGGTGCACCACACTTCTTGAGTTACCTTGCATTTCATTGACACAACCATATTTAGCAGTATTGCTCTTTTTCGTCCATGTAAAATTGGTGCACCACACTTTTCACTTGAGTTACCTTGCATTTCATTGACACAACCATATTTAGCAGTATTGCTCTTTTTCGTTCATGTAAAATTGGTGCACCACACTTTTCACTTGAGTTACCATGCATTTCATTGACACAGCCATTTTTGGCAATGAGGCTTTTATTCATCACGTTCTGATTCTGGTTGTCTATTTTTATTTACGAGAATGTATATCGCGCACATATCTCACCACACGAGGCGACTCAAGGCGCATGTTAATTACATATTAATACGTCTATATCGTATGTATAAACTTAATTAGCAGTATAATTGCTTTTCCTGGCAGTAGTACTCTGTCTCCAGAGCCAAGCATCTACTTGTATGCGCTCACTCTTTTATAATACCTCATTTTGCTATATTTATTTCGCTCAAAGATGAAAGTGATCACAAGGATTCCTGCATTCACGATACAAGGGATGAAACCGGCGATTGTTTTCGCATTTTTTTGTCATCTGAAAGACTCTGGAAGTACACCAACAAACGTTTAAATAATCATAAACAATAATCGTTAATAAGATATATTCCTTTTATGCTGGACTTATTTGTTTTTCACCCGGGATTGATTAAAATACATTCGAGTTAACAGTGACCCTTTAGTCTGGAGCCTGTACTGACTCGGGTTTTGTGTATTACCTTTTGTCAGAGTTATGTGTTCGTTCATATGAGGGTTGCAAAAGTTCGTGGCTACCGAAAAGGTTATCGAAAGGGTTAATTCTTGGAAAAAATCTGTTAACAGCCGCGTGTCATGAAATCTGCTTGTAAGAAAACATGCACTAAAAGCTTGTCTGCCTCCTCATTTCCACAAGTACAAATATTGTTTTAAGTGAGATGTGTCATAAGGTGAATGTTATCTAACCCGTTCTTGCTTGTCAGATGATCCACAAGGGAAATCACACACACACACACACACACACACACACACACACACACACACACACACACACACACACACACACACACACACACACACACACACACACACGCAAAATCAGCCTGATAGAAATGAACACGATAACTTTTTCCTTCTGGGGCCACGAACTTTCTTCCCAGCCTTTCATATGAAAATGTATCACGGCAGTTGTTAGACGTTGTGTCTCTGATTGTATCAGGCTGATTGTGTGCGCGGTGTGCGTGTGCGTGTCACGGTGCGTGTGTGTGTGTGTGTGTGTGTGTGTGTGTGTGACGGTATGTGTGTGTGTGTGATGGTATGTGTGTGTGTGTGTGTGTGTGTGTGTGTGTGTGCGAGCACTGCGTGCATCATAGTGTGCACGCGTGCGCAACCAGTTCATTAACATCAATACTGTATAAACGGCATGAGCGTAACAAATCGAAGGAGCCTATGGCAGTAATGAAAATATAAAATAAAGCAAAAACAAAGCCTATTGACATTAAAAAGTAATGAGAGAAAAAACCCACAGAGACATTGTTATCTCTCAAACTTGTCAACTGGACACGCCCACATCAAGGGCAGGTCACTCTTACTCTATCACACAATCCATGGGGTCAGCCGTGAGGGCAGCATTTAATGTGGTTCCTAAAGTGTTCGCCTTTCATTCCCAAATAACTTTGATTCAACGCAAAACATTGTGGTCAGGACAACTCATGGCAACGTTTGCAAGCTATTCAGTATTATTATTTGAGCCTGCCGGACAAACCTGTCTACCTGCAATCATGGAACGGTAAAAAAGTGATCAGCGTTGCAGGTGTAGCAGGGGTGTACCTGCCCCCCCCCCCCCCCCCCAAACTGAATCCCAACCGGCCCCCAACCGGCCGGGATTTTTTTACAACCGCCCCAGTGGCTCGTCGCGTGCTAACCACATACACAAAAGACGTACATTCATACTTATTATGCATACATGTGGATTTGCACTACTAATAACTACCACAAACACACACAAAACTTGATGACTAAAATGCTATATTTTAATATAATGATAATTAACCTTGTTTTAATAAAGAATTAAAAATAAAAGCCGCTTGTTAATTGTTTCTTGTTCACAAAAGCACTAATAAAAAAAATTGCTCCAGGGGCTTGCAACGTAGTACAATATATTACCTTACTGGGAGAATGCAAGTTTTCAGTACAAAGGACTTAACATTTCTTACATATTGCTTGACTAAAATCTTTACAAACATTGACTATATTCGGGGCTATACAAGAAACACTTAACAAGGGTGTAACCGAGTGCCGAAACACTACGATCACCTCGGGAAGCGAAGTGCAATCAAACAGGATTGAAAATGTTAGGGCTAATTTCTTAGCCCTATAAAAACTGTTATGCAAACCCGAAGGTTTCCATGAACATACAGACAATCGGAAACCACCAGACCCCATCACAAACAGAATTCTACAATCCACTGGTGTTGACTTTTAAAGGCCAACAACTCGGGTGCAGAGTCTGCTGTGAAAGGAGCGGTAGCCTCCCCTGTCACAAGGGTAAAAGGAGAAACAGAATCCGTTAGTCGCCTCTTACGACATGCTGGGGAGCATCGGGTAAATTCTTCCCCCTAACCCACGGGGGGATTGGCCTTAGCTGGATTGTTGTAAGAAACTAAACCCCAAGATGCTAAAGCTGTTACAACGGCACACATGCACTTACGTCGCAGTACTCACTCAGTACTGTATTATTATTTACCACATGTAACACCCTCATCTACTAATATGACTGCACTATGTATAAGCCTGGCCATGATGCAAATGAGACATCAGTGAAGAATTGTAATATTCTCATGCATTCACCGTCGCATGAAAGCATCAGGTAAATCATGATGTAAGCTAGTGGGGCGTCAATAAAAGCAGTGTTTTGATACCTTTATTTTTTATTCTTATTTTGAAAATGCAGACGTTAGTTTTACCGAAATGAAACGGCGTTTATCTAGAGTAAGGTGCATTGTATTATGTATCGATTGAACATTGGATTTTCGGCCTTCTTTGAGCCATGTGACGTCAGCAGAGTCCGACAGAAATTCATATTGAGGCGGCCAGCCAAGACTACAATTAAAATAGTGCATGTTAGTGTCCGTTCAATCGGAAAAACTAAAAGGAATTCTAACCAGAATCAATCGATACATAAATGTTATTTCTATTTTTGACCAAAATATGACAATTTACACAGATCTGGACCGCTCGCGCGGTCTCGGAGGAACACTGACTGTCTCGATCTGTGTAAAATGTCATACAGCTGTATTTTTGTCAAAAATACAAATAACGCATTATATGTTTACAAATGAATGTGAATATTTTGCTATATGTTTTGCAAGTATTTCCTGGTCTCTGGTGAATAAATTGTGTGTGATCACTTTACTGAAATTGCTACAAAGATTTGTACTTGTAGATTATTTTCACAGTTAAAAGTCCAGGTGTTCTTTGTGCGAGGCAAGTTATTTACTCATGTTTTTTTCTTGATCAATGGGGTAAATACATTTGAGACTGTCTCAGCAAAATTCAATTGAGCAGACATTTATTTTAAGTCCTTCTTAGTCACTGAGTCGGCTGTAGTTTCAGCAGTTCAGTTGTTTTCTGTCATCTTTTGATTTTTTGTTAGGTGTGTCCATAACTGGGTATGTGCATGTGTTTTGATATATTCGTGTGTGTGTGTGAAGGAGATGGAGAGATAGAGGCAGATTGCAATTTTTTGCTTGGCCGATTTTTTAAAATCTTTCATGTTATTAACATCAAAGGCATCCAGATTAAAACGTCTTTTCCTCATATGTTTCTTTTTTTAGTCCTTTCCTTGCTGTTGTCATTCATCTGGGTAAACTTTTAAATTGTGCAGTGCCGGAAAACACAAAACTATTTTCTAGAGATGTGTTTTATCATTCAAATAAAATCACGCCGTGGATGGTGGCACGCCTAGTTTTTTCCACCGCAGGAACAACACCCAATTCGTTCCCCCGCAAGACGAACAACATGGTAGGTGTCTCCAAATTAATGCCTTAAAATAGTAGATAACCAGACTTTCTAGTATTGAAGTTTATATCATACTGTTCGGTACTTTATTTTGCATTGGATCAGCTAGTTGTCTTACCATTCACACTCTCGTGTACTACATAAGAGAAGAAATGTCATCAAGACAAGTCAGAAATACTGTCTCCCACGTTAAAAATGATGAAATAACACAAAGCACGGTCAACAGAAGGGCTTAAATCTTTTTGCTGGTCAAAGTCAAACTACTTGTGGATACTGCTCTTCATTTTTAAGTTTAAGCTTACCTTAGTTTAGACTCACGATCGGTTCAAAGATCAACAGTAAAATTTGACGGGGTAAGATCCCCCGCAGCTTGGTCAAAAATGCGGGGGACCTTATCTGGTGTCTGCGGGGGACCTTACCCACTGAGAATCGAGTACCACAAAATAACGCTAGATTAGAGCAGCTTATCCACGATGCTGGTGCCCAAAAACGCGCATACAAGGCTGCAAGGTATCGAAGATTAAACTGTGAGTATTAAAATAGTGCTTTAAATGGTAGTTCTAGGTTAATTTGTACGAAATTGAGACCTCTCTGTATAATTTTCACGGACTTCGGCAGAAAATCGAACGCCACTGTTCACGAGTACACAACAAGACATAAATTGCATATTATACATATAGCCTAGGCAATTTTGCTTTAGAATATCTATACTTAATACTGTGATTTGCCACAACGTACCTTCACAGGGCAATTCCTTTGCGAGATAACAATTTTGCTTCCGCGTGCGGGGGAACGAATTGGGTGTTGTTCCTGCGGTGGACAAAACTAGGCGTGCCACCATCCACGGCGTGAAAATGTCTGATAACATATACTCACGCCGTAGACGGTGGCACGCCTAGTTTTTTCCACCGCAGGAACAACACCCAATTCGTTCCCCCGCAAGACGAACAACATGGTAGGTGTCTCCAAATCAATGCCTTAAAATAGTAGATAACCAGACTTTCTAGTATTGAAGTTTATATCATACTGTTCTGTACTTTATTTTGCATTGGATCAGCTAGTTGTCTTACCATTTACACTCTCGTGTACTACATAAGAGAAGAAATGTCGTCAAGACAAGTCAGAAATACTGTCTCCCACGTTAAAAATGTTGAAATAACACAAAGCACGGTCAACAGAAGGGCTTAAATCTTTTTGCTGGTCAAAGTCAAACTACTTGTGGATACTGCTCTTCATTTTGAAGTTTAAGCTTACCTTAGTTTAGACTCACGATCGGTTCAAAGATCAACAGTGAAATTTGACGGGGTAAGATCCCCCGCAGCTTGGTCGATTTGCCTACTACGCCCCACCGCAACACTAGGGTAAGATCCCCCGCCGTTATGTTTATCAGAAAAAATGACATACAGCTATAATTTTTTGTGTAAATCCACTAATTATGGATTTGATTGGACTCTGACATCTTCAGATGTACTCCAACATTTGGCACGAGCAATAAGTCACCGATTAACCATTGGTTTAGTGTGTGTGCGTGCGTGCGTGTGTGTGTGTATGTGTGCATATGTGTATGTTTGTGTGTGCGTGCGTGCGTGTGTGTTTGTGAGTGTGTGCGTGCGTGCATGTGTGTGTGTGAGTGTGTGCGTGTGTGTGTGTGTGAAAGAATTGCACATAAATAAGTCCACTTTACACAGGAAGCTGTGAGGTTGTTACTTTTTGCTTTGAGTCCAGAGATATACTCTGACAGGCATGCAAGACTTCATATGATGAGGAGAATCGTTTGTACTTGAAGGATTGTGCTTTTTAACCAAGCAGAATTATAAAACTAAAACAAAAAGCACTCAACTCTCTGTCTCTTTTTTCTTTTTTTGTGGTCATAAACAAAACAAACCTGATTAACTGCGTGTCATATAAAACTGTCGAGCACACTTATTCTTGAATGTTATGGAAATCAAAAGAAGTTGTTCCTCTGCAAGTGTGTGAATGTAGGCATTATAGTAGCCTATAATTTTATGTGTTATATGCAGTTTACATCTTGTTGAGCCCGACGCCTATGCCTGGCAAGACCAGAGCGATGCTTATACCGCTTCATGCACGCATTGCATAAATAAGCGTAGCCAGTAGAGTGGGTGATTTGGTGGTCACGAAGATACTTTCTTCTCATGAACGACTTTTGACAGGTTTGGCACTAAAACCCCGGCTTTTCACCCAGACATATATGCTTGTCCAGACTGCGTTTGTGTGCGTACGATTTTTTGCAAACACCACACTGGAAAGGTTTGGTGCCTGCATGCTTGTTCATATGAGACTGGTAATCTACCTGTCGACCAAACCTCTTGTCACAAACTATGCATACAAAACGAGATTCGTTGCCATGTTTCTCACGTTTGTGATTGTCCAATGTTCGCTTGTGTTTGTATGCTGATCCGCATTCGTCACACAAATGGAGGAGACCAACCTTCTTCGGTGTAGAAGTCTGTAAAGGGACTGTCTCACCTATAGTCACCTCACTACTGATGTCTAGGTAGCTGTCGATTACTTCCCCAGACACCTCCCCGGCAGATAGCGTGTGGTCGCTGGTCTCCATCTGTCAAATAAAAACGCTTCAAACGGGTCAGTTTTGCTGTGCATGATGTGCTTTTTCAGCGCGCATGTGCGGGGGGGGCGTAGTAGGCACTCCGGCAAAAATGCGGGGGACCTTATCTGGTGTCTGCGGGGGACCTTACCCACTGAGAATCGAGTACCACAAAATAACGCTAGATTAGAGCAGCTTATCCACGATGCTGGTGCCCAAAAACGCGCATACAAGGCTGCAAGGTATCGAAGATTAAACTGTGAGTATTAAAATAGTGCTTTAAATGGTAGTTAATAACGATTACTTATATAGCGCGTAAACCTCGTGGTGACGAGCCCAGAGCGCTTTACACTTACATAATCATAATACAAACAAGGAAAGAGAACTAAATCCGAATAAATTCAAACATGGTCACACACCATGTTCTAGGTTAATTTGTACGAAATTCAGTGAGACCTCTCTGTATAATTTTCACGGACTTCAGCAGAAAATCGAACGCCACTGTTCACGAGTACACAACAAGACATAAGTTACATATTATACATATAGCCTAGGCAATTCTGCTTCAGAATATCTATACTTGATAATGTGATTTGCCACAACGTACCTTCACAGGGCAATTCCTTTGCGAGATAACAATTTTGCTTCCGCGTGCGGGGGAACGAATTGGGTGTTGTTCCTGCGGTGGACAAAACTAGGCGTGCCACCATCCACGGCGTGAAAATGTCTGATAACATATACTGGAGTACAAAGCCTTGGCCTCTGCATCTTGAACACGCGGCCAGTACAACTGGCCTTGACACGGAACGATTCAAGGGGGGCAATCTCAAGTCATCTGAAAGAGGGAAATCCAAACGCAATCCGCCTTGTTCGATTTTATGGGCTTGGACGATAGAGAAAAATAAGAAAAGCAAAAGCTGGAGTCCAGTCTGGACGAAACTGCTATCAAGAAAGCAGAATTGATTTTTTCTGAGTTTTTTTTAGCCGTAAGCGCCATGTTTATCGGAGCAGAGTGAAGCCCCTTTGTTGGTTTCACTGCGGTGAACAGCAGTTATGAGAAATTCGAAATGAGAAATGGCGCTTACGGCTAATAAAAAACCTCAGAAAAAATCAATTTTGCGTTCTTGATAGCAGTTTCGTCCAGACTGGACTCCAGCTTTTGCTTTTCTTATTTTTCTCTATCGTCCAAGCCCATAAAATCGAACAAGGCGGATTGCGTTTGGATTTCCCTCTTTCAGATGACTTGAGATTGCCCCCCTTGAATCGTTCCGTGTCAAGGCCAGTTGTACTGGCCGCGTGTTCAAGATGAAAGTTAAACCACATCCAGCCGGCCTCAAACACTTTCACGTCCCTTTTCACATCCAGACAGGCAGACATAACCGACACACAAACCCATTGTGGTGCACAATAGGCATGGCTACTTCACAGCACATCGCCGCCCCCCCCCCCCCCCCCCCCCCCCTTCAAGTCAGTCTCCGCACACACATACTACACACACAGATCAATCAATATTGAGGCTTACTCGCGCTTATTCCGTGGGTACAGTTCTAAGCGCAGGTATTTATTCTAATTTTTTATTTTATGCAATTTATATCGCGCACATATTCAAGGCGCAGGGATTTATTTATGCCGTGTGAGATGGAATTTTTTTTACACAATACATCACGCATTCACATCGGCCAGCACTGACTGAGATCGCAGCCAATTCGGCGCATATCATCCTACTTTTCAAGTCACGGCCTATCATTCCCAGTCACACGGGTATTTTGGTGGACATTTTTATCTATGCCTATACAATTTTGCCAGGAAAGACCCTTTTGTCAATCGTGGGATCTTTAACATGCACACCCCAATGTAGTGTACACCGTCACTGATGTAGTGTACAGATGTGAGGCACGCAGTATTAACAACAAAGACACCGATAAAAATAAATAAATATAGTACATGAAAATTCCGCGTGGGACTGGCTGATGCAACCCCCACTTCACAAAAACATTGCTTTGGAGTGTACAGCGAAGGTGCACATGTACTCGGCATGACTAATATTTTGCTATCCTCAAACAGTTCGATTCTGAATTGATAGGTTTACCAAAAACTGTAAACGGAAAACAACGCAGCTTTTTTCCACAGTCTCAGACATTACATCTTATGAAAAAAACTGTTAAAATTTAATGTAGTTGGTTCTATGTTGTTATCTTGAAATATGTGCTGGTGTAGGAGGCTCTTAATATTATGAATGTTTTCTTTGAGCTAAAAATAAACACCCATACATTCCGGAAAGAATCCGTTCTTAAATTTAAGTGAGATCTTTTCCGTCGTCTACACGGCGTTTCATCATCTCGAAGCGGCTGCTTGGGATACCTAAACCAGGAACACGCAAGTTATTCACAGCTGTTTGTTGATCACAGACGATCAGAAATATCCCGAGCCGAGAAAGATGGCTGGTGTAGCTGAAGGATTGGAAGGATTAACTCTGGGTATGTTTATTGCCTGTTTAATGTTGCTTGGTAAAACAGCAGACGGAAATACTTCAAATAGTATTTTTCACGGCTTGACACGTTTTTGCACCACATGCTGTTCTATTTTCGTAATGATATCTGTGACATCATTAACTCTTTATTTGGGACTGCTCAGAACGCTGACTATCCTTCAGAAAACCGCATGTCTGTAGAAACTAACATTGGCAAAAATGGTAATTGTGTTGTTCCGTGTGTGCATGTGTCAAGTGACGAAGTGTGCTGTGTGTTATTATAGTACTTATACTAGTAGGTGTGTCCATGAATGTGCCCAATTTCTTGTCATTTGTACAAAGTTTTTCGTATTCTGTTCTCAGGCCAGTGAAAGATGAAAGAGAAGTAGTATTACATGTACATGTAATGATGTATTACAAAGCTAGGCGCCACACTACCACCTCTCAGACAAATGCGGAACAAAAACAGTCAGATCAACAAAACAATTAAAAAACAGAACAGAAACGAAAAATGCCACTAGAAAAACAACAACAAAACAAGAACATGTGTGTTCTCTTGTTGACTTAATATGTCCAAACAAAAAGACACATCAAGTCTTAGTAAGTGTAGAAGTATACAGTATACGTGACATGTACCATTCTTGAATTAATTGTGCTGCAGCAGGATCACATTACAAGGAGAGATTGAGTACATGTAAGCTGAAAAAGAGATTGAACAGAGTGGAACTATCTGGGAAAAAACTTAAGGTGGGGGTTATTTCGGATTTGGTAGAAGGCATTATTAATCTCATGAAAATAAAGATTTTTACTTGGAGTATACACCAGTTAACAGTTCCGCGGCCATTTTAGATCTCGCACATGCGCACTTCTTTTATCGCGAGCAGATTCGACCTATTTCCTTTTCCGGGTGATGCGCATATCGTTTTTCGGCATGTTTATGTCTTTTTTCTTTTCCGGTTGATTTCACCGCATGCGCAGATTATGTTATTCGCCCACGTCTCTACACAAGGGACACTACTCCGGCACACTACTCCACCCGTTGAAAGGGGGAAACATTTTCTTCAGTACAAGTAGTCTTTATGAATAAACAATTAACAAGAAGGACGTTGTAAATTCATTCAATGCAGATAAAATAAGAAATATGTTTGACGAACTTGTTCTGTTCTTATTCACATGACAAAATATGTGAATATCGAGAGATGTTATTAAAAAAAAACGTGTTCCAGGCAACTCGCAAACAGATAACCGCTGTGTACTTCACCACAACCCAACGCAAAGGAAACATGACACACTACTATTTGGCATACCTTTTTGCATTCATTGAACTTTCCCCAATAAATTCGGCTCACATCAGTCGTACTAAAAGTTTGTCAAAACACGACACACAGGCGATAACAAATGCCCACCTGAATGGTGGTTTGCAACCACACACTAACAACCGTCGAGGCACGTAATGAATTTTGCAATCTTCCGACCACCATTTTTTTAAGTCGGTTTTTCCCATTACTGCAACCAATAACACAGCATGTTAACGCCATCGCTAATTTGGATGTACGGTGAGGTTTTTATTATAACGTAGAGGAAAACACACCGTCCCGTTCAATTGCTTCCATCACGTTGAGCAGACAATGCAGCGTTTGCTCGTCGAAATTTCTTGTCCAACCAGAATCGCTTTGGGTATCACGTGAGTTTTCCTTCTTTGGACCATGTAAGTGCCGAAACTGTTAACTGGTGTATTGTTAAATAGATGTGGTAAGCATGCAGAGATTACCTGAAAATATTGATTGTTCTGCTGCAAAAAAATACAACCAAAAAACACATTAGAACAGTGTATTCTCATACTGACTCATAGACTTTTGTGAATTACTTTCTTTTGATAAAGTTTTATTGTGGTATAGTTTTACAGCTGCAGTAGAGGTTTTTAAAATTCTGTAGCTTGGTTCTTCTGTTTTCACAGCAAGGTCCACAGTTCCTCTTCTTGCTTTGAGTTTATGAACATGTCAAGTCCCATTCTGATTATCATCGGTCCACGCTATCGCTCTGTGGTCTCTCTGACAGGATGAATAATTACTACGCGCATTAAAGGGAAATCTATCAAAACAAGAAAACAGAGTTATCTCCCATATGTTTTTCGCTAATGTTTCTGATGAACAGACGAAAGACGAACGTCATTGTAGAATGGCCGACTTCGACAGTGATCTTCGTTCTGTTCTTCACAGTTATGATAAAGACATCGTTTTAAGGTCAAAACAAGTCGAAATGTTGAGACTGCTGTGGTAAGAAGACCGTGATATTGTTGCATCACTCCCAACTAGTTACGGAAAAAGTGTCGTCTGCTTCTTAGCCAAAGTTGATTATCACGTGACACTTTTGCCATATTTAGAGTTGTTTGCACAGTAAATACACCCGCGAAAGATAGCTCGCTTGAAACTGTCTTACATATATCAATTCCTTTGAAATTAAAAAATTACACAACACCATGAAAATTCATTATCGACGATCGCGAATCTGCTTATATCAATAACACATTACGAAAAGCTCTAAATATGTAAAAAATAAATTGATTTCCTCTCCAGAAAAGCTAGAAAACAAAGGCATCCTGTCAGGGATAAATGAGACCCGAAGGGAAGTAACTCATTTTGACCTGAGTTCAGGATGGTCAAGTCCCAGCATAACATTGCCTTTGCTTTTATTTTTCATGCATATAATATATATATACTGTTGATTTATTTAGATTCTTTCATCTGTTTTACATTTTCAGTTGAAATTTACACGTCAGAGTTAGAGGGTAGTGATGAAACTGGAGATGGCTCCAAAGACAACCCATTCAAGACTGTTATCCAGGTATGGAAGGATTCAACTATACAGTTACAGTGATTGAATATAAGATCTATGCATCCTGTGCTTAGAGGGTGAGAGTGAATCGAAAATAATTTTTTGGTGAAACATACTTAGTTGCTAAGACGAGAGTGAATCCTTTTCAGATTTGCTTGGCGAGTGAACGTTGGCCATATGTATTAAAAGCAGATTAAGAAACAATCAAAATGAAAAAATTGTTCAGACAATACTTTGAATTTATCAGTGTTTCTAATGTTTTTCAACACCACTACCAGTAACTGTCATCACAAGCATCGTCACAGTTTTTGTTATAATAAACTGATTACTGTGACGTGAGCTGTTTTGTGAATACAGTCAATGAGTACATTTTATTACTGGTGAACTTTACTTTTTTTCAGGCAATGCGAAAGGCTGACAAAGAACCTTTTCCTCCAATTTTTGTGGACGGCAAAACAGAGGGAGAGGTGAATATAATTACACATTTTATCTTTATTGTTATTTTTTACGATTTCTAAAACTGTTCTATAGTATTTCTTGATTATTCAAGTACAAAGGGGATTCTAATTGACATGTGATACTTTATGTGATTTTGGTAAGGCCAAAAAAAAAATAGGTGTGGTTACGGTAACATAGCCAAAACAAATAGGGTAGGAAGGTAGGCAATCACTTTTTTTGTTTTTTTAACTTTTTTTTCTAATGTGTACAAATTAAACCTACTTGACAGGGAAATAAGTGTGCGACTCGGGCGATTTCGCTTTCATTGCGTTTTCTGCACTCATTTTTTTTGTTTTTTTTGTTGTTGTGACAAATGTAATAAGTTATGGGGTCGGCCCCTAAAAATAGGGTAGGTCGGGTTACCGTAACCACACCTTTTTTTTTTTTAGGCCTAACCTTATAGTGACAGATCTATGTGCTATAAAAAAATGTTCGAGTAAATGAGCAAAAATAAAAAAATTCCATTGGTCTGCAAAACTGAACTTGACAAATATGCAACAGGTCTTTTGTACACAAGCATACGAAACAGCTAACATTTAGAAAACCAGGTACACTTCCACACATTTTTTTGCTCATGAAAGTTTTGCTTGTGTTTTTCTCCCAGCGTTATGAACCTTTGTCCAAAAGCCAGAAGAAAAAGGTGACAAGTCTGTGGCAGACTGAGCAGAAGAAACTGAACAAGAAAGCTGGTCTGGAGGTAAGATTCTTTTCCTCTTAATTAGTACTTCATTAGTACTTATACCACACACAGAAATGTTCACTTTGTTCGAAAAGACATAATTAACTTTATGATAATAATTTAAAGTATGTGAAAGCAATATTAATTTGACAGTCTAAGCAAGTTTTGGTGGTCTCATGAGTCCACATGTTTGGATAATGCTCTTGGTTTTCTGTTGTACAGTGTCATGTCCAATTTATAAGTGATATACAAATTGTGAGAGTTATCATAGCTTATTGTTTACAGTACAATGCAGAAGTTATAAACTTGATAAGAAATGGAATGTGAAATTATGATGAACACTGACTCAAAATTATTCTGTGTGCAGACAGAGAAGGCTGAGAGGAGAGAAAAAAACTTAGACGAAGCGAAAAAAATTGTCATTGAACAAGGTGCCAGTCTCCCTGCACCAAAAAAGGTGAGTCCAAATGTTGTCATATCTTGTTTGTTGTCTGGAAGTCATTGCTAAATAAAACAACGAAAGCTCTGATCAAAAGTTCAGTGAAGTTGACACACATAATGTGAGTTGGCATATGTGTGTGAATGCATACATGTGTGTGTGAGTGAGTGAGAGAGAGAACGAATGAAAGAGAGAAATACAGAGAGAGAACTTGTACACATGTGTCGCTGTGTGTGTGTGTGTGAGAGAGAGAGAGAGAGAGAGAGAGAGAGAGAGAGAGAGAGAGAGAGAGAGAGAGAGAGAGAGAATCACATGGACAGTTATTGAATGTATTGTGATTTTTGGTGTGTTGGTGGATGGATGTATGTGTGGTCGTGTAGTAGTGTGAAATTTTCTATTTATAGATCAAGATGAGAGACAGTGTGGCCAACAGAGAAGTCAGAGTCAAGGTCTTTGGATGGGTCCATGAGTGTAGACGCCAAGGTGTGTGAAGACATGTTTTTCTTTTGTGTGTGTGGGTTTGCATGCGTGTGTAGTTATGATTTGGTATCAAAGGTTCTTTTTTGTAAAAGAATAATTGTTAATTAATTTAATAAGGACTGCGATCATTTATGTCTGTACTGATTTGCAAATTAAAGTTGGATTTCTTTGTCACTCTCTCAACAGGCAAGAACTTGATGTTCGTAGTTCTCAGGGATGGAACAGGGTACCTACAATGTGTTCTTACGGACAAACTGGTAAGCAGAAAAAACAAATTGGTGTCTCTGTTGCTCAGTACTGGAATCTTAATTCAAAATGATAATTATGTGAATACACTGAAAGTATTTAATGAGATGTATGCATTGTGTGCCGATGCTTGGTATCATGGTTCAGAGAGAGACACATAACAGTCCAAAATTAACAGACCCATCATACCAACTCTTGAATAACTGAATAAACATTAATTTCTCTGTGTTTTACAGTGTCAGAATTACGATGCCTTGACCTTGGCTCTGGAATCTGCCATTGCTGTGTACGGTGTCATTAGCGAGTTGCCTGAAGGAAAGCAGGTAGGTGAACATTATTTTATTTATTTATAGTGACTCGTCATTTGGAATAAACAGTAACTTTGCAAGTGCAGCAGTACCTTCAGTGTGAGGTCTCTCCAGTTGTGCATGTACATGTGTAAGGTTGCTATTTACTAGTGGTATTCTGGCTTGGCCAAAGTGTGTCCAGAGAGAACAATTACCCTAAGGGCAATTTAAGCTGGTCTGAAGGATGCCACCGTATGGTTACTACTGTGGTACCCGCTTTTTTAAAATCAAAAATTGCTAAACGTTGTAGAAAATAAAGTCTCAAAAGGGAGAAAGTCTTAAAATAAAAATGTATTTTCAGAATGAGATATGATATAATGGTTCTGATGTGTGGAAAAATGAACATATAACTTGTGCTTTGAGTATTTTCAGTTTTAATATATCTACTTCCCCACGAAAATGTAGTATGACCGCTAAAATGGCAGAGAAAAGAGACAGCAAACCTGTACAAAAAAACTCACTAGTGCAAAAACACAAGTGTCTGTGGAGTTGCAGCCCACGAATGCAGAAGAAAAATAAGATTGCATGTACACTTGTATGTACAGTAATACTGTAGTAAGATGTGTTGTGCATTCCTCAGGCCCCTGACAACCATGAGATGAAGGTGGACTTCTGGGAGGTCATTGGTGCCGCTCCACCAGGGGGCGCTGAAAACTTGCTCAACGAGGTCAGGCAATCAGGACATATTGACCTTTTTTTTCAAATAATTTAATATGCTGCGCTTTTGGCATTTTACACTCTTTTGTGTGCATATTTCTGATGTTATTCTTGTAAGGTACGTATGTTCCCTGCTGTGGGAAAACAGGAGTCTGATTTTATGTGGAAATGATTTAGATATACATGTATAAGATATCATTGATAACCATCTGTGAAACAGCTTTTTTCTTTGGTTGTGAAAGTTATAAAAGACTATGCAAGCTAGATCCTTTGTAGAGGACAAAGAAATTGTGATGTGTATGGATTCATTTGAACTAGAAGTTTTGGAGAGGAAGTGTAGCTTTAGCCTGTGTTTCAGATTCATATATATATAAACAATATGCCAATAACTTGCTGGCGATTAAAAGATTTACTCCTTTTTTTTTAGGAAAATGGCAAGTTTACCATGTGACCATTTATTTTAGACATCTTATTCACAGGAAATAAGGTAAGGTTTTTTTATGCTCAAGCCTACGCTTGTTGTAATGGTCAGCGTTTTATGTTGGTTCTTTTGTCTTACAGGATGCTCATCCAGATGTTCAACTGGACAACCGTCACATGATGATCCGAGGCAAAAACGTGAGTTGATGAGTTATTTTGAAGAATATGTATTTTGATCTATGTTCTGATTGTCTCCCATCCTTTGTATGCCAGGTATGAAATACATAATTGTATTTTGTGATGAAGCATGTTAAATTTATTGTATTTTTCCCCTGGAGAAAATGCATGAAAATTCAGTTTCTGGAACCAAATAACTCAGTTATGTAGCTCTCCAAAAGAAGAAACAGAAGAAGATAGAAAAACAGGAACTTAAAGATTCATGATAAGTATCACATAGGAGCAGTGTTTGGGATGGTAGAATGAGGATTTTCGGTCCTTATCTTGCTTGATAAACACTTCTCTAATGTAGAGTTAATGTGTAATTCTATTTTTGTGTGTTTTATCCATATTTTGCTGTTTTGCTGTTTCAGACATCCAAGGTGCTCAAGATGAGGTCTGTCATCATCCAGTGTTTCAGGGAACATTTCTTTGACAGAGGATATTTTGAGGTGAGATGTTCATGAATATATATTCTCCCTCCTGCCTAGCTTTTTTTCAAAACGATTTATTCAAGTACGCTTTTTTTTTTTTTACATTTTCTTACAAAGACAACGATCATGAACATGTTACACACAAAAAACACCCTCATTTGCAGAAAAGAACAAGTATAAGGACACATTTTCCCTCCTGCCCTCAGCCCATAATGTGACTCAACCTCTGCCCCCAATTCTTTGCCCCAGTTGCCAACTGCTGGAATGGTTTTATTTATGTCTTCTCCATTTTCCAGGTGCATCCTCCAACCTTGGTACAGACACAGGTAGAAGGAGGATCTACTCTCTTCAAACTGGACTACTTTGGACAGGAGGTGAGAACTCTTTGTCGTTTTTCCTTTGAAAACTATGTTGTGTTTGTGTTTGTGCGAGTGCATACAGGCATGTGCATACCTGTTGGTGGGAGGAAGTACAGTATGTATGTGTGTGTAGTAAAAGCTGATCTGCCTGCATGGATGTGTTTGCACTCGCACAGACAGACTCACACACAGAAACACGCATGCACACACACACACAATCACACACACATGCGTTTTGAGGGGCCCGGTAGCTCAGTTGGTAGAGCACTGGACTTGTGATCGAAAGGTCGCAGGTTCGAATTCGGGCCGGGACGGACACGGGTCAACTTTATGTGCAGACCCAGAGACGGAAGCCATGTCCCACCCCCGTGTCATCACAATGGCACGTAAAAGACCTTGGTCATTCTGCCATAAGTGCAGGTGGCTGAATACACCTAAACACGCAGACACCTGGGTAGCGCGACTCCGTTGCTGCTAGCTTTCCACTGGGAGGAAGCGACCCGAATTTCCCAGCGATGGGACAATAAAGTAATGAAAATGAAAAAGAAAATGAAAATGAAAATGAATAACATGAGGAGTTTGAGTGTGAATCTTTGTCTTGTTGTCAGGCGTACCTCACCCAGAGTTCCCAGCTGTATCTGGAGACGGCCATGCCAGCAATGGGAGACGTGTTTTGCATGGCACAGTCTTACAGAGC
Source organism: Littorina saxatilis (assembly GCF_037325665.1). Classification (NCBI taxonomy): domain Eukaryota; kingdom Metazoa; phylum Mollusca; class Gastropoda; order Littorinimorpha; family Littorinidae; genus Littorina; species Littorina saxatilis. Next base: position 80,873,491 of record NC_090245.1, read on the forward strand.
GGAACATTCACGCACACGGCGACATCTAGCAGAGTAAGTTGTGCCCAGAAACGAAAAGGAGTGTGGATTAACTTCTGTATTGACAGGTTTCAAATAAGAAAATTGGAATTGCTGTGTTTAATTTGACTCTGCGTCTGTCATAAATAAATTGAAACCACATTAAAAACAAGTCGCGTAAGGCAAAATTACTACATTTAGTCAAGCTGTGGAACTCACAGAATGAAACTGAACGCACTGCATTTTTTCACAATGACCGTAGTCCGCCGCTTGTGCATAACAGAGTGAAACTGACGAGCCTGTTCAGCGCGGTAGTGGTTTCGCTGTGCTGCATAGCCCGTTTTTCTGTACCTCTCTTCGTGTTAACTTTCTGAGCGTGTTTTTAATCCAAACATAACATATCTATATGTTTTTGGAATCAGGAACCGACAAGGAATAAGATGAACTTGTTTTTAAATCGATTTCGGAAATTTAATTTTGATCATAATTTTTATTTGTTTTATTTTCAGAGCTTGTTTTTAATCCAAATATAACATATTTATATGTTTTTGGAATCAGGAAATGATGTACAATAAGATGAACGTAAATTTGGATCGTTTTATATAAAAAAAAATTATTACAATTTTCAGATTTTTAATGACCAAAGTCATTAATTAATTTTTAAGCCACCAAGCTAAAATGCAATACCGAAGTCCGGCCTTCGTCGAAGATTGCTTTACAAAAATTTCAATCAATTTGATTGAAAAATGAGGGTGTGACAGTGCCGCCTCAACTTTTACAAAAAGCCGGATATGACGTCATCAAAGGTATTTATCGAATAAAATGAAAAAATGTCCGGGGATATCATTCCCAGGAACTCTCATGTCAAATTTCATAAAGATCGGTTCAGTAGTTTGGTCTGAATCGCTCTACACACACACACGCACAGACACACTCACACCCCTCGTCTCTAGTCCCCCTCTATGTTAAAACATTAAGTCAAAACTTGACTAAATGTAACAAGTCGCGTAAGGCGAAAATACAATATTTAGTCAAGTAGCTGTCGAACTCACAGAATGAAACTGAACGCAACGCAACGCAGCAAGACCGTATACTCGTAGCATCGTCACTCCACCGCCCGTGGCAAAGGCAGTGCCCGTGGAATTGACAAGAAGAGCGGGGTATTCGTTGCGCTGAGAAGGATAGCACGCTTTTCTGTACCTCTCTTCGTTTTAACTTTCTGAGCGTGTTTTTAATCCAAACATATCATATCTATATATTTTTGGAATCAGGAACCGACAAGGAATAAGATGAAAGTGTTTTTAAATTGATTTCGGAAAAAAATTTTGATAATAATTTTTATATATTTAATTTTCAGAGCTTGTTTTTAATCCGAATATAACATATTTATATGTTTTTGGAATCAGCAAATGATGGAGAATAAGATAAACGTAAATTTGGATCGTTTTATAAATTTTTATTTTTTTTTACAATTTTCAGATTTTTAATGACCAAAGTCATTAATTAATTTTTAAGCCACCAAGCTGAAATGCAATACCGAAGTCCGGGCTTCGTCGAAGATTACTTGACCAAAATTTCAACCAATTTGGTTGAAAAATGAGGGCGTGACAGTGCCGCCTCAACTTTCACGAAAAGCCGGATATGACGTCATCAAAGACATTTATCAAAAAAATGAAAAAAACGTTCGGGGATTTCATACCCAGGAACTCTCATGTCAAATTTCATAAAGATCGGTCCAGTAGTTTAGTCTGAATCGCTCTACACACACACACACACGCACACACACACGCACATACACCACGACCCTCGTTTCGATTCCCCCTCGATGTTAAAATATTTAGTCAAAACTTGACTAAATATAAAAAGAAGTTTTTAACAGATCATTGTAGAAAATCTACCAGTGTGTGTGTGGACAAAACTGTCGGTTTTTTGTATCCATTAGGTCTTGAGTCCTATCATGTTGGTGGTAACTCGGAGCCTGTATAGCAACATTTGACCATAGCATGTCTTGATGTGTTTATTCTCTACTGTCATCAGGTACACTCACTGTGAAGCAGAATGTCCCTTCATCACCTTTGACGACTTGCTGGACAAGATTGAGGATCTTGTGTGCGACGTGGTCGACAGAATACTCAAGTCTCCCTTCGCCTCCTTCGTCAAAGACTTGCACCCTGTAAGTATGCACTAAGTGTGTGTGTGTGTGTGTGCTTGCATGAGAGAGAGAGAGAGAGAGAGAGAGAGAGAGAGAGAGAGAGAGAGAGAGAGAGAGAGAGAGAGAGAGAGAGAGAGAGAGAGAGAGAGAGAGAGAGAGAGAGAGAGAGAGAGAGAGAGAGTGTGAGAGAGAGAGAGATAAGAAAGTCACATAAAGAAGGGGCAGACATCTTTGTTTGTAGTTGTGTATTATACTTTGTACTTTTAATGCAGCAAGTCAAATTTGCAGATGGCTGTGCGACCTCTGTGTCTTGATCATTATTATTGTTTTCCATGTGTATCTGAAAAAAATGTGGGATAGTTGTCATCAGTTTGAAAGCTGATGACAACCAGTTGTGCTTCTGAACCTGAAAAAACACTTTTCAAAGGTTTATGAGCAGTGTGTATCCATTGTGTAAATAGACAGTGAGACTTTCAGTATTTTTTATACGTGTCATGTGGGTTTATGTCTTGGAAATCTTTGTTTATTTATTCTCTTTTTATTGTTTCTTCAACAGGAATTCCAACCACCCAAGCGACCATTTAAGAGAATGAACTACACAGACGCCATTGTGTGGCTCAAAGAAAACAATGTCACAAAAGATGACGGCACATTTTACGAGTTTGGTGATGTAAGTAAAGTAGTACTAGCTCTTGTTTTAAACAAAATTGTATGACATATAAAATCCTGTTCATATGTATTGAATTTATTTTAAAAAGCATGTTTATCTTTTCGTGTGTACATGTCATTTGAATGTTTGAAATGAATAGAGGTACACGGTTTATTTTAAAATGGCTACAGGAAGAAAAAATATTTATATGAAGATGTTCTTGCTCTGTGTTTTAGCTATTTCTGTGGCATATTTGCACTAAAATGCTATTTAGACAATAAGGAGGATAGCAAACTTTGTTTCTAACTTTGTGGATTTTTATCTTGTTTTCTTTCTTCTTTTTTTGTGTGTGTTTTTTTTATTATTCTCTTTATTTATATAGCGCCTTATCCGAAGTTCAAAGAGCTTTATTTTATATTGTAGTTCACATCTTTGAAGCATTGTGTCATTGCCGTTTATTTCGTTCTTGCATTTACATTTTTGACTCACATGCGAAGCAAAAGTGAGTCTATGTACTCACCCGAGTCGTCCGTCCGTCCGTCCGTCCGTCCGTCCGGACGTCCGTCCGGACGTCCGTCCGTCCGTCCGTCCGGAAAACTTTAACGTTGGATATTTCTTGGACACTATTCAGTCTATCAGTACCAAATTTGGCAAGATGGTGTATGATGACAAGGCCCCAAAAAACATACATAGCATCTTGACCTTGCTTCAAGGTCAAGGTCGCAGGGGCCATAAATGTTGTCTAAAAAACAGCTATTTTTCACATTTTTCCCATTTTCTCTGAAGTTTTTGAGATTGAATACCTCACCTATATATGATATATAGGGCAAAGTAAGCCCCATCTTTTGATACCAGTTTGGTTTACCTTGCTTCAAGGTCAAGGTCACAGGAGCTCTTCAAAGTTGGATTGTATACATATTTTGAAGTGACCTTGACCCTGAACTATGGAAGATAACTGTTTCAAACTTAAACATTATGTGGGGCACATGTTATGCTTTCATCATGAGACACATTTGGTCACATATGATCAAGGTCAAGGTCACTTTGACCCTTATGAAATGTGACCAAAATAAGGTAGTGAACCGCTAAAAGTGACCATATCTCATGGTAGAAAGAGCCAATAAGCACCATTGTACTTCCTATGTCTTGAATTAACAGCTTTGTGTTGCATGACCTTGGATGACCTTGACCTTGGGTCAAGGTCATGTATTTTGGTAGGAAAAATGTGTAAAGCAGTTCTTAGTGTATGATGTCATTGCTAGGTTTAGTTATTTGACCTTGACCCTGAAGGTCAAGGTCATGTAAAGGTCAAGGTCAAGCATGTGAGTCGTATGGGCTTTGCCCTTCTTGTTGTTGATGTTTGCAGGACATTCCTGAAGCTCCAGAGAGAAAGATGACGGATGCGATCAACGAACCCATCCTTCTGTGCCGCTTTCCTGCTGAGATTAAGTCTTTCTACATGCCTCGCTGCCCGGAAGACAATCGCCTCACTGAGTCCGTAAGTACTGCTGTGCCACGGCTGTTCCTAGCTTGTGTTTTAGTGTGAGTTAAAAATAGCCCAGCAGAGAGAATAGTTTCGGCTACCAACAGCTGCAGCCAGCAAACCGTTAGACTCGCTTACCTGTTTAACCCAACTGCTTCCGCGCTATACTGGGAGATTGGCCTTCTCAGTGCATAGCGCTGAGAGAGCTATACTAGCTGCTGTATTCTCTGCTGTGGGAAAAGAATGGGTGCTAAAAATTGCCTGCAGCTAAAGTAGCAGAAATGAAGCACTGTGAACAGCTGTGGTGCATTTAGTGATGTCGGTGGTTTCGTTGTCGCTGCTACAGTGGAAACTCCCTTTTAATCCCTTGAAAAATCAGAAAATCAGATCTTAAAAAGGAGGGAGTTTTAAAACGGCGGTCAAATTACAGTGGTTATGAAAATGGGATCTGAGAAAACAGGGTCTTAAAAAGGAAGGGGTCTTAAACTGGGGGGTCCACTGTACTGCTAATACTGGTAGCACAGTCAATCCTACTTCAGCAGCTTTTTATATGACCTGACGTTTCCTCACATTTTCTCTTTTTTAGGTACGTCTGTGAGGTACAACAACACTTAAGACCCTCTCGTGTTTAGAAGGCTTGAGACCATTAAAGGAATCTGTCACTGAGATAAACATTTGTCCAAGTTTTGGTTGAAACCCTTCTCCAATAGCTTTGAAAATGAATCTTAGAGGTGTGAAAATCTGATACCCCTTTCTCCTATACAGGTAAAATAGCATATTAAAAGTGGGGGGGGGGGAGAGAGAGAGAGAGAGAGAGAGAGAGAGAGAGAGAGAGAGAGAGAGAGAGAGAGAGAGTGAGAGTGAGTTGTAATTTTGTTGATATCAGAGTTGTGGCTGAAGAATGATCTATGTGAGTCAAATTCTTTCCCTTCCTCAGAAAATGAAGGAAACAAAATGTAATCCTGGTCAAAGTTTAAATTAAGAAATACCAGAGGGATGCAACCGCTCATAATACCACCAGTATTATAAAACAGTTATGCTGAATCAATCTCATTGCACCTCAGACCAAAAAACATTGAACGAACAAGCACTATCATTGTCAAGTACTGATAATAGTCAGTGGGTATGGCGGAGGTTGAAGGAGAACTGTGTTGATTACAGGTGGACCTATTGATGCCCAACGTGGGCGAGATCACGGGAGGCTCCATGAGGATCTGGGATGTGGAGCAGCTGGAGGCTGGCTTCAAGCGAGAGGGAATCGACCCCGCCAACTACTATTGGTACATCGATCAGGTCGGTACAACTTTTTTAGTTTGCACTCCCATAATGTGTATTTGTACGCATTGATCTGTTGGACCTCTCAATAGAGATGACTTGAGTATTGAATCTGCTTTTGCCAGTTCTGAGTCGATGGAAAAGATGGAATGTTATTCATCATGATATCCTCAAATTTAAACTTCATGTGTTCTTTGTGTAAACCAGAATTGAGATTTATAGATTTATACTTTTGGTATGGCTAATTTATATGATTCATCTTTTGTTATCAGAGACGGTACGGAAGCTGTCCTCATGGTGGATATGGCCTGGGCGTGGAGCGCTTTATGTGCTGGATTCTAAACAGATACCACATCCGCGAGGCCTGCCTATACCCTCGCTTCGTCGATCGCTGCAAGCCCTAGATGCTGTTGAAGGAACGCCTGAAGACTTCTCTTTCGTCATGCTGCCTGAATCTCTAAACAGTTGGCATTATGAGTTCGTGGTGTTATCAGAGGCAGGTTAATGAAACAAAACCAAAAAAAGAAGCACAAAAAAAAAGAGGAGAAGGAGACCCAAGACACAAGATGATGCTGAATGTCTTTGTTTCATCTACAGAAAAGTCACAATTGTATTTTTTTTTATCTTCTCAAGATGTTTCCCTGTTATGTGCTCATTGTGCATCATGTGCTAAGTTAGTGTGTTTCCATTGATGTTTGTTACAGACCAACAAAATAAAACACAAAAGCATCAACGGTGAAAGTGGTTCAAAGGGTGATATGGATAGCGTACAGTTATCAGACATTAGATGGTTCAGGGGTATGGTATTTTTTTTAGTAGTGCATATATACACAATTTCTGACAACTTTTTAATCTGTTGGAATAAGACTATACCTGAGAGATTTTTTTTCCCAGGAATATATTCTACAGTCTGTGATGTTTGACTGCAAAGTCTTAGATTCAGGAATAGAACCACTGTTACAGATTAAATTGTTCAGAATGTATACCATTGTATATTCATAGATCATATGCATGCAACCTTTTTAGCAGCAAGTGTGAAATAGCTTTGAAGACTCGAATGACTCTATGCTTCTGAAAGTGTAGCACCACCCACTCTGTGACATTTGCACGAGTGACAGTGAGGTCTGTTTTCTGTAGGCTTTGTGTATTTCTTTCTGTCGCGTTCATATAAGCAGGTAGAACAAGGCTCATTCGGAATTTTGAATTGTCAGCCACATTGGCCTTACTTGGGACACAGACCTTGCTGTGAGTACTGGTAACATTCTGTGCAGTTGACTTTAAATATATTTATAACATATTCATTGCTGTTTAAGTTAATGAGTTGAAGATGACAGAAAAGCTGGACTATAGTTTTTAAAGAACAGGGTGTCGGAAGCCATCAGGCTTACATACATTTGTGTATTGAACTAGGTAATTTCAATTTGTCAGATCAGCAATTCTGATGTTAATTTGCTGCATTATAGTTTATTAAGGGTTAACATTTTTGTTGGCTTTGCTTTGCCTCATTTTAGGACTGTACATTTGCATGTAAAAAGTTATAACACCATGTTCAAAGAACATGTTTATGCTACCAGCCATGACTGCTGAGGGAATGATTGATGATGTGTGCATCAAAGAAACAGATTTTGTTTTTTTGTTTTTCTCTCAAAATAAAACTACTTGCCAGGATACACACAAACAAATGTTTAGTGTTAACATTGTGCTGTGCAAGCAACTCAAACATCCCCCTGACAGAAGAATAAAATAATGATACCAAAAAGCTGTTGTCAGTTGTTATTTTATTTATGGCTGTCTGTCACTCTGCTTTCAAGCTGGTGACTCGTGAGCACCACTTTGTTGTTGCATTTTATTTTTCACAAAATGTTTGTACCTTTGCTTTGTTCTTTCTTTACTTTCTTTCTTACTTTGTTCCTTTCCTACTTGCATTCTATAACATTGTCGAGATGTGGCGTTGCTGGCTAATAGTCGTTTGTTCTACGACAGACATGCAACGGAGAAAAGTTCGAGTGGATTCGCGTCCAAGCAGCCATATGAAACGCATCTTAGGTAAAGGCGAAATGAAAGTAGTCGTGAGCTGTTTACCTTGAATTCTTGCTAAGAGACACAAATAGGACCACCTCAGCACACAGCACTTGATATGCAACAGGACTATGACAAGACACGCACAAAGCAGCCTATAGAGTATCAGTTCCGAGTATCAGTTCCGTGTTTGGTGTTGGCTGAACTTCAAAGCATAAAGAACAGGGGTAGTGCTCACGGCACAGTTCCCGAATGGATGGGGAACCAAGCACCAGGTTGGATTGGTTGAAATCCTCAACATATAGCAATTGCAACCAATCCGACCAAGGGCTTGGTTCCCGCCCGGTTGAGCACTTCTTTGTGCATACTATCCCAGATTGTAAAACTGTGACTTTTCATCGTGCCCCAGCTCAAAATAATTTAAATACTCCTCCGAGATTGATGTGCAAATGTAACCCAACAAAAGGACTTGCAAGCCGCCATGCACGCAGGCTAGAGATCACACCTTCGACTCAGTCCTGAGAATAATAATAGCGTAAAGGCAGTTTGGACAACAGAGGACATCTATTTTAGACACGACCCTTCTCTCTTTCTCTGTACAATATTATTGCGGAGTGTTGTCACTTCTATTTGACCACAGACACACACATGTGCACATGCAAGGGAGAACAAATAAATAAGACAGACAGACACGCCTTCATGCAGACATATATATGGAACACAATTGGGATAAAATAAGCTCAATCGTATGAAATGAAAGTAGAACTTGAGGTGTGTTATTAGGAATTCCCACCGAGACATGCACACTGACCCACCTCTTTATGCAGATACATGGTCCCTTTGTGCAGACAAAGATACAAAGGGAAAAATATAGAATTCGGTTCCGTGTTGGCTAAATTCCAAACCCGGCACCCGTGACATTTTGTAATCGGGTCCCAGCTAAGAAAATAATGAAATGCTCATTCGAAGACTGATGTGAAGGACACCAGCGAAAGAACTTGACTTAAAGGCACAGACCTTCCCGTGTAAACGTGTACCTGTGGGACATGAAGCATCATTTATTGATATTGTCGACTCACCATCTGAGATCTGGTCATGATTTTACAGGAGATAAGAACACCCCTCCACTTGGTCACACATACAAAAAATGAACAGCGTCGATGCTCTCTGTGCACGAGGGATTTTTTAAGGGACGAATTAATTTCGTAAATGCCACTGAATTGTGGCTTTTTAAGAACATTATTCATTACAAAAATCAGAATCACCATAGCAAGCAGTCGGGTGTTGATATTTAGTATGAGTCCAAGTGGAGAGATGTTTTTTTTTCCCTTGTAAAATCTTGGCCAGATCTGAGATGGTGAGCTGAACTTATTTTCACGAAAAAGAGTGTTTTTTTTTAATGAAACAGGACTCTTGGTTTTACGCCTGAACCTGATGGATTGTTTCGTCGCGGCCCAGTTGCTGCGCTGGGTGGTATAGGCTAGCCCCTCAGCCCAGGGCCTGAAATTGGGCGCCACGGCAAATAGCGAAAAGCAATAGCTTGCCTACCAATCCACCACTGTTTTGATTTTCGTAGGTACACTATCCACTTTATCTTTCACTCTAGGGAAATTAGGCGCACCAACCAAAATGAGGATCGTTGCCCTGTAAAGGGATTTCCTCATAAACGTGAAGAAGAAGAAGAAGAAGAAGGATATATGCTGTATTTAATTTGGTTCTGAGTAATACCTTTATGTGGCAGTAAGCCAGACAATCCTTTACAATGGATTTTTTTCTAACAAAGTGTAATTTTAAGAGCAAATCATTATGAACATCATTTCAAGAACAACAACAACAAAAATATAACGACACACACACACACATACACACACGCACTGAACCACTGAGATTTATTCTTTCTTTCTTAGTTGTTTAATTCCGAGCTTCTGAACGTACAGGGGTCAAACACCCAGGTGTGTCGAACTGTAAACTCAAAAGGTACGACATTTACAGCAATTTTCACATGGATACACAGTTGTGTAAGAGTAATGACGTTTTTTGTTAATAAAAAAAGCAAATTCATTTAATATGCACACAGATTAGACCACTTTGTCGTGAACACCACCCCTTGTAACCGGGGCTATGCTTTGAAGTTCAACACCGAACACGGAACTAATATTCTATAGGCTTCTTTGTGCCTTTAACCCTTAGGCTGGTTGTCGCGACATATGTCGCACTACTTCACGTATATTGTCACCTGGTTGTCACGACATATGTCGCGCTACTGGCTCAGTCTGATTGGTCGGTTCCGATTACCTCCCATGGATGCGACAACCCGCTATATGAACGTTTTTCTTTATTTTTTTCTCTGTTAATTCACCAGTGGCTATGTAACATGTGTTACAGAATTGCACCAGTATAAGGGGTTGTGTGGAAAAAAACCCAATGCAGCCTTACCTGTGACTAGATTGATTTTGTCATGGACGGCTGCAGCAGAAAAGAACCCACACCTTTATTTTTGTCGCTGGTTAGCAAAACCTGGCTTGCTATTGATTTGTGATTCACAGTAAACACAGAGATACCTTACACTGAGTGAACGGGTGTCCAGAAAGTTCGACGTAGTTCGGAGGAACGCAGACATAAGCGTTCTGCTTAAATTTGCTGCATGTTCTTTCGAGATTTCTTCTGTCGTTGAATCCAGAAGACAAGGAATGTCGTAGTCTTGATGTCCGGGGCGATTGTCCAGAAGTCGCTGATCAGCATGCAGACTTCTTGTAAGTGACCTTTGTTGTTATTGTTGTAACTTGTCATTTTTAAAGGGTATGGATTTGATTTGATACGTATAACAATCCATTCACACACTATTTTTTGTTTTGAACACTAGAGGAAGAGATACGGCCCAGCGCGCATGACATGACATTATTCTATGCAGATATTACACCTAAGGCGCCATTTTAGGACAGTTTTCTGGCGAATCAGACCTTTCAAAGTTTAGGGAACATTTGCTGTGCTGTAATTTAGATACACCAGCAGTAATTAGCTCCAAAGTGGTCCGTAACAATGCTAATTGATTAAATAATTTTTATTCAGAGAACGGGTAGTCGAGCAAACTCTCCTGTGTCAAAAAACCCCGACCTTCTTTCGTCGTCATATTTTATTCAGTGCTGGCGGGTACGCATTCGCCTAGACAGATGAAAACCGTTGGACTCAGGAAGTCAAATCGGTAATCTTGCAAGCGCACGCACATTCGATGCGACACGTTAGTGACACAAAGTAAACAAACACATTTGGAATAGGCTGTCTCAACACTGACTACCCAACACAGTATTTTGATTGAATAATGCAACGAACGATAAAACTACTTATTCTGAGGCATATCCTCGAGCCCGGTGTCATCAAGTTTTAAACCAAAAAAACAAAGCCGAGGTACGGCGGAAGAACTTTGGGAGAAATCACCGTGTGAAAACATAACTCAAACACTGCTGGTTTAAATTTGAATTCCTACGCGTTAAAACATTACTTTCAAAGTATTCCTAGTCAGAGGCAGTGTTTCGGTCTGTTATATCCCTTTAAGTTGAACAAGTTTAACCTGTAATTTTTATAGCCATAAAGATGCGCCCAACCCTTTTCTTTTCCAGTTTATTTTTCCATATTTCATATTACCCTGTCATGGTTCCATCATTAAAGAATTCTGTCAAGAGTTGACGCTTTAAGTACGAGCGTTTCGTTTAATTGTCATCTTTTCTTTTTAGAAGGACGTACATTGTTGGTTTGATATACCAAATTTTAGTGGCTTGCATTTTTTGTTCCATCAACATTTGTGAAATGAATAATTTTGTCTGAAAGCATATTATTTAGGTCTTCTTAAAAGCTACCAAATTTGATAGTAAAAATGTGCGTCTAATGAGTCTAATGCAATATATTATACTGGGTCGCCAGGTAATCACGTGACATTCTTAATATGACAGTTTTTCTTGGAACATATGGACACACGCCCTGTGTGAACGTGTAAAACATGCGTTGACATTTAATTTGTTGGTGTATTGATTCTTAGAGAAACACAAGGCAGCATATGCACACTTTTTGAATGTTTTGGGAGAACAAGAATTAGAGGGTCCCAAATGACCTATAAAAATATCGCAGCCATTAAAGTCTGAATTGTCTGTGCAGACCAAGTTGCGCCACTGCCATGGCGGGACCGTGTCCAGCTGGAAAACGAAGACTTCTACAGACAGCTGGAGTGCTTCCCCAGCATGCTTAATGTGCCAGGTTACAGAAACATCAACACAAACCGCTGGTGCAGCGTCAGAGACAGAGTGGAAGCCGAGAGGGGGCAGGGAGGGGGTACCGTCATGGAGCTGTCTCGAGACGCCAATCTCGTCGCCTTTGCCTTGTTCCAGCTTAAGAAGTTCCAGCAGGCCCTGGACAAAACAAAGGAGGTGCTGGAAATGGATGGTCTCAATCTTGTCGCCAATGCGAACAGATCCACCTTACTGTGGAACATGGGCGACAAACCCACAGCTAGAGAGCAGATTGCGCATCTGAAGAAGCTGAAAGAACAAGCTTTCTTCGGAGAAAGGGAAGTTGAGGGCATAGCTGAGATTGCGTATTGCTGCTCGCGCCTCGGACCTGCTTACGATCAGCTAACCGTACAGTATTTCGAAGAAGTGGTGGAACAGAGGCCTGAGGAGATGGACTGGAAACTCGGAATGGCTATCGCGTTGCAGCGATCACTGTACACCAATTCCAGAATGTGTCATGCAGTTGACACAGACAATGCTTTGAAAATGGGAGAAAAGGCAGCAATGTTGCTGCATGAAGTCCAAGGTTCCAACGCGCCTGATTTTGTAAAGGCACTAGCAGCAGCAAAACTCGGATGTTTGCTCATCTACCGGCACTTGGATCTGAAGAAAAAACTTGGTGGTGTCTTCGAGTCTCCGGAGTTTCCGCGGAAATGTATTCAAATTGCTGAGAGTTTGGCACCGACGAATGTTTCTGTCTTGACAGAGTGTGGACAGTTCTATCTTCAATTCAATAAAAATGAAGCACGCAGACTGCTCCAAAAGTCCGTTGATATTAGACCAACAGCAAAAGCACTTCTTAAGTTAGGTCAACTCTGTGAATCCTCACGGCAGAACCAAAATGCCCTACGTCACTTTGAAAAATGTGTTGAAATTTCCTACGGAGAAAGCACACAAGCTCGATTCTTCATTGCAAAAATGCACAAACGAAAAAACAATCTGTTAGAAGCGCTTCATGAGTGCGAACAGATCCTCATTCAGGACAAGTCACTGAACAGTCCACTTGATCAGATTAAAGCCTATGAAATGGCAGGTCTGGTTTACCTCCAGATGGACACCAGTCCATCTCAGCCGAACACAAAGGAGAAAGGACTGCAATTGCTTGAACAGGCGTTGTACATGCAGAGCCACAATTCTGTCACAAACCCGGAGCTAACGCGACACCTGCAAAGTCGTGGATATTCTTTCAAGATACTACTAGATGCCATTTGTCAGGACTCTTCTTTGTCTCCCGTAGAGAAACTGAAGAGGAAAGCAAGATTGTACTACATCATAGGCGACGAAGAGCAAGCTGTAGACGAGTTGAGCAAAGTCCCAGATGAGGAGCGGTTGAATGAGGCTAGTCCTGATATCTTAGAAATGGATCTCCGCTGCTTGATTAAAACGAAAGACTACATGAGCGCGCTGTACATCGTCGCTTACTTGGATGCTACTGGGAAACTTGAAAACTTCCGAGGGACTGGAAAAACAGACCTGCCAGTTTTGGTCTACGTTTTTGCTGGTCAGCGCAGACTGATGATGGTCGGTAATTGGATCAACTTCGACTTTTACTGGCAGATGGCTCAGAACTCTTTCCTGTGGGCATTTGACTACATGTTCCCTCGTGCAACCCTCGCTGATCAGCCCGCGAAGGGTGCACGTGACAGTGACGCCTGGCACGTGACCATTCTGCACGATCCCCAGGACAAAGACGTTGCTCAGGCAGCTCAGAGCGTCAAGGTCATTCTGACGAAGGCCTGCGGACTGCGTGTCACCTGCATGTCAGACGATGTTCACCCTGGCTGCACCGAACTGTTCGGCGTGTTGGAACAAGCCGACAACTGTCGTCTGCTGATGGTGGTTCTAGGAAACACAGAGCCATCGGAAGAGTTTCTCTGTGGTTACCTGGCGCCATGTCTTTCTCCCACCTCACTTCAAACAGACAAAGCTCCAAGGCTGTTCGTTGTTCAGATCCAACAAGGGAGTCAATTACCTCGAGTTTTGTGCGGTTATCCTTTTTCTTTGTGTCCTTCAGAGCTTGTGTCCCGCCTGCCGAAAAGCGGTTCTTTGTATTTCACTGAAACTGAAATCAACGCCATCTGCAGTTTCTTCTGTGCCATGCTAGGCGTTGACGGCATTGAACAGTACCTGACCAAGTGAACAATGCATCTCTATACCCAGTTCTTTTTCAGATATCGCGCCTTAATCGCTCGGTGGTGGTGTGTGTGTGTGTGTGTGTGTGTGTGTGTGTGTGTGTGTGTGTGTGTGTGTGTGTGTGTGTGTGTCTGTGTGTGTGTGTGTGTGCAAGGATCTCTAATCTCTGCACAGGATCAGCTTAATCAAGCTCTATGCAGCGAAGGAACAATAACTGAGCACGACCCAGAACACCTGGCACAAGGCAACATGCACTGCTACACATTTTGTCCGTGGACTCGCCCAAATAGTCCTCAGTGCAGACTAGATGCTTTGTTTGCCCTTGCTTCAAGTGAAGAAATCTCACGCATACACTGTCGTTTCCTTGACGTCAGCAGTCGATCGAAGCATTTGGATTGTAACCCGTTTAATGAAATATCATCAGCAGCTGTATTGGCCAACCACTTGTATCTCCGATAACGGCTGAAATCTTGCGCAACCCCAGTTATTCTGTTCTAGTTATTTTTTTTAACACATACTTGTGCTGAAATTGGATATTTCAGTTATGAGTACAGTAGCTTGTGATTTTGTTTTATACCCATGATTTTGTTGTTGCCTTTTGTTCTTTGATTGAAAAGCAAAATCTTCGAAGTTTTATTTGTTTACCAAAGTGTTTGTGGCCGTATGGGTGCGTGACGTCATCGCCCAGTGTGTCGGTGTGCGACAGTGCGTGCCTGCAGTGTGTAGTAGGCTCCAAGCCAGCTAGGCGTACCGTGCACCCCCCTCAGGATCCAGCTTCATTAGGCTAGAGATATTCACTGGGGTCTACTGAACACGTTTTAACAAGTTCGCCACGAATAAACTCATTCCCACTACTACTTATGCCCCTTTGTTTAAGGGTACCCCCTCGAACGCTAAATTTATCTGTGCAATCACAACAATGCACAGCTGCAATGAATGAACAGAGAACCACTTTTTTGAAATCAAAACAATTAAGTTGATCATTAATCTTGTAAAAAATACCTGTTACATTGTTCAATGCTTGATAGGTTGGCTGTAGTGATGCTTGATAGGCGCGAACCGTCATTTTCACAGTGCGCAAAGCTTGTCAACTTTGATGAGTAAAAGGTTTTAACAAATTTGGGTTTTCTGTTTCATTATTTAGAAACTACAATGCCTTTGGATAATTTCAAGCCCCATTTGGTATTCCTGAGAGGATTTGTTGCGACACCAGATGAGATATTTCTCCCCTACCCCCTAAACGTGAAATTTTAGAAAAATGTAAAACATCTTTCTTCATCAAATATTCATTATAACTTCTCACTGTTTTCCAATCAAATAACAAAAGTAATCACATTGGCGACCAAAATAGTTCCTTTGTCCATCTTTTAACAGAACTACAACATTATTATAATCTTCTCAAGACTGATATGTAAAAAATAAAACAAAATGTTCAGATATAGACATCTATTCTAACTGTCCCTCACATATAATGCTCTTGCTTCTTAGTTTTCATGATTAAAGGTAGATTAACAAAAGAAAGACAATCTAAGAACTAATGTTTCTTCATGTAAGTGCAGAATGTTTGCTCATAAATGCAAATGTCTTATGAATCAATTTCAGCTTTATAGAAATAACATAAAAAAAAGTAATTGCAAAGAACTATGTCAACTTTTTCTTTCAAACACACACACGTACACACACACACACACACACACACACACACACACACACACACACACACACACACACGCACACATACACACACACACACACACAATCAATCTTAGACTGTTTTTGGAGCAAGAAAGTCAAGCTCACAGGACAAGTTAGTCCGATTCACAGTCAGATTCAGATTCAAGTGAATCGTCCAGTCCATTTAGGAACAGTGGTGCCTCCTTCTCCTTCTCTCCTTCCTCGTGAACCTCAGTGAGCAGGCTATCAATAACTGTCAGTGAGAGAACCAACTCTTCATTTTCTTCAGTCCACATAGGCTCATCTACTCTAACTGTCCCTTACATATAATGCTCTTGCTTTATAGTTTCCATATTACAGATATATTAACACAAGAAAGACAATCTAAGAACTAATGTTTCTTCATTATAAGTGAATTTCCAAGAACAGTGGTGCCTCTTCCTCCTTCTCTCCTTCCTTGTGAACCTCATTGAGCAGGCTATCAATAATTGTCTGTGAGAGAACCAACTCTTCATTTTCTTCAGTCCAAAGAGGCTCACGGATTCTATTGTTCAGCATCCTTCCATGACCATCAGTGGGATTGGGAATCTGTGGGAGTGGCAGGTGAGCTTCCATATGTGGCTGTCTGGTAGTTGGCCCTTCTTGCATGTTATTTGAGGCTTTTGTGGCAATGTGATTTCTCCTAGCCGGCCAGCATAATGCAAGATAATGAAGAACACGTCGCTCTCTGGACTCTTTATTTGATGGTCTTTTGATCAACAAATGAGGGTATCAACCCTCAACTTTCTCCTCAACTTTCACAAAAAGCCGGATATTGTTTTGAGTGGAAACCAGTGCTGCCCCCCCTGCTGAGTGAAGCTGCTTCTGCGGAAATGTGGCGAGGTCAATGTTCAGATCCGCTCGAATGACTCCACCTGAGTCACGTTTCTCCACCACTATATGGTGGCGCACTGCTTCGACACTGTGACACCGTAGATTGGGCATTTGAACTACAGCACATCCAGCAGCTATTTCTTCATCTCCCATGATTCACCCATTCTTCTGAACGTTTTCACAAACTTGGGTTTCTGCTGCAGGATTGTGACCGGATACCTTTCCATTGTCATAGAAGGCTCTGACTGAGTCACAGCCAGTAAAGGCGAAGAGAGAAAGCAAGACAGAACAGTGAGGTCGCGTTCGTTCTTTTGCAAGGGTAGCGATGTTGAGCATTTCCTATTTGCTTTGCCCGTGTCAAAGAACCATGTGATTTCTCCTTGCTGGCCAGCCTAATGCAAGAGAATGAAGAACACGTCGCTGTCTGGGCTCTTTATTTGACGGTCTTGTAGCCTTTGTGAAGGCTCTGGTACCAACAAGTTTTCGACAGATCTGCTTGCAAGTCTTTGAGTTCTTGCAAAGACAACAGATTTCGTCTTGAGCACAGATGAGGGGTTCAATCTGGTGAGAAAAAAAATCTTTCTGGAGACAGCCTTCTTGTCAAATGACGAAAAGAAGTCGCAAATCATAAACTTTCTGTTGGAGGTTTGGAGCAGGGACGCCATGGCAGACAACCTCAAAAGAAGGAATGTTGTTCTGGTCAGCTCACGTCATCTAGTGGCATCAAGACAGAAAGGGAACTACTAAATGATCTGACATCCAGCCAAGAAAACACGGACTCAAGAATCATCGTGTACTGTCAGTATGGCCATCAAAAAGGCTACCAAACTATCAAAGTAAAGAGCCCAGACAGCGACGTGTTCTTCATTCTCTTGCATTATGCTGGCCAGCAAGGAGAAATCACATTGCTCTTTGACACGGGCAAAGCAAATAGGAAACGTTTGCTCATTATTGCTGCCCTTGCAGAAGGACTCACGCGACCTCACTGTTCTGTCTTTCTTTCTCTTCGCCTTTACTGACTGTGACTCAGTCAGCGCCTTCTATGCCACCAGAGCCTCAAACAACATGCAAGAAGGGCCAACTACCAGACTGTGAGACAGCCACATGGACGCCGCTCACCTGCCACTCCCAGAGATTCCCAACCCCACTGATGGTCATGGAAGGATGCTGAACAATTGAATCCTTGAGCCTCTTTGGACTGAGGGAAAATGAAGAGTTGGTTCTCTCACTGACAGTTATTGATAGCCTGCTCACTGAGGTTCACAAGGAAGGAGAGAAGGAGAAGGAGGCACCACTGTTCCTAAATGGACTGGACGATTCACTCGAATCTGAATCTGACTGTGAATCGGACGAACTTATCCTGTGAACTTGACTTTCTTGCTCCAAAAACAGTCTAAGATTGTGTGTGTGTGTGTGTGTGTGTGTGTGTGTGTGTGTGTGTGTGTGTGTGTGTGTGTGTGTGTGTGTGTGTGTGTTTTGTTTTGGAAAGAAATGTTGACATAGTTCTTTGCAATTACTTTTTTTATGTTATTTCTATACAGCTTAAATTGATTCATAAGACATTTGCATTTATGAGCAAACATTCTGCACTTACATGAAGAAACATTAGTTCTTAGATTGTCTTTCTTATGTTAATCTACCTTTAATATAGAAACTACGAAGCAAGAGCACTATATTTAAGCGACAGTTTAGAATAGTTATCTATATCTGAACATTTTGTTTTATTTTTTACATTTCAGTCTTGAGAAGAGAATAATAATATTGTAGTTCTGTTAAAAGATGGACAAAGGAACTATTTTGGTCGCCAATGTGATTACTTTGGTTATTTGATTGGAAAACAGTGAGAAGTTATAATGAATATTTGATGAAAAAAGTTTTTTGACATTTTTCTAAAATTTCACGTTTAGGGGGTAGGGGAGAAATATCTCATCTGGTGTCGCAACAAATCCTCTCAGGAATTCCAAATGGGGCTTGAAATTATCCAAAGGCATTGTAGTTTCTAAATAATGAAACAAAAAACCCAAATTTGTTAAAACCTTTTACTCATCAAAGTTGACAAGCTTTGCGCACTGTGAAAATGACGGTTCGCGCCTATCAAGCATCACTACAGCCAACCTATCAAACATTGAACACTGTAACAGGTATTTTTTACAAGAGTAATGATCAACTTAACTGTTTTGATTTCAAAAAAGTGGTTCTCTGTTCATTCATTGCAGCTGTGCATTGTTGTGATTGCACAGATACATTTAGCGTTCGAGGGGGTACCCTTAAACAAAGGGGCATAAGTAGTAGTGGGAATGAGTTTACTCGTGGCGAACTTGTTAAAACGTGTTCAGTAGACCCCAATGAATATCTCTAGCCTAATGAAGCTGGATCCTGAGGGGGGTGCACGGTAGGCCTAGCTGGCTTGGAGCCTATAGACATGTGTGACTAAGTGTGTGTATGATGCAAACCGCGTGTACGAAGGTCCGATGCAGGACTACAGATATGCAAACCTAATATTTCACTGACACAACGAATCCGACCAAGCGCTTGGTTCTCACTTAATTATACATTTTGTGTGTGTACAGCACCCCAGATTTTAATATTTTTTATGTGTGTGTATTATGTGAGGGTTCAAGGCTTTTTGTTTTAAATGCCAGTAGAGTCCCAAATTGGAACCGGCACGGTTGGCCTAGTGGTAAGACTTTAAAATTGGCAATCTAGTGGCTGCTCCGCCTGGCGTTTGGCATTATGGGGTTAGTGCTAGGACTGGTTGGTCCGGTGTCAGAATAATGTGACTGGGTGAGACATGAAGCCTGTGCTGCGACTTCTGTCTTGTGTGTGGCGCACGTTAAATGTCAAAGCAGCACCGCCCTGATATGGCCCTTCGTGGTCGGCTGGGCGTGCAAACAAACAAACAAACCCATAATGGGATGAGTAGCCACCCTGTCGTTGACATTGTCTTTCTTTCCATGGAAGAGAATAATTTATAGTACATTATGTGCTATATGGGTATACTGTCCCAGAAAAGCAAGTTCAACCAGTATGGATGAGTGTCTCTTTTTGAGGCACAGGAAACCCTCTGCCGCAGGTGACTTAATACGGCCAGGTCAGTTAATCCCGATAAATCTTTGCTGTAAAGTTTGGCAAACGGAGAACATTTGTCTTAAAATTAACCTCTCTCGCTTCGATTTGTTTTTACGATTTTGCTGAGGTGTGCTGGTCTACTGTCATTAACTACACACACATGCAAAAGGAGAAAGACACACATTGAAGCAGTAGTTTGGAACACATCTTGGATAAGGCGAAACATCGATGAAATGAAAGTTGAATTATGTAGCTAGGAATCCGGTTCCGCTGTGAGATAAATAGGCCCACCCACAAGTGAATGAAATACTACAAGTAGAAATCACTGCAGTTCATTGGCTTTATCGACGCCCTTTATGATAAACCGTCCATAGATCGTCTGTCAAGGGAAAATTTGGTGGTATAGTTTTCTGATCACGGTACCCCTGAGCTATCGTAGAATAAGTATTATTTCCGAGCAGCCTCTAAAACCCTATTGAAATGTTCTGGCGGAATAGCCGACTCGCCTAATTTGAATAGGTAAAATCAGTGTTTTGTTTTAGCGAGGGACAGTTGTGCTGTGCGATGCGTTGTATGTTGTCACCCCTCTGTGTAAATGCGGTGGTCGAGAGGTTGACCGTGCAAGCGTGATACGTCAGAGAGAGATGGGATGCTACTAAACTTCAATTGCGTTTTTATAAAATTGTTTTCAAACTAAAAAAATCAACTCCAAATGCTATGATATTTGGTGAACTTGGAAGATATCTACTAGATGTTAATATGAAATGTAGAATGCTTTGCTATTGGTATAAACTGATTAGTCCTATTCATAAAAATAAATTTTCAAGTATTGTGTATTGCTTTACTTATAAATTGTATATCAACAAGATGATTGAATCTAATTATTTATTGAAAAAAACTTAAATGAAATTGGTCTCTCTGGCATTCTCTCAAGAAAATGTCCAATACTCAAGCGCATGGTTTAAAAAGAAAGTAAAAAGAAGCTTGTATGACCAGTATATCCATAAATGGTTTACAGAAATTGAAAAAAAAATGTTTTGGAATTATCGAATGTTTAAAGATATTTATGACTTGTCATAAAGTCATTTAGGTTTCAAAGTTTAGTTTGGCAATGCTGATACCTGTACATGATGTTTTAACACACGTCAACATATTGTTCACACTCCTCACGCTATCACACACATCATGTAGCCCACACCTGGAGTTGTTGTTCGTGCCGCTGAATTTTATTTCAGCGACTTTTGCATACCATATAATTATTTGTATGCATGCACGTTATATGTTCTTTTTTCCAAATTTGTTTCAAAACTTTTCCGCAACTTGTGGCGGAGACCGACACCAAATTTGTACTTCCATATAACCAATCTCCACAATGTGGCGGTTTGCATGTGAAGACTATGTCACACACCTGCCATATCAGCAATGTGTTTCAATGATGAAGTTTAGAACATTAAACAACAATTTGCCTGTACAGAAAAAAACGTTATCACCCTTAGGCTGGTTGTCGCGACATATGTCGCGCTACTTTACGTATACTGTCACCTGGTTGTCACGACATATGTCGCGCTACTGGCTCAGTCTGTTTGGTCGGTTCCGATTACCTCCCCATGGATGCAAAAACCTATATGACCATTGTTTGTTATTTTTCTCTCTGTTAATTCACCAGTGGCTATGTAACATGTGTTACAGAATTGCACCAGTGTAAGGGTTAACATCCGGAGGTCAGGAAGAACTTGCACCAAATGTGTATCACTAGACATAGGTAATGAATTCCATTATTTATTTGTCTGTGATTTTTTCAAAGAAGAAAGAGCTGAGTTGTTACCACCTTACTATTGGAAAAAACCTAATGCACTTAAATTTAAAAAGTTGTTTGCTACTAAGAAAAAGAAATTGCTAAAGAATATTTTGGACTTTATTAATAGAATTTGTAACAGTTTTTCATATTTTTAATTTTTTTTAATTTACTATATTAGCATATATCATGATTGTATTGATTGTATTTATTGTTCAAAATGCCCCCATGGGTTATGGACTAATAAAACTTGAACTTGACTTGATGACTGATGCGAGCGGATGTGTTTGTTGTGGTGTGGGATGAAAGTGTTTTTATCAATTAGAGTAATTAGGTTTTATTTTAGTGCCTGCGGCAAGAGGAACATGGAAGCGGACATTATCTTGTGCATGTCGGAGGACAGTAAAGCAGTGTGCTTCGCCGGTTCGGACTGTGTGTAACTTCAAGGACTTTCGGCAGTGTTATGATTCCTCACTGTGTTGTAGACATTCGGAGGATTCAGAAGGAAGTGTGTTGGTACAGTGCCGAACGGTGTGTTCTGTGTGACGAGAGGTATTTGGTTATTACCTATGTATTTGTACGATGATCATCTTTTAATTTGAGTTAATAGCGAAATGTTTGAAATGTTCGTTCGTTGTGTGCCGTGTGTGTTGTTCGAGTGCGTGTTGTCACCATCCCGTGTGCACGAGTATGTCTGTGTATGATTGTGTGAGTAAAAAATGTGTGAATGAGTGTGTAAATGTAGAAACCCCGTACACGGAAAAGCAAACACCGGACCATTATGTCAGCAGCACATCAAAATTCCCGGACATCGTCGTTCTCCCGAACTAACTCCTCAGTATGTCATCGAGAATAGAAGATTTTGGGTAGGGAAATCCTTTCATGCAATAACGTCAGCGCCTTTCGGCGATTGGTCAATGCACTTCGTAGCAATAATGTCTGTCACGCTTGAAATTATCGCTACTCGATATTGCTTTCAAACTTTTACGAAGTGACCGGGAGCATAGGGTCAGTTATTAGCTGAACTTGCCTCGAACAGTGAGATAAAGAGAACAGTACACAAATACGAAAGGAGAGACTCGGAAACTCGAGAACTCAAGTACGTGTCATATTTGAAGTTAAAATCTCCCTCGCCTACAGAGCTGACAGAGTAGCTCAGATGGTAAAGCGCCCGATTATTCGCTAGTCTAAACGTTTGTAGTCCCGGGTTCGATCCGCTTCGACGGCAATTTTATTTAAATTTTTTTTTCTGAACTCGTATTTTATTCATTTGCTTCATTCCAAACGTTTTGGATGATGTAATAAATCGAAATAATAAAAAAAAGTTGCATAATTGAGTACGATACACAGAGAGAAACGAAAGCGGGACAATTTCCGCAGAATTTCCCATATTTTTTTTAGTAACCTCGGCTTTGGTGAAAATTTAATGCCCTATAGGTAACACCGCGACTATATGTAATGATGAGAAGAGAACAAGAAAACGTACAAATTACAAATACAAACGGGGAAACCTATCCTTGGCACAACGTGTCAAAAATCCCAAAAATAAGGCCTTAAAAAAATAAGCCCTTATTTTGAAAATAAGGCCTTTTAAGGCCTTAAGAAAAATAAGCCCTTAAAAAATTATGGCCTTACAAAAATAAGGCCTTCTTTTTCTGCGCATCACTACTGGTCACCCTAATAGCAACACACAATAACTTAATGACACATATAGACGACAACACACACACACACACATTCACTCACATGCACGCGCACACTCACGAACGCACATATGCGGGTGAGCGCGAAAAAAAGAGATAATAAATGGAACAAGAGAAAACATTTCCAAACCATAAACATTATGACACTGGTTGAAATCGGTTGTCGCACCTGGACTCTCCTGTACACTTGTACCTACCCTGACACATTTGCAAACGCACAAACACACACACACACACACACACACACACACACACACACACACACACACACACACACACACACACAAACGTAGAAACAAAGACGCACAGATACGTAAAGACATAACAACACACAAACACACACTCACACAAACGCACGCACGTACGCACACACACACACACACACACACATACACACACACACATACACACACACTCTCTCTCTTCCTCTCTCTCTTTTTCTATCTTTCTCTGTCTATCGGTCCGTCCGTCAGTTCGTTCGTCAGTCCGTCTGTCTGTCAATCCGTCTGTTTGTCCGTCTCTCGTCTCTCTCGTCTCTCTCTCTCTCTCTCTCTCTCTCTCTCTCTCTCTCTCTCTCTCTCTCTATAACGCCGCTCTCTCTGTGTATCAGCATACGACTTAGAGGCGCAAAAATAAGGCCTTAGAAAAATATGGCCTTAAAAAAATAAGGCCTTACAAAAATAAGCATATAGAATGGGGGAGTTGTGGGAAACTGTTGAAGGGAAGTAGCTTAACAGTGTGTCAATCATGCACACCTTGTTGCATATTACAGAACTTTAAGATTTGATATGAATCATTTAGATACTGAAGTTGAGTGATAAATGTTGGACATGGTAAGGGTTTAGAACAAAAGAAGAAATGTGACCCTACACCACGGAATGAGTCGCATGTCACCTTTTCATGATTTTCATAATTTTACATTTTCCTACAGAGTTTTTTATGCTCTATCCTGTGGTGAAAACCGTTTTAGAAAAGAGCGAAAACTGTTTGAGTTACAAGCCTGTGACTATGGTGACCCTCGCACTGTTACCAGACACTCCCCGGACTTACATCAAGCCTAGCGCTGAACCGCGCGAGGTGACATGCGACTCATTTCGTGGTGGAGGGTCACAAATGAAGGATAAAACATGCAAACAAACAAACATCCGGGGCTTGACGAGGGATTCCAGACTAGCGACCCGGAGCGCTACCGATTGTGCTGTGTTTTAGGGCTAAAAAAGTACATTTAAAATGTGAGAGTTACTCGCGAGTTCTTGAGCATGGATGGCGCATAACCAACTCGGCGACGGTTTTCAAGTCGCCCCGTTCGTGTTTGTGTGTCTATCAATCTCACTGTTTGAGCTGCGTTACTGAATTGATAGCTGCCCCTATTCTTCCCTTCGCTTTGCATCAGTTTGGAAAACAAAATCAAGTAGCACTGACATCAAACGTTACCTACATAATGCTGACATTCCTAACACCGAAACGCATTGACCAATCATCGAAGGGCACTGACGTCATTTTACAAAATTGATTTCCCTATAGGTTTGGGGAATGTGGAGGTTTTTGTGTGTGCGATGACGCCCTATGCTCTGTTTATCATAAAAAAAGGAAGCAGCCGATTGGAAACCAGGCGTCGACAGAGACAACGAGGAGCGAAGAGTATATTTTTAAAACAAGTCGCGTAAGGCGAAAATACAATATTTAGTCAAGTAGCTGCCATTTTTCAGCAAGACCGTATACTCGTAGCATCGTCAGTCCACCGCTCATGGCAAAGGCAGTGAAATTGACAAGAAGAGCGGGGTAGTAGTTGCGCTAAGAAGGATAGCACGCTTTTCTGTACCTCTCTTTGTTTTAACTTTCTGAGCGTGTTTTTAATCCAAACATATCATATCTATATGTTTTTGGAATCAGGAACCGACAAGGAATAAGATGAAAGTGTTTTTAAATTGATTTGGACAATTTAATTTTGATAATAATTTGTATATATTTAATTTTCAGAGCTTGTTTTGAATCCGAATATAACATATTTATATGTTTTTGGAATCAGAAAATGATGGAGATTAAGATAAACGTAAATTTGGATCGTTTTATAAATTTTTTTTTTTTTTTACAATTTTCCGATTTTTAATGACCAAAGTCATTAATTAATTTTTAAGCCACCAAGCTGAAATGCAATACCGAACCCCGGGCTTCGTCGAAGATTACTTGACCAAAATTTCAACCAATTTGGTTGAAAAATGAGGGCGTGACAGTGCCGCCTCAACTTTCACGAAAAGCCGGATATGACGTCATCAAAGACATTTATCAAAAAAATGAAAAAAACGTTCGGGCATTTCATACCCAGAAACTCTCATGTCAAATTTCATAAAGATCGGTCCAGTAGTTTAGTCTGAATCGCTCTACACACACACACACACAGACAGACGCACATACACCATACCCTCGTTTCGATTCCCCCTCGATGTTAAAATATTTAGTCAAAACTTGACTAAATATAATGATGCACTTGTGCCTTTCTTCTTCTTCTTCTTCTTCTTCTTCTTCTTCTTCTTCTTCTTCTTCTTTTTCTTCTTCTTCTTCTTCTTCGTTCATAAGCTTAGACTCCCACGTTCACTCATGATTTTAGCACGAGTGGATTTTTACGTGTATGACCGTTTTTACCCCGCCATTTAGGCAGCATACGCCGATTTCTGGGGAGGCATGCTGAGTATTTTCGTGTTTCTATAACCCACCGAACTCTGACATGGATTACAGGATCTTTTCCGTGCGCACTTGGTCTTGTGCTTGCGTGTACACACGAAGGGGGTTAAGTCACTAGCAGGTCTGCACATAAGTTGACCAGGGAGATCGGAAAAATCTCCACTCTAACCCACCAGGCGGCAGCGACCGGGATTCGAACACGTGACCTCCCGATTAGGAGGCCGATGCCTTATGGCCCTGTCACACCTTGATACATGAAATGTGATATGAATGCTGTTTTTATATGTTATACTCTTACTTTCTGCCTATGTCTTAATCCCAAGCGCAAGACAAATTCTTCTATGTGAAAATTGAAGCCAATAAATTTGAAGTTGAAGTTGAAGTTGAAGTTGACGTATGAGCCAGCGTATGCCGACGTATGAAAAATCTGGCGAATACGTCGAATACGTTATGGGTAAGTTTTGTATACGTTAAGAACACGCTGAAGTACGCTGCTATACGTCGTCGTACGGCGAGGTCCTCGACAAATTTTGAACATGCACAAAATTTCCGGACGTATGCCAGCGTATGGCTCATACGTCCCGCATACGCGGGCCGTACGTTATAGGTAAGTTATGCGATCGTTGACACACGTTCACACACGTTACTAATACGTCGACGTACGTCGAGATAATTGTAAACGTACCCAAAACGTATCTCTAACCTATGAGTAACGTGCTTTGAACGTATGTCGAACGTATCTCCAACGCATATTGACGTATGTAGACGTTTTGAACGTGTTCCGGACGACCACATAACGTACTGAACGTGTTTCTAACTTACAGCTGCCGTACAAAAGCGTATTGGCAGCGTTTATGGGGCATTGGTATATAAAGATGGGGTTCGCAGGTGGAAACCGCCATAAGGGGGGCCCGGGTAGCTCAGGTGGTAGAGCACTGGACTTGTGATCGAAAGGTCGCTGGTTCGAATCCGAGCCGGGACGGACACGGGTCAACTTTATGTGCAGACCCAGAGACGGTATCCATCTCCCACCCCCGTGTCACCACAATGGCACGTTAAAGATCTTGGTCATTCTACCATAAGTGCAGATGGCTGATACCACCTAAACACGCATACATCAAAAGCTGTGAGGGCGTAAAACTCGAATCGTATATACCAATTCATGTCCAATATAGGCAATTAAGACCTGACGGATAATAAGCCCCTTAAAATTTACTTTACTTTAGGAAACCGCCAGTACTCCTCAAGACTCCCTGGTGAGCAGATGTCCATGTAATCCGAGAGATGGAAGATCCGGCAAGGCTGAGACGAGAATACCAACTAGCTGTCCTCCAACATCAGCATGACCTCATCGATTTGACACTGTACCAGGTGCGTGCCAGTAGACGAAGGAGAACAAGAGGTGAACGGGGAAGAAGGAACTGGGTGAGACCATGGATCGGGAGGCGACGGCAGTTTGGCATGTATGACCAGCTAATGGTGGAACTCCGTGACGAGGACCATGCATCCTTCACCAACTTTCTGCGAATATCTCCAGCGATGTTCGACGAGCTGCTGGCCAGAGTGGGTCCAAGGATAACCAAGCAGTACACCTTCTACAGGGATCCGCTTGAGCCTGGCATGAAGTTGGCCCTAACTTTGCGCCACCTTGCCTCTGGGAACAAGTAGGCCTATGCCTCGATGAAGTTCGGATGGCGGGTCCCTCACAACACCCAGTCCCTTGTGGTCAGAGATGTCTGTCAAGCCATTATTGACGAATATGTGGATGAGGTGCTGGTCTGCCCAAGTACTCCGGAGAGTTGGCGCGCCGTAGCTGATAAGTTCTTCCAAAGATGGAACTTTCCCTATGCATGTGGGGCACTTGATGGGAAGCACGTGGCCTGCCGCTGTCCCCCAAAGAGTGGGAGTCTATACTTCAACTACAAAGGATTCTACTCCATTGTTCTGATGGCGCTTGTAGATGCCGACTACAAATTCATTTGGGCAGATATTAGTGGTACTGGATCAGCATCAGATGCGCAGATATACAATTCCTGTGAGCTGAAGGAATGCGTACGTACCCTAGGTTTTCCTGACCCAGAGCCTCTTCCCAACGACAACGAGGATGTGCCCTACTTCTTCATCATCGGTGACGATGCCTTCACCCTTTTTTTAATATTTTTTTTTTATAGGCTACGACATGTGATCGTCGGCGATACGCTGCATACGTTATGCATACGTTAGACTATCGTTGGACATAAGTTGTGAACGCCGGCAACACGTTAAGCATTCGTTGGTATACGTTATCTTTAAGTTATCGAAATCTTCTATATACGTTACTATCACGATATGTGTACGTCAAACTCGTTATGAATACGCTATGTATACGCCCAACTCGTTATAAATACGCTATGTATACGCCCAACATTGAAAAAAACATGGATAGTTTAGCGTACGCCAGCGTTTTAGGGAAAGTTTGATACGTCGGCATACGCTGGCTAATACGTTAAGGTGTGACAGGGCCATTACCACCACGCCACTGCGCCCGTCACTTGTGCCTTTCAGACGCTTCAACTCACAGTCAGGCTCTTCTATTGATTCTTGTCGCTGAATGTCATGTGGCAGAACCTGACGTGATCTAGAATTACCAGTGATGAGGTTCTTTGTTAACACGGAGATACCTTACAGTGATTGAACGGCTGCCCAGAAAGTTTGACGTAGTTAGGGCGTTGCTGCATCTATAATGACGTTAAACATTTTCTTGTCTTCTTGAGTTGAAACAGCTCGAGGCAGCTATAGGGAACTCCAAATTGTGATGGCTGAGGCGAATGTTCAGAGGACGCTGATCAGCATGCATAATTCTTGTAAGTGATCTTTTTTGCTCTCGTAGCTGCTGCTTAAAATTGTTGTCATTACGTTAGTCTATTGCGTACACATCTTTGTCATTGCTATACTCTAAAGTACTAATGTATTATTTTTTTACGTTAAAAAGCATACAATAGCAATGAGAAGGTAAAAACAGACTGCACACAACTTCGATTAAACATCTGTAAAATCTTCGTGTTTACATTAGCTTGCAAACATGTGGTAAACTCTGAACTGACACTTCTGTTAATTGTTGTGACGTGGCTGTCAAAGCTCAATGTACTATCAAGCATTGTTTCAAAATATTTTAACTCACCCGTTCTACTTTCCCACCATAATACAAATAAATATGGAATAGGCCTTGGTTTCGTTTTGAAATTTATCACAATATCTTTTGTTTTGGTCACATCGTTTGACCCAAAAGAGAGGGAAGGGCGTCGGGTGTGTTGGGGGTAGGTTTCTGTCTTTTGACCACGGTCACACATGCAAAGGAAAAACGGTAAGACAGGACAGACAGATACTCATTTATGCAGTCATACGAAAGACATCTTGGATAAGGCAAATATCGATGAAATGAAAATAGAATTGTGTAAGTAGGAATCAGTTCCCACTCAGGCACTGTGAGATACAAATGGGCTCACCTCAGTATGCAGCGGGGGATAGGACACCACTGACACAAAAAGGAACATATAGCAAAGGTGGCTTCTATATATATATATATATATACGACTAGTGTCTGTCTGTCTGGCTGTCTGTCTGTCTGTTCGCGATGCACGGCCAAAGTTCTCGGTGGATCTTTTTCAAATTTGGACACCGTATTCAGCTACACCCCGGACACAACCTCATCGATGAGATATTTCAACACGTGCTCTCAGCGCGCAGCGCTGTGCGCGCTGAACCGATTTTTCTTTTTTGTTTGTTTTTGTTGTCGGGATCCACTACCAGTAACTCTTCCTTATCTTCTCCAGTGTTTTCAGCCGCGATTACTCAACTCAACTCAACTCAACTCAACTCAACTCAAATTTTATTGGCTTCAATTTTCAAAGAAAAATTTGTCTTGCGCTTGGGAGAAAGTAAGAGTATAACATATAAAAACAGCATTCATATCACATTTCATGTATCACACACAGTAATCACTAGTATAAGCCTACAATTATTACATTTGTACCTGTATCATACATGCAAATAAATAGTATCACATTTCCACGTATCACACACAATATATACATTACATAACATACAGCAAGCTTCCATCTCCCGCGCCCCCCCCCTCCCACACATACATATCCTCGCACGTGCGTCGACTCCATACAAATGACATCATCAGTCCATTAACTAAAATGCACAATGACTAGTAGTGGGTACATGATACTTAATACGTGCTCAACTAGACCTGCTAACTAAAATAATAACAGAAACAAAAACAAGGACTGGGCACAACATTTACACGTGTGTGACCTACTTACATCAGGTGCCTGTGATCTATAAATAACAATGATTGCGTTTAAAGTAAAACATGAATAATGCCGATGTTTACTAACAATGAATACATAACAACTAAGATAAGAATGTAAGTGCTTTCATAATATGATTATTTTATAAAACACAGTGTGGCGTCAATCCATATTCCCGTTACTACGTTACTATTTTTAGAAGGTCACTGCACGTTACTATTTTTAGAAGGTCTCCAGTGTTTTGCGCGTTTATCTCCTTTCCTTCGTGCGCCGGCGAAGCCGGCGTACACCCGGCAAAGCCGGGTCCCAGGCGCAGCCTGGTATTCGGCTCTACTTCTTCCCGGCGAAGCCGGTACCCGGCGAAGCGGGTAATCATCTAGTCTATATATATATACGACTAGTGTCTGTCTGTCTGTCTGTTTGTCTGTTCGCGATGCACGGCCAAAGTTCTCGGTGGATCTTTTCAAATTTGGACACCGTATTCAGCTACACCCCGGACACAACCTCATCGATGAGATATTTCAACACGTGCTCTCAGCGCGTAGCGCTGAACCGATTTTGTTTTTTTTGTCTGATTTTGTTTTTTTTGTCTGGATCCACTACCAGTAACTCTTCCTTATCTTCTCCAGTGTTTTCAGCCGCGATTATCTCCCTTCCTCCGTGCGGTGCGCCGGCAAAGCCGGCGTACACCCGGCAGGCGCAACCTGGTATTCGGCTTTACTTGCCGGTACCCGGCGAAGCGGGTAATCATCTAGTATAAAAATGCATAGATAGATTGCCGCTGTATAGAAAGCGGTCACACGACTGGATATCGTGTGGTAACACCTGGCTTGCCATTCATTCGTTATTCAATGACAATGTTCTGAAACTAATCGGTAATAATTAGTGTTTTTCACTAATATTGAGATAGCTTCTACTGAGTGAAAGTGTGTTCAGAAAGGTTGATGTAGTTCGGAGGAACGCAGATATGAGTGATTTGCTTTTGGGAAGAGGAGGGAATAGATTTGTTACGTAGAACAACACTTACACACATTGCTATGAACACTAGTGGCAAAGAAATGGGGCAGCGCGAACGACTAAACATTATTTTATGCTAAGTTCAACACCTGCATTATAGCCATGAGGGTGCACCCTGACCTTTTTCTCTCCCATTTATCTTTTAGTATTTCATCGTGCCCCGTCATTGTTCCACTATTTAAACATTCTGACCAAGTGCTTACACTAAGTCTGAGTGTTCCCCATTCCCATACGTTTTCGTTTAATTCTTAATACATGTGATGTTTTTATGTCTGTGATCGCCTGACACTGTAAGGCAATTTTCCTTGTTTTTATGAGGACAGTAAACATTTTGAGTCTTGAGTCTTGAGTTGAGTCTTGAGTTTTCATATTTTCTCCTTGGAAGGTCGTACATTGTTGGCTTTAGATACACAGGCACTTGGACTTTCGCATCAACTGTGATTAGTTTGCATTTTTTTTGTTCCATCAACATTTGTCAATAGAAATATTTTTTTCTGAAAGCATATCAATTAGGTCTTCATAAAAGCTATACAATTATATAGTAAACATTTCCATCTAATGAGTCTCAAGCACTGTACTGAGTGGCAAGATGATCACAGTTTTTCTTGAATCTTGTGGACAAACGCCTTCTTCACGTGTGAAATATACATTGACATTTAAATTGTTTGTGTAGGGTTCTCAGAGAAACAAATGGCTGTACGGTATATGCACACTTTTTGAATTATTTTGGAACAAGTATCAGAGGGTCCCAAATGAGCGATAGATACAAAAACTCGCAGCCATCCAAGTTTGATTTTCTGTGCAGACCAAGTTGCGCCGCTGCCATGGCGGGAGCATGTCCAGCTGGAAAACGAAGACTTCTACAGACAGCTGGAGTGCTTCCCCAGCATGCTTAATGTGCCAGGTTACAGAAACATCAACAGAAACCGCTGGCGCAGCATCAGAGACAGAGTGGAAACCGAGAGGGAGCAGGGAGGGGGTACCGTCATGGAGCTGTCCCGAGACGCAAACCTCGTCGCCTTTGCCTTGTTCCAGGTTAAGGAGTTCCAGCAGGCCCTGGACAAAACAGAGGAGGTGCTGAAAATGGATGGTCTCAATCTTGTCGCCAATGCCAACAAAGCCACCTTGCTGTGGAACATGGGCGACAAATCCACAGCTAGAGAGCAGATTGCGCACCTGAAGAAGCTGAAAGAACAAGCTTTCTTCAGAGAAAGGGAAGTTGAGGGCAAAGCTGAGATTGCGTATTGCTGCTCGCGCCTCGGACCTGTTTACGATCAGCTGACCGTACAGTATTTCGAAGAAGTGGTGAAACAGAGGCCAGGGGAGATGGACTGGAAACTCGGACTGGCTATCGCGTTGCAGCGATCACTGTACACCAATTCCAGAATGTGTCATGGAGTTGACACAGACAACGCTTTGAGGATGGGTCAAAAGGCAGCCATGTTGCTGCAGGAAGTCAAAGTTTCCAACGCGTCCAATTTAGTTAAGGCACAAGCAGCCGCAAAACTCGGTGGGTTGCTCGTCTACCAGTACTTGGATGTAAGAAAAGAGCTTGGTGGTGCGTTTGCCTCTCTGGATTTTCCGCTAAGATGTATTCAAGAAGCTGAACGTTTGGCACCGACGAATGTTTCTGTCTTGACAATGTGTGGACAGTTCTATGTAATGGGAGAATACTGCAATGAAAATAAAGCACGCAGACTGCTCCAAGAGTCCATTGATATCAGACCAACGGCTAATGCTTTTCTTCAGTTATGTAAAATATGTGAGCGCTGCAAAGACAACAATCTTGCTCTGAGTTACTACCAGAAATCTATCGAAATATCCTATGGAGAAAATACATTGGCTCGATTTCGAATGGCTAACCTATATAACCGAATAAATATGCTGGTGGAAGCCATAGATGAGTACAAACAGATCCTCAGTCGGGACAAGTCATTGAACAATCCACTTGATCAGATTCGTGCCTATGAAAAGGCAGGTCTGGTTTACCTCGAGATGGACAAGCGTCCAGCTCACAGAAGAGAAACCTTAACCAGCTGTGGACAGCGGAGCACAGATCAACTTAATGCTGGTGTATACCAAACGCTGAAGGAGAAGGGACTGCAATTGCTTGAACAGGCGTTGTACATGCAGAGCCACATTTCTGCCACAAACCCGGAGCTAACACAATATCTGCAAAGTCGTGGATATTCTTTCAAGATACTACTAGATGCCATTCGTCGGGACACTTCTTTGTCTCCCGTAGAGAAACTGACGAGGGAAGCAAGGTTGTACTACATCATAGGCGACGAAGAGCAAGCTCTCGACGCATTGAAGAAAGTCCCAGATGATGAGCGGTTGAAGGAAGATAGGCCTGATATCTTAGAAATGGAACTTCGCTGCTTGATTAAAAGGAAAGACTACATGAACGCGCTGTCCATCGTCACTTACTTGGATGCTACTGGGAAACTTGAAAACTTGCGAGACACTGGACTAACAGGCCTGCCAGTTTTGGTTTACGTTTTAGCTGGTCAGCGCAGACTGATGATGGTCGGTACATGGATCAGCTTCGACTTTAACCGGCAGATGGCTCAGAGCACTTTCCTGTGGGCATTTGACTACATGTTCCCTCGTGCAACCCTCGCTGATCAGCCCGCGGAGGGTGCATGTGACAGTGACGCCTGGCACGTGACCATTCTGCACGATCCCCAGGACGATGACGTTGCTCAGGCAGCTCAGAGTGTCAAGGTCGTTCTGACGGAGGCCTGCGGACTACGTGTCACATGCATGTCAGACGATGTTCACCCTGGCTGCACCGAACTGTTCGGCGTGTTGGAACAAGCCGACAACTGTCGTCTGCTGATGGTGGTTCTGGGAAACACAGAGCCATCGGAAGAGTTTCTCTGTGGTTACCTGGCGCCATGTCTTTCTCCTCAGTCCCCACAAACAGACAAAGCTCCAAGACAGTTCGTAGTTCAGACCCAACAAGGGAGGCAATTTCCTCGAGTTTTGGGCGGTTATCCTTCTTGTCTGTGTCCTTCAGAGCTTCTGTCGGGTCTGCAAAAGAGTTCTTTGCATTTCACTAAGACTGAAATCAACGCCATCTGCAGTTTCTTCTGTACCATGCTAGGTGTTGAGGGCAGTGAAGAGTACTTGACAAAGTGAACAACATCGACATATGAATCTCCATACCCAGTACTTTTTCAGATATCGCGTCTTAACGCTCGAGGGTGTGTGTGTGTGTGTGTGTGTGTGTGTGTGTGTGTGTGTGTGTGTGTGTGTGCGTGCGTGTGTGTGTGTGTGTGTGTGTGTGTGCGTGTGTGTGTGTGTGTGTGTGTGTTTTGGAAGGATCTCTAATCTCTGCACAGGTGCAGCTTATAATCACGCTCTATGCAAAGGAACTATAATGAGCACAACCCAGAACACCGCGCACAAGGCAACAAATGCACTGTTACATATTTTGTCCGTGGACTCGCCCAATTAGTCCGCAGTGCAGACTAGATGTCTTGCTTGCGCTTGCTTCAAGTGAAGAAATATCACGCCTGCACGGTCGTATCCTTGACGTCATCAATCGATCGAAGCATTCGGATTGTAACCCGTTGAATTAAATATCATCAGCAGCTGTATTGACTAATCACAGGTCTCCGACGACGGCTGCAGCCTTGCGCAACCCGAGTTTTTGTGTTCTAGTTATTTTCATAACTACTGGAATGTTCTGGCTGAGAAACTAAGTGGGCGGTTGTTTGTGGTGTTTCCACTTCAAACTCATTTGATATGCATGCCTGTGTGGGCTGAGTTAACTTTACGTCGGCTTCAAAGTCAAATTGTTCAAAAGCAGATTAGAACCTTGTGAACACTTGTGCAAATAGTCTATATTCCTTACTCCTAAAGCGGCGGATCGTGAAGAGAAAAGGCAATGCAGATCACGCTGTGTCCTGACCTGGTTGTATTGATCTCACCTATTCTTCCAAGGCCCTCAGTATGGCAGAGGCAAGTGGTGAGTGTTCCTCTCTGGTTATCATTGTTCTTTTAGTTTCAGTGCTCCATATCAGTTCATATGTGACGCATGTCTATGTTTTATTTGGTAACACTTGCACGTCACGAAACGATATCTTTTTTTTCTGGCTTATTTCCCAACTAGTGCTGAAAATCAAAATCAGTGTATACATATTTTAGTGCCTTGAAACTGAATCGAACTTTGCTGCTGAAAAGTCTAGTAAAAATGTGGTAAATAATAATGATAATAATAATGCAAACTTTTATAGCGCTATTCTAGAAAAATGTCTACTCTTAGCGCTTTACAATACATACATCGACCAAGCATACTATACACGCACAGGCAAAGAAACCGACCAAACATAACCAACCATGCACAGGCAAAGAAAACGACCAAACATACAACACACGCACAGGCAAAGATAGCGACCAAACATAAGCAAACATACTATGACCAAACATAACCAACATACTATACGCGCGCAGGCAAAGAGAACAATCAGCACATGTAATAATTACTGACAACTAATACACAGCCTAAGCACAAGAACCACAGTAGGCTTCTATATAAAAACGTGTCAACAGTACTATTTACACACACACAAAAAGTGCTGACACAGAGCGCAGAAAGTATATATACACGTTATTTTAGGCACTAGGTAGGGGGTGAGGTGTGGCGGGATGGGGTGGGTGGGGAGATGCTGGAGGGGTCAGGATTCACTGAGGGGTCAGGATCACGCACATGCAGATCTGGGAGGGGGGGGGGGCATTTGTCCGGGGGGCAATTAGCATAGAACCTATAAAACACAAACTATGCATTTGAATTGTGTCTTGCTCTTAAAAAGAGATATAAACAACCAAAACATTAAGCTTTCGATTAAGATTATTTCCCTCTGGTTATTTGCTATCTTAACATCGCTCTGCCTCATTCTGTTTAAAATTTTAAGCTTTCGACATAATCCACACGAGCAAACAGACAAAACAGCAAAACATCCTGCGAAAAACAACGATTGTGTTGAGTGAAATGTAACAGTCATCCCTGAAACTTATACTTAACAGTTATATTCGATTATGTAATTGCTCCCAGGTCAAACACATCATTCGCCTTGGAGTGAAGACATACGAAAACAGACAAGAAAGTTCTACAAGGAACTTTTACCCTTCATGCTGCACGGGCTAGATGACAGCGGCATAACCCAAGCCAGGTTGCAGAGTGTTCGAGCCCGTTTAATGGGGGAACGAGAGGAACCCAGAGAACAAAATCCAATGGGGGACGTTCGAGATGCAAACCTGATTGCAACCACCTCTTTGTTGTTGGAAGACTACGAAACCGCAAAGGCCGAGACTGAAAGTGCTCTTGAAAAGGACCATGACAACTTGATCGCAAACGCCAACTTAGCTGTGCTGCTCTGGAAACAGGGGAACAAAGCGAAGGCCGAGAAACAACTCTCGGTTTGGAGAAGCATTCAAGACGAGGAGCTGGAAATCCGCGGCAAAGCAGAACTAGCATATTGCTTCGGGAGACTGGGTCCAGAATTCACTGCCAAGGCAGTTCGGATTTACGAAGAGGTTGTGGGACAAAAACCGAATGAGTACGACTGGAAATTCGGACTGGCTATGCAACTGAGCAGACAGACCCGCGCCAACACTAGAATGTGCCATGGTGTAACGTCGAATGACGTTCTGCAGAAAGCACAAGCTGCGGTTAAGTTATTGCAAGACATCAAGATTGATGACGCAGCATCTCACACATTACGGGGTCACGCTGCAGCAGAACTAGGGTTTTTACTATGCACAGAGGACCGTCGTCTGGCGAAGCATCTCAAAAACAATAACAAATATTTGAAAGCACAACAGTGCTTTGAGGAGGCTTATGAGTGGGCACCTGACGACGTTTGTGTACTCAACAACTATGGTAGGTTTCTCAAGTACACAGGGAAATTAGAAGAAGCTAAGAAACTGCTGCTTAAGTCAGTCAAACAGAGGCCTACAGGTACTGCCCACGACATACTTGGACTTGTTTACCAGCGACTGGCAGAGGTGAGAAAACGCAAGGAAATGATAGGACCACAAAAACAAACCAGACACAATAAGGGAAAGAACAAAAACAAGAAGCAAAACATACACGAGCAGAAAGATCTTACAGCAAGCAATGGGACTAAGCCGCAAGTCAGTCTCGCGTCTGAACATGGCAGCGTGTCGCCAACTCTGCTACTGAAAGATTGTTCACTTGAAAACAAGAACGAAGTACAAACCAAGACTTCGCGTACGCGACAATCCAGGAACAGGAAATCTAGGTTGGTTGACCAAGAAAAGCCAAAACACCTTATCCAAAATGAAACCGAGGCACCAAAGCATGATGAGTCACAAATTGGAAACCCAAGAAAAAAACAGAAACCTGGCCAGGCAATAGCCAGAGGAAGAGAGTCAGAAAATGGCGCAGGACGCAGTGACTTAAAGCTAGAAGCTGATGATGAGGATATCAAACAAGCCATCCTCCATTTTGAAGAGGCCGTAAAGCTTTCAAACGATGAAAACACAACATCGCTCTATCACCTCCAAAACTTGCTGAAACTTATCGGTGACATGGAAGGAGCTCTGATATACTGCGAGCGAATTGTTGGACAAGATAAATCAGTGTTCAGCCCACGTAATAACATTTCTGCCCTCGAGAAAGCAGGTCTGATTGAATTGCAGATCAGTAGGGAAAAGGAGGATGAAACAGAAAGAAGACAGCATCAGCAACGGGGCAAAGAACTGCTGTACCAGGCCCTAGAAATACAACATACATTGCTGGAGCAAGACCGCACACTGAGGTCGATGTTCATTAAGAAACATGAGTCTTTTCGGACACTGCTTGATATGAACGAACAAGACACTTGTATTTCTGAACTGGAGCGTTTGAAAGTAAAAGGCGCGTCTATGGTACAAGATGTTCGAAGCAGATCAGACGCTCGAGTTTCTGGACAAGATTGACGAGATTTCGGCCACAGGTCAGCCAGACGCAGCTGACTTGCCCGAGATGATGAATATGAGACTTCAGTGTTACGCGAGAAAGAGAGAATACGAAAAAGCCGTGTCCTTGCTAGATAAATGCAAGGAGGAAAACATTGAGTGCTGCACTTCTAATGTACCTGTGCTGTCTTTCTGTCTGGCAGCAAGAGACAGAATGTTGTCCAAGGAAGGCGAACTAGACCCTCACTACTGCTTTCGACGGGCTTTTGAAGATGTGTTTGGAGACCAACATTCCAACGAAACCGTTGAATGTTGCAGGAGCAGAGACGCCGAGAACTGGGATGTAACTATTCTCCATGACCCAGATGACTACGACGACCTTGAGCCCAAGGCCTCAAAGGTGAAGGCTATCTTGAAGGACGTTTGTGGGTTGAAGGTGACGTGTATGGCGGACGACGTCTGGCCTGGCAGTCAGGAATGCGGGGAGACGCTTAAACACGCAGAAAAATGCCGCTTGTTGATGATTGTGCTGGGAGACAATCCGCTGTCAGAAGAGTTCCGGGATATTTATTTGGGACCTTGTCTCCTACCCCCAACGCAGGAAGGCGCCGTCAGTCCTAAAAAAGTTGTGGTTCGAACTCAGCGAGGCTCTGAACTGCCAAGAATGCTGATGAGCTATACTTACTGCGACTTCCCTTCCGTTCTACTTGCAGATGGCTTTGGTGGTGGCACGGAGGCCGAAGAGTCACATCTGAGTCCACACAATCACCCGGGGTTTGATGGACATTCAAACCAAGTGTCCCCTGCATTGCTTGAGATCTCTCCTGCACAAGCAGATGCTGTCTGCGAGTTTTTTTGTCACATTCTCGGGGTGTCCAACTTTGACCGCTTCTTCTCAGCACGTGAAACAGAAACTACAGTACCAGCGGCGGAAGCAACAGTGGTCGGCGGTACTATTTCTGAAGACGACGACGAAGAAAACGAGGGCGAAGAAGAAGAAGAAGAAGACGAAGAAGGAGAAGGTTTTGCATGAACTCAGCCTTAGAAGGCGCGAAGAAGCCATGAATGACATGGCACAACAACCCAAATACCTGTCCCGTATACAATGTTTGTATGTGTGTGTGTGTGTGTGTGTGTGTTTGTGTGTGTGTGTCCATCCGTCGCTACCTCACCCACGACGCCTGTGTCAAGCTGGTTGTCTCCCTCATCTTCAGTCGTCTGGACTACTGCAACTCCCTTCTGGCTGGCCTCCCCGCCTCATCCATTCATGGCCTACAACGAGTCCAGAACGCCGCTGCCAGGCTGACGTTGAGGAAGACGAAGCGAGACCACATCACCCCCCTACTTCGCTCCTTGCACTGGCTCCCTGTCAACACCCGAATCTCCTACAAACTGTCCACTCTGGTCTACAAGTGTCTCAACGACTCTGCTCCCGAGTACCTTCAATCCTCCCTGGACCTGTACACCCAGCCCTCCGACCGTCCCCTTCGTTCTGCTGCTGACCCTCTCCGCCTCCACATCCCTCGCTCGAAACTCGCATTTGCTGGTCAGCGTGCATTTCCCTCCGCGGGCCCCTCCGTCTGGAACTCCCTGCCGCTTGAGCTTCGCCAGAGCCCCTCTCTTGACGCGTTCAAGAGTAGGTTGAAGACTCAGTTCTTCCCGTAGCTGGCTGCGACTTTCATGCTCGACGTGATGTGTTGTGCCCCAAAAGACATTCTTGTGCTGTGCTCTGTGAGAGGTGTTTTCTTTGTGCTTAATATTATTTTGTTTGGACCTAGCTATTGATGTGTACATTGTTGTTAAACAGTTGTTTGTTGTATGTTTACCAGGGTTTGCTAGTGTGTGATAGGGTTCGTGTCCGTCTGAAGATGTTAGTTTCTTTGTTAGTCCTGTGTTGACAACTCTTCGACAAGCGCTTAGAACTGTACCCACGGAATACGCGCTATATAAGCTTCATATTGATTGATTGATTGATTGAGTGTGTGTGTGTGTGTGTGTGTGTGTGTGTGTGCGTGCGTGCGTGTGTGTGTGTGTGTGTGTGTGTGTGTATGTGTCTGTGTGGTGTGTGTGTGTGTGTGTGTGTGTGTATGTCTATGTCTATGTGTGTGTTTGTGTTTGTGTGTGTTTGTGTGTGTGTGTGTGCGTGCATGTGTGCGTGTGTGTGTTTGTAGAATATTGCACAGTGTACTGGAACCGTTTTTGTAATCTTGGATGTCACATACAGCTTTTGTGGGTTGCATGCAACCTTTAAATTTATGTTGAATTAGAAATGGAACAAGACAAAATATATTTTGCGAAATGTGAACTTTTTATGTATTGCCAACCTTGAATGGCCGTGCCGATAATTATTTGTAACTATTTTGATGTGAGCATGACAGTGGTACGCCATTTGATTTCAATCTCAGTGCGTGGGAGGTGATGGAAGATATTCCCCTCCTTTGAGTTAGAAAACTTTCTAGTAACTTCTCCTGTTTTTGTGTGTGCACATTTCTGATTTGATCCGGCAGTTTATTGACATGATACCCCTCTCACAAAACAAAAGAGTGGATTCGGCAGGATATTCGTGTGATGTTGCTCTTGCAAAAATTAGAAACAGGCTTCCAACGTTTGTGTTAGCAAAGGGCTCTGAATATAGAGGACAACAGGAGTAACCCGAGAGAATAACAAGCATGACACTAAACAAACGTCTTTCTTTCTTAAACCTTATTCTGATTATTTTTGAATACGTTAAACTGTAACTTTATTATTTGTCTATGAGAAAGAAGAACTCTCACTTACTTTTTGTGTCGTCTGTATAAACAGCACTTACGTCCCTTAGTCTCTTAGTATCATTTTTTACGCTCTGCCGCATTTGCTTATTGCATTGTCTGTGTGTTACAATTCATGCTTAACTATACCGTGATACAGGCCTGTGATCGATATCTATAAATTCCATAGAAGATTTATGAACCCATTATTGTTCATATGTCTGATTTATATTCTTAAGTGTCCCTTAGTAACTTAACATGCAATATCAGGAGGCTTGCGGTTACGGAACTGCATACTGTATTATAGAGGCGTGCACGATCATTGTTTGTAAAGACGGGATTTTCTTTTCCTGCTTGGATATACAATTCTACATATTATGTACAAGGTGACCATGCCGTATTATGTTTTACTCATTGCTCATCACTGAAAGTTTCATTTACACCTTTGTCTTAGTTGGTCTGAATGAGACAGTCTGTATGTCATAAAACTGGTGGTGCGGCAGTTAAAGCTTTCGATCATTTGTCATTTTTGGAAGACGAAAGCTCTGTGGAATTCATGTTGTTGCCTAGAGGAGACTATGGTGAATACAGGGGTATAGCTACCAGGTACAGATGGCTGTGTAGAGTTCATGTAGGCTCAATATTGAAATGATTGTAACTCCCAACCAAGAGTCATACATATTGTAGGTTTTAACAATTTCTCACGTTTAAAAAGTTAATTTGCTTTGCTTTGTTTGTACCTGGTATCTTCTTCTTCTTCTGCGTTCCCGTGTACCTAGTATCTGAAAATGCCACCTTAACAACCTGTGTTAATGTTGGATTTGTGTGTGTTCAATGCCTTAACTTCGCGCAAAACAACAGAAAATACACATACGCACATACACATCTGACAAACACGTTACAAAGTCGTTCACACATACAGTACATACAGAATAGAGCAACTAAAACAATCGAAACATTTGCAATTTTACTTGTTAATTTATTTCTTTTTTCTTTTACGAAATATAAAAAGACGACCGGGAAATGTAAAACATTCAATAAAGACATACAAAAATAGTATTGCACAGAGAAAGACCGGATGTTAAAAGACACCGAACAAGCTGCGAAGTATAAGTGAACGTTGTAAAACTCGAAAGTTAAATAATAAAGTCAACAAATTACCGAGGACAGACACAGTAATAACAACAGCAGCTCAGAAATAAAGTTACACTCAAATGTTTTACATCAGCAGTACACACAGTTAACAAACACGTGAATCAAAAACATCATATACATTATATGCGATGACCTGCATTTGAAATACATTTGTGTTTTACTCACTATCATTGTTAACATGATGGGAATGTCAATTGTGTCTTATGAAAAAAAAAACATTGGGGGAAAGAAAAAGAAAAGGTGGGGCAAGGGAACGTGAGATTTTGTTGTTGTTGTTGTTGTTGTTGCCTCTCCGATTCTCGTTTCTTGTCCCAGTATGCACTCACACCGCCCCGTCCCAGCATTCACGGCTCGATCCACATCTGAATTTACAGACACTCCAGGGAACGGAAGATTATATTTTATAATCCACCATAATTCAGTGAAAAATTTCTGTTCAAAATTATTAGGCAAAACAAATTTTTTTAAACAAATGTTCATATCAAAATGAAAATATGTATGTTTGTTTTTACTTTCTTATGGAAGTAATAAATCAAGAACACGCAATGCATGTATCAACAAGGCAGTGACAGAGAACATGCCAAAGCGTTCAGTATCTGAAAACAATAGCAAACAAGTCGCGTAAGGCGAAATTACTACATTTAGTCAAGCTGTGGAACTCACAGAATGAAACTGAACGCACTGCATTTTTTCACAATGACCGTAGTCCGCCGCTTGTGCATAACGGAGTGAAACTGACGAGCCTGTTCTGCGCGGTAGTGGTTTCGCTGTGCTGCATAGCACGCTTTTCTGTACCTCTCTTCGTTTTAACTTTCTGAGCGTGTTTTTAATCCAAACATATCATATCTATATGTTTTTGGAATCAGGAACCGACAAGGAATAAGATGAAATTTAATTTTGATCATAATTTTTATATTTTTAATTTTTAGAGCTTGTTTTTAATCCAAATATAACATATTTATATGTTTTTGGAATCAGGAAATGATGTAGAATAAGATGAACGTAAATTTGGATCGTTTTATATAACAAAAAATGTATTACAATTTTCAGATTTTTAATGACCAAAGTCATCAATTAATTTTTAAGCCACCAAGCTGAAATACAATACCGAAGTCCGGCCTTCGTCGAAGATTGCTTTACAACAATTTCAATCAATTTTATTGAAAATTGAGGGTGTGACAGTGCCGCCTCAACTTTTACAAAAAGCCGGATATGACGTCATCAAAAGTATTTATCGAAAAAAAGAAGAAAAAAAAAACGTCCGGGGATATCATTCCCAGGAACTCTCATGTCAAATTTCATAAAGATCGGTCCAGTAGTTTGGTCTGAATCGCTCTACACACACACACACGCACAGACACAGACACAGACACACACACACACACACACACATACACCACGACCCTCGTCTCGATTCCCCCTCTATGTTAAAACATTTAGTAAAAACTTGACTAAATGTAAAAAGAACAACACGGAAGCCAAACAATTGAAAACACACACTCACACACACACACCCTTCCCGAGACCTATCAAAGTAACGGAAATCCTGGACAATTTCACTGCACAATTTCTTTACAAGAAGTAGCAACTGGATACAGAATACAGAATACAGTATTTATTGAGCCAAGTGACATTAAAAAAACATTTAAAGCACAAGGAATTTAGCGTAGTGTTGGTAAAATCACGCACACACACACACCCACACACACACTGACACACACACACACACGCCCACACATTCACTGACATACACACCAACACACACACGCCCACACTACAGCAGTCACGATCACACCATCACACGCAGGGCAGACATGAGGTAAAACAAATGACAATCATCTTTTAAAAGAAAAAGTACAAAGAGTGGTCTAAGATGCTGGTGGAAGGGTCTACACAGAATACAATTTTAAGCCACTGCAAACTCGCATTGAAAAAAAAGAATCTTATGGATAA
Source organism: Littorina saxatilis (assembly GCF_037325665.1). Classification (NCBI taxonomy): domain Eukaryota; kingdom Metazoa; phylum Mollusca; class Gastropoda; order Littorinimorpha; family Littorinidae; genus Littorina; species Littorina saxatilis. Next base: position 80,917,375 of record NC_090245.1, read on the forward strand.
ATCCTGGACAAATATATATATTTTTTTATAAAGGCATACACAGAATATTGTTGAAATATTTATCAGAAATAATGTTGTAGGTGTAGTAATTTCCAGTCAAAAATCACTATTGGACTTTTAACAGTCGCTAGAGAGAGAGCAGAGCACACGATGCAATAATACATGTACACACATTTTTAGCACGGTTTACATTTCACAAAATAGTGGAAGATACAACATTAATCATTTTAAAAAGAGCCTGAAATTCGATGCCATGGCATCATAACATTATAACAAAACGTATACAAGTTAACACCGGATTTACATGAAACTTCAGATACATGTAGTACTGAGACGGCACCCTTCCATTTGGTTAATTTTTGATGTTGTATTATAATCACTGATGATCACTTTTTATTTTATTAATGTGTCTTTGCAATAAAAGTCTTTTAAAACACTGTTTATGACTCTTGATTTCTGACACCATACATCTTAATGTGATAGCTTGTACGTTTACTGCATATACAGAGTTGTTCCCAGACCTTGGTCTTCGGTCATTTACGCATACTTTTTTGATTTGATGCTTCGTTCTGACCCCGGCCGGTCGAATGTCCGATAGCTTTTAAACGTGGGATGTCTTTTGACACAACTTTTTTGCTGCCAGGTCATTTTGATCGATACATATTTTGAATCCCGGTCCAACTGACCTTTTGTTCTCTGAGTCTGGGCACAACACCGCATATGCATTGTATATGATTCACGTTCTCATGTTGGACACCATATTGTGTTATCTCTCTTTTTCATTCACTCTTGTGACGCACAGCTGAAGCTGATTCGAACTAGGGTGGTTTAGAACGACAGCATGACGAGTTCAGGAACTTTTTCACATTCTGAGAAAATCATAAAACATGGTTGGTTTTCTTTCTTTAGACACATACCTGTAAAAACGTGCAACAAGAAACAACAATAGAACCTTTTGCAAGCTGCGCATAGCTTTACGTAACATAATCAACAAGTCGCGCAAGGCGAAATTAATTTTAATCATAATTTACATATTTCTAATTTTCAGAGCTTGTTTTTAATCCGAATATAACATATGTATATGTTTTTGGAATCAGAAAATGACGAAGAATAAGATGAAATTGTTTTCGGATCGTTTAAAAAACATTTTTTTTAATTACAAGTTTCCGATTTTTAATGACCAAACTCATTCATGAGTTTTTAAGCCACCAATACCAATGCAATACCAAAGTCCGGCCTTTGTCGAAGATTGCTTGGCCAAAATTTCAATCAATTTGATTGAAAAATGAGGGTGTGACAGTGCCGCCCCAACTTTTACAAAAAGCCGGATATGACGTCATCAAAGGTATTTATCGAAAAAATGAAAAAGAAAGGCCGGGGATATCATTCCCAGGAACTCTCATGTCAAATTTCATAAAGATCGGTCCAGTAGTTTAGTCTGAATCGCTCCACACACACACACACACACACACACACACACACACACACACACACACACACACACACACACACACCACGACCCTCGTCTTGATTCCCCCTCTATGTTAAAACATTTAGTCAAAACTTGACTAAATGTAAAAAAGCAACGACATCTGGATAACATTAAATGCGACAGGTGTAAATATAAACTTGTTTGAGTATTGTTTATAGAAGCAGTAAAGTATACTGTAAAACCACATCTAATGAAACAAATCAGGCAAGTCTTTGAATGTAAAACCCCAATGTGAACCAAGAGTAAAAACACCTGTTTCCGTTGTTCTTTTGACAACTAGGGCATTCGAAAAATAGCGAAGCCCTTTTCGTTCACGTACCTGTGGAGAATTGTGACAAGAAGCTGTTCGAGATGTATCTTTTAGTTTTTGTTGTTTTTGCTTACATGCAATGAAGAGATTCAATTGACCCCATCAAGTCTTGTTCCTCACTGGTTCCTCCCTCCTTCTGGGGGGCAACTAGCCAACTCCCCCTCTTGTGTGTCATGTCATGGGATGAAGTGGTGTGGGCCCGCGGACGAACAGGGGGACAAATACTCTCTACCTCCTCAGTCGAAGGGGAACTAATTTGCCTCAACACCGTCATACGAGGTTCGACGTTAGAGAAGCGACGTGGAGTCGGGTCATCTTCGTCTTGGTTCCATGGGGAGCTGGTTTGAGGTGACACCGGTGAGGGGGGTTCTTGTAACGATGGGAAGGGGCAGGAGAAGGGTGAAGGGGAGGTGGGGGAGAGCGGTTGCGAACTCGAGGCCAGTACGTCTTCGTAGCTTGGCGCTGAAAAATAAAAACAATCAACACGCACATGTTAACGGGTCGTTTTCAATACGCGTGTGAGAGCCTTCCAAAAACAAATCTTGCTGGGTTTTAGTTCCCTCTCCCCCTGCACAATCAAATCTGACACGTACATACATGATTTTGGGGGTTGTTGGTTAAATAAGCCTCTTGGTGAATTAAATGATATCATTCTCACAAAAAAAGAAAGATCAGCAATGAAGCCAGCTGCTGCATGTGATTAATAATTAACACAAATTAATAGAAATAAACCAGAAGGAAACACACAATAACACTTAAATTAACCCTGAATGCTTTTATAATATGCATCGTTTAATCACAAGTGTAATAGTACGTACCTTCAGACTTATAATGAAGCTTATTGAGTCTTCAAATTTCAGTAGGCGTAACTTAATTAACATGTCACAAACATACACATCTTGTCCATGAACCAAGCTTACTAACTGTGAACAAAGAGACACGAAAGAACAAACTTTATGCCACAAAAAAGCCTCATATGCTTAAAGAGACAGTTCGACTCACCATCTCAGTTCTGGTCAGGATTATTATAGAGGATAAGACCATACCTGTACTTGGACACCTACTGTACATCAAGATCCTCGGAATGTTCTGTGCACAGCGGGACTTAAAAAACAAATTAGATAATGTCGTGGTGGACAAGAGTGATAATCTGTGAAATGAATCCATCAACAGTCAGGATTTGAATTAATTCTTTCTTTCTTTATTTGGTGTTTAACGTCGTTTTCAACCATTCAAGGTTATATCGCGACGGAGGGAAGGGGGGAGATGGGATAGAGCCACTTGTCAATTGTTTCTTGTTCACAAAAGCACTAATCAAATATTTGCTTTAGGGGCTTGCAACGTAGTACAATATATCACCTTACTGGGAGGATGCAAGTTTCCAGTACAAAGGACTTAACATTTCTTACATACTGCTTGACTAAAATCTTTACAAACATTGACTTTCTTTCTTTATTTGGTGTTTAACGTCGTTTTCAACCATTCAAGGTTATATCGCGACGGAGGGAAGGGGGTTGATGGGATAGAGCCACTTGTCAATTGACAAACATTGACTATATTCTATACAAGAAACACTTAACAAGGGTAAAAGGAGAAACAGAATCCGTTAGTCGCCTCTTACGACATGCTGGGGAGCATGGGGTAAATTTGAATTAATTGTTTTGTATGTGTCCAAGTGGAGGGTGGGACCTATCCCATGTAAAAGCTTGGCCAGATCCCAGATGGTCATAAGCCTAGTTGTTTTCACGGAAAGGACTGAATTTTAAAAGCTATTTGCTTAATTTTATGAACAAACAAACAAAGAAACTTACGACAACAGGACTCGTAGTCTGGCGGGCTATCAAAGTAGGTCGTGCAATCTAGATCTTTTGTTCCAATAATGATTGGAGTGTGAAGTTTCAGTCGTTTCAGAGAGAGAAGAGATGGCTTGATTTTCAACTGTGGAAGATAAAACAAAAGGGTTGTTGTACACTAGTTGTTGACTAGTTTTACAGAAAACGAAGACACTGTCCACAAGATACTCAGTTTTACAGAACACGAAGACACTGTCTGCAAGATATGTCACTGTACACTATTAGAGATACTGGCTCACCCACTGGAATATATTCAGGTTCAAAGACGGTGATACTCACGGAAACACTTGAAGACAAGCTATGGCAATAAACACGATGGCTACACACATGTTCACCAAAACAGAGTATACAAAACGCAACGACAAAGGAGTCAGCACACGCATACACCATCCACAGTATTCTAACCATTCATATCCAAAATGCCATTTAAAAAACAAACAAACTAACAAGTACAGTAACTTCTGTGTGGTGTCCAGTTACATGTCGATTGGGACTCTTGTTTACACTGTCGAACTGAACCAGTGACCACAGTTAAGAAGGGCATGCACCGCTTAATACACGTGCACTCAAAGAAAAAATGGAATCACCCTTTTAACACTTACCTCCAAAATGTATTTGATGTTGATGAGCCTACAACCAGGCAACCCTGAGGGTAGACAGGTAATGGGAACCCTCAGTTTTCTGTGCAGTCCTTCGAATGTCTTTTCCGCGGGAATCTTTCCCAGGTGGCTTTTGCACAGTATGGTCTCACTTGTGCACTTCCTCTTGTCCGCTTTGTATATTACCACCTGAAACCATAATTGTGTGGTGAGGGTCCTGAATTTTAACTACACCGGATTCAGTCTGTGGGAATTGAACTTTTCGTGATGTGGAATTATTTCCATGCTTTGGTTTTCAGTTGGTTTGGGTTGTCTTCAATGGATCACATACAATTTCACAAACAGTAAGGTTTCGCTTCGGGACACAAGATTGCCTAATGCTCTGCATTTTGGTGTAATGAAACTAAACACTCTCCAAAATATCCTTTGAGCAACCCACTCTAAGAAAATCACAGTACTTTAACTTGGTGTAGAAATTCAGCAACTTAATATAATTGTGAGGATTTTACACTTGCTCTAACTAAACAAAATCCTCAAAATGAACAAGACTGCAATACACTGCGAAGCAAAGAAATAGATCCCCCTGTCCTGACTCTTTATCTTTAACTCCCCCCCCCCATCACCATCACCACCGTTCTTAATACACACAAACACACAAATTCAGCAAAAAAACCTCGATCAAAAGCTCCTTCTTACCCTTTTGAGGTTCAGTGACACTTTGTGGATTTCATGGTGTGAGTTGTTATGGATCCTAAACTCCACGGGAATGGTGTCCCCTGGCAAGAACCCTTTGCGCGCCAACCGTACGGTGGCGTTGCACTCGCCGGAAGGAAACAGAAGTGTGGTGATCTTCAGGTCATCTGACACAGATACGCTGTCCTGGAAAAAGAAAATCACAAAAATCACATAAAAGTAGTTGACAAACATGAATGTCCATAGACAATATTCGGAAATAACTGGGTCGGGATTGTATGGGTTGTGACAGAGTGAACACTCTTGCTTTTATTGAAGCAAACTTGCCAACGTAGCAGTATGGGCCAGTCACTAGCCCGGAGTGTGTATGAAACACGTGGACAAGGAGCACGTGTGGAAAGTTTGCCTGAATAAAACCAAGAGTGTTCACTCCTTCACAACTCATACAAACCTGACAGAGCTATTTCCGAAGTTCGCTTATTAAGGATATAATAAATAAGAGAACAGCGCAGAAAAAAGGCTCCTTATTCATATTCAGCTACCGCCAAGCTAGCACCTAAAAGACTACTGTTTTCTTTTTAAGTTGAAACAAATGCTACTGAGACTTACGCTAGCTCCAGGGACATTGTTGAGGTCAAGGTCAGATTCCACGATGATACCACGTGTGTTGACGTCAATCTTCCAGGGTCTTTCGACGACTGCTTTTAGCGTGTATTTCACGTAACCATGGTTACCTGAGAAACTACTCGACACTGTCTCGGGCACGGGGAACTCGAAGTTGAAAGTGTGCGTGCCTTTAGACAGCAGTGTAGTTTTGGAGTATTTTCGATGGCCCCTCATACCTGAAGGAGACAGGACACGGAATACGTTACGTTATGTTTCTGAGAAGTTTTTTTTTTTTTAGTGACTAATGTCATAATGTCAGAACATTATACCAAGATTTCTTCTATACGAATACCCATCTCGAAACGTTTTAGCTTTCTTCCTCTTTTTCGTTTCTATTCTCAAGCTTCCCTCCTGCTAATCTTTCTGTTCCGTCCTTTTTCCCACGTTTTAATTTGCAACATTTGTTTTCTCACTCTGATTTTGGACAAGTTGCTTTCCTGTGATAAACTCGGTATTCTTCACATTTGGTATGATTGAATAAATACAATCCCGATCATGTTTTTTAGTGGTTCTTGCACTCCTTCGCCCAATAAGCAGCAACATGACAACAGGATCGCTCAACTCATACCATCCTCGGACATACCAGCTCTTGTTCTAGGGAAGAGAGTGATGAAGTCATTGACGTAGACCTCCTCAGCCACCACAGGATCCAGGGCTGTGGACTGAATCTCTGACATGGGAGCCGCCTTCTGCGCCTCGGCCCACTGGATGCGGCATCTCCCGGTAAAACTCACGCGTATTTCTGAAACACAGAGAAGAAAGAAAACATAAATCAGACGAGACTTAATTACAAGTGGTCCATTGCGAAAGGGTGCTGGGGGGTGTTGGGTAATTGAACGATCCGCGATCATAAGTGTACACAGTGATTTTAGTCCTTTACAAAAACAGTGCAACGTGATCCGTCCGTTGGATGCATCGAACTCGTAATTCAAGTCGATTTTAACACAGTATTTTTCAATACCGATCGCTGACAGACAGACAGACAGACAGACAGACAGACAGAGAGAGAGAGAGAGAGAGAGAGAGAGAGAGAGAGAGAGAGAGAGAGAGAGAGAGAGAGAGAGAGAGAAGAGAAGAGAGAGAGAGAGAGAGAGAGAAAGAGAGAGAGAGAGAGAGAGAGAGAGAGAGAGAGAGAGAGAGAGAGAGAGAGAGAGAGAGAGAGAGAGAGAGAGAGAGAGAATCTGTTTTCATTTTCGCCTGGATCGCAAGGTCACATGCTGCCAAAACCGAAAAACCGAAATACGCTCATTTTTTAACCGATGCTGCGATAGTGGTTTTCAGTGACCACGGAACCTTTGACTGAACTTTCTGGCTTTTACCCCTTTGGCCACTTTGACATGGGAAACAGAGTACAAAGCAACAAAAGCATACATGAATCAGTCACTAGAATGTATTTTACAGTGTTCTAAGCACGATGAATATTTCGTTACTGCGTCGAAGAGACACACAACGTTAATTCATTTCGGTGTTATTTGGAGGAAACAAAAACAAAACAAAAAAACTTTTTCGGTCTGTGCATTACGCGTTGAAACTGACTTGCAACAGGTCGTTTTGACCCACGCTCGTGTACGTGTGTGTAAACAAAACCATTTTTTTCTTGGTCTGGGCATTACGCGTTGAAACTGACGTGCAACAGGTTGTTTTGACCCACGCTCGCGTACGTTAGTGTGTGTGTGTGTGTGTGTGTGTGTGTGTGTGTGTGTGTGTGTGTGTGTGTGTATGTGTGTGTGTGTGTGTGCGATTTTCCTATCCCTAACCCTTCCTCCTCCTCCCCCCCCCCCAACACACATGTATGCGCGCATAATTTATGTCTTTAATTCTTAAATATTTGTTTGTTATAGAGGCATTGAGAAAATTAATTGTACATCGTGACAAGGGCCAATATGTCATTACGAGGATAAATACTGTGGTGTCTGAACAACCCTTATCCACCAGTTGTGTGTCATAATGTAAACATAGCGGTTTTTTCGGTACACATGCTCTGGCAGACCGAAGACTGAGTATCACAATGCAATTATCCACATGTTAGAATGCTTAAATCGAACTATATATATCGGCGTCAACCTTTGATCAATATCATCATGATTAACTACATGTACACATGAAAGCTCAAGGAATGTATTACAAGGTAAGAGTCGTGAGATGTAAACGCCATTACCACCAAGTCGACTCCCGTAAAGAAACTTGGAAGATCATTTTTAAAATGCGATATATAGCCTCAACTCTCCTACATTCTAACAGAAACACCCTAACAAGCAAAATTAAACCTAGCTTTTATGAGATACGATGTCATAAAGTATCATATGTTTAAGCAGTTACACAGTCTACCAAAACTACTCTCTCTTACTCTCTCCCTCATGTTCTCTCTCCCAAGGCTCTATGTGTTTGCGTCTGTCTGTTTCTACTTTGAAAATTCACGGATCGGGAAAAACAACTCTCCAGCTTTAGAAGTAGTTACTATAATTACCTGACCTTGGCTGAGTCATATAATGTGGTTTCGGCTTTCGCTTGGGTTTTAGGCACTTCTTTGCTGCATGGCTGCTCTGCTGGTGTCTCACAACAAGTTGTTTACTTGTGGAGCAGGCGCTATTACTCAGTGTCGGCGGATGAACGAACGACACCGAATAATGCTTGATGGTTAGCCCGCATTCTCACTGACCCTCGTTTGTAAAAGAAGAAGCTTTTTAGTGTTGCTGTTTGTGTACAAAAGAGACGTAGATAATATTATATTTGTTTCTAGTATTTTGTTTCAGTTGTTTGTTGGGAGGAGTTGGAATGTGAACCTCGGTCAGCAACCTGTTCAGTTACTTGCTGTTGTTTTCAGCATAATAGTTCTCACTGCAGGTACGGTTTTTAAAGATCATGGAGTATATGCTAATTTATTTTTCTGTCTCTGTCTACCTGTCTGTTTATTTAGTAAGTATTATCAAGAGTCTATTATATAATATTAAGCAAGACAAATCACATCCCTCCATGACATTTGGCAAAATGTTCACTCGACTACTCTTTTAGTTAAAATATATATCTTTCGTTCTCACTTAAAAGCACACAAAGCGCCCGTTCTAAACACTTAGTAATCTGATCATAGTCTCTCCCTCTCTTTTTCGCTGCGCACATTCAGCTGGCACCCCAGTTGAAAAACAACATATTTTTCCCGATTCTCCTGCTATAAAAAAAAGTCAGGATCATAAACTGTAGGCACTGTATCATGTGTATGGTGAATGAACTCGTGTGCACTTTTTCGATTTTTTTCTCTCTACTCCCTGTCAAGACTGATGATTAAGGGCAGCGATCTATATTTAGATGCAACCGTCTGTGTTTTGGGAGCGGGAGTGGAGTTGGTTGTTGTTGTGATTGGTGGGGGGAGGGGGAGGGGGAGGAGGGGGGGTGCTGCGGTTGGGGGTGCATTTATGGGACATAAAATTGAGCATAACACTATCTATGGTGTCTTGTGTTTTCCCCCTATGAAGAATGGTGATTCGGGGGGAATGATAGGGGCCATGGAGTTTGTGATGTTGGTTGTGGTGGTGGCGTGGGTAGAAAAGCTGACTGCTGTGGGACTGACTGCTGTGGGACTGACTGCTGTGGGACTGACTGCTTCGTTCTTGCTTGTGCTGATGATGTGGATGTAATATGAAAAGGAGAAACCTCGGAAAAGAGGGAGCAGAAAGATCTTGTAAGAATCAGTTATTCTATGACACCTGTGCAACAAAAAAAGCTGGCCAGTGACGCAGACTGAAATCAGATTGCCAGTCCTGGCATACCAGAATAGCAACAGCATAATGGAAAACTTGAACAGCAATACTACAACAATGAAGGGGAAACTGAGAAATACTGCTAACACGAGAAACATTATATAACAGCACCTGAGTAGCGGCTGCCACCCACTGACACACATGTCTCTTACCATGCACACACATACACACACTGGCACAGATAATACTGACACACACACACACACAAACACACTGGAACACACACTGACACAGGCACAAACACAGGCACAAACAAACACACACACACGCGTGAAAAACACACACACACACGCACGCACAGACACAATCAATCAATCAATCAATGAGGCTTATATCGCGCATATTCCGTGGGTACAGTTCTAGGCGCTCTGCAGTGATGCCGTGTGAGATGAAATTTTATACGGCCAGTAGATTGCAGCCATATGTCGGCGCATATTTACCTTTCACGGCCTTATTCCAAGTCACACGGGTATGGTAGACAATTATTAACTGTGCCTAAGCAATTTTGCCAGGAAAGACCCTTTTGTCAATCGTGGGATCTTTAACGTGCACACCCAATGTAGTATACACGGGGGGTGGTTCGGACACCGAAGAGAGTCTGCACACAAAGTTGACTCTGTGAAATAAATTTCCGCCGAACCTGGGATCGAACTCGCGCTGACAGCGGCCAACTGAATACAAATCCAGCGCGCTACCAACTGAGCTATATCCCCGCCCCAGTCACATACACACACACACACTGCGATCACATTGACACACACACGTACAGATAGACAGACACAAAAGCGGTCACCCCGACGGTGAAACAAACAGACAACCAACCAGCCAGCCCGACAGACCCATGAATAAAAACTTAAAGCAATACAGACTTGTATTGACAAACAAGCAACTGAAAAGAAAACCTAAAGTCAGTCAAGCGACACGGTCGATTTTTGAATATCTTTTCAGGATAAAGCCATGTGGTATACAGCTGCACAAACAAATCGTTATATCGCATAGTTGTATGAACGAACACAGATACTGTGTTTTTTGAACCGCCAACGATTCTGGGTAACGAAATAAGAAGCACAGGGCCGGTACAAAAGGGACACTAAAACTAGGTCATACTCCGATGCGTTGACCCAGATACCTGAACAGGACTATAATGGTGTCAGCTTTTTCTTTTCAAGAACAGGACGTAGGTATAGGAATATCCTCAAAACTTGCTGAATTTGTTTTCTTGTTGTTTTCTCGAACTTTTGTAGATTTTTCTTCACTTTCTTGGTGTTGTGATTATCGTCGGAATATTCGAACGACGAGAGATTAATAAAACCGCCCATTATCGTCACAGTTTAAACGTTAACTGGAGTCATAGGTCTGCCAAACAACCAAAACATGTTTAGCGGGCGTGTCGTTCTTCGGTGTAACGCCTCTAATTCCGCTTCAAAGCAAAAAACCAACAACAGCTTTTGTGCCGTTATCTTCAATATCTTTAAAATGAACAATGAATGACCACACGTGGGTGTGACATTAACACGTGAACATATTTGATGAAGTGTGCTTTAACGTGATGACGCCTCGTTCAGTTTGAAAGAGGAACAGCAAATTGTATTTCATCATTCACGCGTTGCGGTTTTGCTCACGTACTTGTCTTTCTTCAAACGCACACTTGACTTGAACTTAAAGATTCTGTTTTGACGACGAAAGGAATACAGATAGGATGAGAGAAAGAGAAGAAAGAAGAGAAGAAAGAAAGAAAAGAAAGAAAGAAAGAACAAGTCGCGTAAGGCGAAATTACTACATTTAGTCAAGCTGTGGAACTCACAGAATGAAACTGAACGTAGTCCGCCGCTAGTGCAAAAGGCAGTGAAAGTGACGAGCCTGTTTGGCGCGGCAGCGGTTGCGCTGTGCTTCATAGCACGCTTTACTGTACCTCTCTTCGTTTTAACTTTCTGAGCGTGTTTTTAATCCAAACATATCATATCTATATGTTTTTGGAATCAGGAACCGACAAGGAATAAGATGAAATAGTTTTTGAATCGATTTCGGAAATTTAATTTTGATCATAATTTTTATATTTTTAATTTTCAGAGATTGTTTTTAATCCAAATATAACATATGTATATGTTTTTGGAATCAGAAAATGATGAAGAATAAGATGAACGTAAATTTGGATCGTTTTATAAATTTTTATGTTTTTTTACAATTTTCCGATTTTTAATGACCAAACTCATTAATTAATTTTTAAGCCACCAAGCTGAAATGCAATACCGAAGTCCGGGCTTCGTCGACGATTATTTGACCAAAATTTCAATCAATTTGGTTGAAAAATGAGGGCGTGACAGTGCCGCCTCAACTTTCACGAAAAGCCGGATATGACGTCATCAAAGACATTTATCAAAAAAAAGAAAAAAAACGTTCGGGGATTTCATACCCAGGAACTCTCATGTCAAATTTCATAAAGATCGGTCCAGTAGTTTAGTCTGAATCGCTCTACACACACACACACACACACACACGCACAGACACACATACACCACAACCCTCGTTTCGATTCCCCCTCGATGTTAAAATATTTAGTCAAAACTTGACTAAATATAAAAAGAAAGAAAGAAAGAAAGAATGTAAAGAAGAAGAAGAAGAAGAAGAAGAAGAAGAAGAAGAAGAAGAAGAAGAAGAAGAAGAAACAGACGACGACGATCAACAGTAACAGCAACAGCAACCGCCACACCATCACCACCACCACCACCACCATTCGTGGTCTGCTCCCACCGACGAAGCTCTATATCATTCACTCTCTTTTGGCCATCATGAAAGTTTGAACACTGCATGTTCGCACACACGGCTTACCGTTCAGTTCCACATCTTCGCTGAGTTCCAGCAACACCTGGCCACGAACGCTGTCACCGGCTTTCACCGTGCTCCCAGGGTTGTCTACCAAGATCTCAAATGTCTTTATTTTGCCCATCGCAATCTGACTGAAATGGCAATTAAGGAAAGATTAATTCAGTGACCACTCCCGTGTAATATTGGAATGAGAAAGTAGAAAGGTACGTTATTCGACCACTCCCTTGAAATCAGATATTGAAATGAAAAAGTTCAAAGACAAGTTATCTGACCACTCTCTTGTTATCAACTTCCGAAATGAAAACGTTGAAAGATAATTTATTGTTACACTCTCTTGTAAAGTTCGATCAGCTAAACACGGCCTGAATGCCTAAAGCATGAACGCTGTGATTTCATTCGCCGGGACTGAATTGAAGCGAGGATGCTGACTTTCATCACGTAACACAAAGTTGTTTGTGTGCGGAGGGAGGTGGGGGAGGGGCCGGGGAGGCACGTGTTTTCTGAATAGTCTCGCGTGATAATGATCGTGGTTATTAGCGCAAGTGGTGTACAGTGGACTGTTATAGGGAAAAACGACTAGTTATGTCAGTACTTCAGTATATATCACTTGAAAGCAAATCCTAATCATTCAGTCTCTTTCTTTTTTCAGGTCAGTGCATTACTTACTTACTGCCTTTCACGCCTGGTGGCGTGTAGGGCAGCGAGGTCAGTGCATATTGCCAGTTTATTGATCTGTTTGAGTGTGCGAGTGAGTGAGTGCGTGTGTGTGTGTGTGTGTGTGTGTGTGTGTGTGTATGTGTGTGTGTGTGACAGTGTGTGTGTGTGTGTGTGTGAGAGAGAGAGAGAGAGAGAGAGAGAGACACACACACACACACACACACACACACACACACACACACACACACACACACACACACACACACACACACACACACACACAGAGAAAATGAGAAATCAATATAGTGAGAAAAAAAATCGATTTTATACTCACTGTTATTCCTCACCCGGTATCCAAGAAGGTTTGAGTCCTCGATCGTTGTCAACAATCGATTTTTGGAGTCTTTCAATACAACACTGACCTGTTAATCAAATTCAGCAAAATTGCTGTGACTATAGTGGCTTGGGCCTCCGTCTCAGTCAGTCTCACAATATGAATCTCCGGTATTGATCGCTCAAGGTAGACTGAGTCCTCGACAGTCTCTGGTCTCGATCAAAGTGAAAATGGGAGCTCCGCTAAAGAACTGACTCTGGAAATACAAGAAGCCGCTGTACGTATTTCCTTGGGAACGTGTAGTCGGTCGTCGTTTACCGAGTACGAGCAATCTATGCACCAAGGTTCTCCAGTCTAATTTTAAAGCACGGAACTGGAACACCGGAACACTCTGCTGGATTACTGGTGTAACTGAACTAGTTTTCGGAGGTGAACCTGAACACACGCACTGAAGCTGCTCAGTGTAAACAGCTTGATATCAGCATAAAGTTCACACGATTCTTGTTTAAAATCCCAGTCTCATGTTCGCTCTTTCAATTTCATGTCAACTTTTCCCCCTTGATTTTCACAACAGACAGAAACTCTGTGAAACTTGTTTCTGATCTTTTTCGCTGATGAACACGCGTTTTTGTTTTGTCGTCTGCTACAGCTCGCGACTGCGCCTGTCCGCGAGGTGAAATAAGGTCAATGCCGGGACGCGAACGACCAATGAAAACACTCGTAACATACTTGTTGCATGCCACGACCTCTCTGCATAAACTGGAACACCGGATCGAACACTCTGCTGGGTTGCTGGTGTAACTGAACTGCCGTGCAAAGAATACTCGTGTGATTTCGTTTTTACATTTAGTCAAGTTTTGACTAAATGTTTTAACATAGAGGGGGAATTGAGACGAGGGTCGTGGTGTATGTGTGTGTGTGTGTGTGTGTGTGTGTGTGTGTGTGTGTGTGTGTGTGTGTGTGTGTGTGTCTGTCTGTGCGTGTGTGTAGAGCGATTCAGACCAAACTACTGGACCGATCTTTATTAAATTTGACATGAGAGTTCCTAGGAATGATATCCCCGGACATTTTTTAAATTTTTTTCGATAAATACTTTTGATGACGTCATATCCGGCTTTTTGTAAAAGTTGAGGCGGCACTGTCACACCCTCATTTTTCAATCAAATTGATTGAAATTTTTGTAAAGCAATCTTCGACGAAGGCCGGACATCGGTATTGCATTTCAGCTTGGTGGCTTAAAAATTAATTAATGACTTTGGTCATTAAAAATCGGAAAATTGTAATTTTTTTTTATATAAAACGATCAAAATTTACGTTTATCTTATTCTACATCATTTCCTGATTCCAAAAACATATAAATATGTTATATTTGGATTGAAAACAAACTCTAAAAATTAAAAATATAAAAATTATGATCAAAATTAGATTTCCGAAATCGATTTAAAAACAATTTCATCTTATTCCTTGTCGGTTCCTGATTCCAAAAACATATAGATATGATATGTTTGGATTAAAAACACGCTCAGAAAGTTAAAACGAAGAGAGGTACAGAAAAGCGTGCTATGCAGCACAGCGAAACCACTACCGCGCTGAACAGGCTCGTCAGTTTCACTCCGTTATGCACAAGCGGCGGACTACGGTCATTGTGAAAAAATGCAGTGCGTTCAGTTTCATTCTGTGAGTTCCACAGTTTGACTAAATGTAGTAATTTCGCCTTACGCGACTTGTTCTTCTCTGCCCCTGTCAATATGTATGTCAGTCGGTCTGCTTGTCGAATGTTATCCAATTTCATATTGATACGATAGTCAGCGATTGAGAGAGTGAAAGAGTAATAAAGAGCCAATAAAGATGTTCTCCCTCTCTCCCTGTGCTCTCTCAGTCTCTCTCTCTCTCTCTCTCTCTCTCTCTTTCTCCATCATGCAAGAATAAGAACAGGCATTAAGCCTATTTACAACTATTTTCCCGTGCAAGGTACACTTAACAAGCTCTTTTGTACCACACTGAGCCGGTACCGGCTGAGTCAACGTTTTCACTGATTTCGTGGCCGGTCGCCTCTGGACTGTTCACAATAGCATATACTGCCCCCCCCCCCCCCTCCCCACCCCCCTCTTTTTTCGCTTTTCTTTTTTTTCCTATTTGCTGATATCCATCTGTTTTCATGCCTGATTAATACGCAGTGAGTGTCAGTTACCAAGCGCCCTGTGTTGGTAAACATTCACACGTCAGTTCAAACACTCACGTAGCCTAGACACGACAGCGAAATAGAACTTACATTGAATTAACTTAAACAAAAAACCCGGTGTGGTTGACTGAACAACAACAACATCTGAAAAATGTATTTTATGCCTAATCGTTGTTATTATGTTATTCAAATGAATTTTACCCGAGATGGGAATCAGACAGGGTTGGGGTGTACTGGGATACAGGTGCCTACTATGATAATTGTTACACCCCCGGTATAGGGGTGTGTATAGGATTCGGTCGATGTGTTTGTGTGTTTGTGTTCGCATATAGATCTCAAGAATGAACGGACCGATCGTCACCAAACTTGGTGAACAGGTTCTATACATTCCCGAGACGGTCCTTACAAAAATTGGGACCAGTCAAACACACGGTTAGGGAGTTATTGGTGGATTAAGATTCTACAAGGACTTATAGAGGGACATATTAATGGTCAAAGGGAAATAACCTTCTCAGTTGGTGGCAGTGAGAATGGTAAGGACGGGGGTGTTTTTCCTACCTCGGAGGAATTTCTTGTTTATTTAACTTTTGTGTGTGAATATTTATATATAATCACATTAGTCATAGTGGTCGGATGAATGAGGCGTCACAATGATGAAATTCAGAGTAACGTCTTCAGCGGCAGCAGTGTCCACGTCATTTAGGGGCATATTTTGTTAATAAACTCACATGATGATGATCCTTCTTGCTGTCCTACAGTTCTTTTTTTTCTCCATTAATGTGCCCATTTAGGACAAGATAAGAAATATATATGATAGCGTTATCAAAAAACAAAAACAACTCACAATCACGGGGTCACTTATCTATTTATAACTCAGTGTCACAGGGAACTTCTCTGAGTCACATGGACACGCGCCATAAGCAATCCCGCGCTATCTTGACCTAGAAAACCAGTATGTCTTATCTGAAAGAAATCATTAGCCAGTAGAACTAGATATCAATTAAGCGCTGCAAGAAGCTTTGAAACTGAATTTTCTGTTGAAAGACTTTGCGAAGTCTTTTCTTTATTTGGTGTTTAACGTCGTTTTGAACCACGAAGGTTATATCGTGACGGGGAAAGGGGGGAGATGGGATAGGGGAAAAATGGGATAGAGCCACTTGTTAAAGTGTTTCTTGTTCACAAAAGCACTAATCAAAAAATTGCTCCAGGGGCTTGCAACGTAGTACAATATATGACCTTTATGGGAGAATGCGAGTTTCCAGTACAAAGGGCTTAACATTTCTTACATACTGCTTGACTAAAATCTTTACAAACATTGACTATATTCTATACAAGAAACACTTAACAAGGGTAAAAGGAGAAACAGAATCCGTTAGTCGCCTCTTACGACATGCGGGGTGCAGAGAAATAAGGATGTGGAAAAGAAGACTTTTGGTAAGTGAAATAAAGGTGATGGATCCAGTCAGATAGAAATAAGACAACAAGAAAAGAATTGGAAATCTGCAGGGAATAGTAGGGAGAGTTTTATTGGAAGGAAAATGATATGGATGAAAGGACTGGCACGGTAAGGCAGAAATAAGACAAAAGAAGAGAAGTAAAGGGGTGGGGTAGCTCTGTGGAAACACTCCCGCCGCGTGAAGGCGACCCCATGGGAGCTTGCGAAGTTAACTTTGGGCTCAGTAGACGATGTTCGGAAATAACTCTATCGGGTTTATATGGGTTGTAAAAGAGTGTTTGTTTGTTTGCTTAACGCCCAGCCGACCACTAAGGGCCATATCAGGGCGGTGCTGCTTTGACATATAACGTGCGCCACACACAAGACAGAAGTCGCAGCACAGGCTTCATGTCTCACCCAGTCACATTATTCTGACACCGGACCAACCAGTCCTAGCACTAACCCCATAATGCCAGACGCCAGGCGGAGCAGCCACTAGATCGCCAATTTTAAAGTCTTAGGTATGACCCGGCCGGGGTTCGAACCCACGACCTCCCGATCACGGGGCGGACGCCTTACCACTAGGCCAACCGTGCCGGTGTGTAAAAGAGTGAATACTCCTGCTTTTTCAAGGACTAGTTGATTCACACGTGCTCCTGTCCACGTGTTTTAGATACATCACTCGCTAGTGATTGGCCCCTCCAATGTTTGTCCCCGTAAAAGCACTCTTTCATAACCCATGCAAAGCCGACAATTTTGTTCTCCGCAATTCGTAAAATTATTAAGGACATCGACAGTCTTAACAACAGTTTCTTCTTCTTTTTCTTCTTCTTCTTAAAAAAAACATCAGTCATAAATATGATCAAAGGCAGTACTGAGTAGGTTATCACACGCTGACATCGGCCGTTATACACACACACACACAGACAAACAGACACACGCACGCACACACGCATATACACCTCTCTCTCTCTCTCTTTCTTTCTCTCTCTCTCTCTCACACACACACACACGCCCATCCTGATAGGCCTACTACCCCTTCGTTGTCAGGGACCTATATGTCTATGCCCTTGTTAAACATGGATGTTTAATTTACCTGAACAATCAGTGTACATGTTTTACTGTATATATATATATATCATTATGCGTTTTTATCTACGTTTCATTTCGAATTTATATGTATCTCGACACACTCTCTGGGGGTATAGGGTGTCAGGAAGGGATAGTTCCTTTGGTAGGGGGGCCTGTCATGTCCTTTTCAGGTCAGCTCGTCTGCCGCTGGCTTCCATCTGGCATCCAGCCCTCATCTGTGGCACCACGAACTGTCTGCATACTGCAGTGCGCCACCTCCCGGGCAACGGCCTTGGCAGGGCGGTGTAATGCGAGAAAATTACTCCCACGAGATTTTTTACTCCGGAGTCAATTTTTCGTGGAATAAAGATTTTGTGTTACACCGGCTAAACCAGGTTGAGGATAGCCGACGAGTCTCAACCTCTCGGTGTGAACATTCAAAAGGGCTTGTCACAGGCTACGCATGTGAAGACTGGATCTTCGGCGGACTGTGCGGAGGAAACCCAACCACAAAAGGTCATGGTTCAACGGACAGGAAGGCGATATATCCAGCAACGTCGCTGTGGGACGCCAACCTCAGAGCATGACGAGACACGTCGATCGTACTGGTCATCCCAATGCATCCCTGCCTACCCCCAGTCGTCTCGGCCATGCCTTGCCACTGGACCATGGAATCAGGGACGAGGGAGTGAGGCTGGTTATCCTGCGCAGCCTTCCCTCACTAAAATCAGTCCAAATAGTAAAATACAGCGCTAGTCAAGACTCGTGAAAACCGCAGAAAAAAAACAAGTCGCGTAAGGCGAAAATACAATATTAATTTTAGTCAAGTAGCTGTCCAACTCACAGAATGAAACTGAACGCAACGCAACGCAGCAAGACCGTATACTCGTAGCATCGTCACTCCACCGCCCGTGGCAAAGGCAGTGCCCGTGGAATTGACAAGAAGAGCGGGGTATTCGTTGCGCTGAGAAGGATAGCACGCTTTTCTGTACCTCTCTTCGTTTTAACTTTCTGAGCGTGTTTTTAATCCAAACATATCATATCTATATGTTTTTGGAATCAGGAACCAACAAGGAATAAGATGAAAGTGTTTTTAAATTGATTTCGAAAAAAAAAATTGATAATAATTTTTATATATTTAATTTTCAGAGCTTGTTTTTAATCCGAATATAACATATTTATATGTTTTTGGAATCAGCAAATGATGGAGAATAAGATAAACGTAAATTTGGATCGTTTTATAAATTTTTATTTTTTTTTACAATTTTCCGATTTTTAATGACCAAAGTCATTAATTAATTTTTAAGCCACCAAGCTGAAATGCAATACCGAAGTCCGGGCTTCGTCGAAGATTACTTGACCAAAATTTCAACCAATTTGGTTGAAAAATGAGGGCGTGACAGTGCCGCCTCAACTTTCACGAAAAGCCGGATATGACGTCATCAAAGACATTTATCAAAAAAATGAAAAAAACGTTCGGGGATTTCATACCCAGGAACTCTCATGTCAAATTTCATAAAGATCGGTCCAGTAGTTTAGTCTGAATCGCTCTACACACACACACACACACACACACACACACACAGACACACACACACACACACACACACACACACGCACATACACCACGACCCTCGTTTCGATTCCCCCTCGATGTTAAAATATTTAGTCAAAACTTGACTAAATATAATGAGGTTTCTTTGCAGCCTCATGCACATCCGCTAGCAAGACAATTTACCTGACACCGAAGTGCTACAGCAAGCCGACATGACAAGTGTGCACACCCTCTTGCAGAAAACCCAGGTGAGATGGCTGGACATGTCTGGCGCATGCCGGATCACTGCATCCCAAAGTAGCTTCATTGTGGTAAATTCTGTCGGGGAAAACGTGCTGTTGGAGGGGGAGAAAAAAAAAGAGTCGAGGACACGCTTAAAGCCTCTCTGAAAGACTATGACATCCAGGTCGACTCTTGGGAGGAGCTTGCTCAAGTCAGATCCATCTGGCGTAGCCTCATCCATACTGGTGCCCAGACCGCGGAAGAGAGAAAAACTCACATCGCAGAGCAAAAACGCACACTCCGGAAAACCAGAGCAGCCAGTACCACATAGTACAACAGCTGAACCCTCTTATGTGTGTCCTACATGCGGGATGGGTTTCCTGGCCCGGATTGGCCTCATCAGTCATCTCCGGACCCATCAGACCAGACACCAAAGCCTACCATGAGTCTGCGGTCATGTTCGAATACGAAGGACGAACATCATATGTATCTCACGTTATAATAAACTTACACATTGGTATTTTTATTTATATGTGAGTGATAGACCTGAAAAATCAGAATGACACTTAAACTTTCATAATCGAGGATAAAAAGGTACGTTTCTCAAGTAAAATCAGTTTTAAGGGAAGCAATCGCTAAAACTCTAACAATCTTGGAGAGCAAAATTACTTCCCTTCATAAAGCGCACTGCACCATTGCCATTGGGGTCATGGTGGTATCTAGTGTGAGTGTGTGTATGTGTGTGTGGTGTCACTGTGTGGTGTGTGTGTACAGTTTTTGTTTAAAAGCCGGATATGACATTTATTACAAACAAACCAAAAACGTTTTGGCATATCCTACATCAGGAAGAATGCACATCTAAACTGTTTAGTAGTTTTCTAGGAAACATCTCTACACACACACACACACACACACGCACACACGGAGGCACATTGGCAGGCCTTTGAATTTAAGGCCTCTGGAGTTTTGGACCCTCTAAAAAATCAAAGTGGGGGTCCCGGGACCCTCTTGGAGAGGCGTGCGTGGGGAGCCCTGCTGAAGTACTTAGTCAAAACTCGTAAAACACTGCGAGTTTCTCTCTTCCGCGGTCTTGGCACCAATGTGGATGAGGCTACGCCAGTGTTAATCATGACTGGCCTTATCCCCACTTTTCTGGCAAAGCGCACTGATTTAACATAAAAACTTAAGTTAATTGGATCCGCTGGAATTTTACTTTTGAGTTGAGTAGAGGTACTGTTAGTTTTCCCCACATGCCGTTTCAGCTTTGGGCTAGTTCATTGTATCGCATTTTGAGGGTCGAGCAGTTAGAAAGGGAAGCAATGACTTCTCCTCAAGCCGTGTCGAGATCTTGGAAACAGAAGCATAATTACCTCCCTTCATGAGGATAAGGTGCCCTTTCGAACACGCACATATTGGGTTAGTGTGGAGTGTGTGTGTGTTTGTTGGTGTGTTAGTGTGTGTGTTTGTTGGTGTGTTAGTGTGTTAGTGTGTGTGTTTGTTAGTGTGTGTGTGTGTGTGTGTGTGTGTGTGTGTGTGTGTAGTCTGTAGTGCGTGCATCACATCTCTCTCTCTCTCTCAGAGTCTCTCTCTCTCTCTCTCTCTCTCTCTCTCTCTCTCTCTCTCTCTCTCTCGTCCCCTCTCCTTCTCTGCTACCGTCACAACCGTTCTCGGCACTGCTTTCTTGATGATGTTCTGAGCTCCGAGTTGATGGTTACATCATACACTTGCAAGTCGTGTTTTCTCCTCGACTTGGACCTGAGATACATACTTTTCTATTCACGAGAAACGTAGTTCCCAAAAATGTTATCAGCCTTATTTGTGCGTGTCTGATCCAGTGGATTCGCTTGGTGTGTTCACGATTTTCATTATGTGTGTTACATCAGTATGTACAGTTAAGATACAAACTATTGTGTGCTCTTTATTGACGATCCATTTATATACATAGAAAAATAGTGAAGAAAATAATGTGAAATCTACTAGACGACATATACATGAGTACGACTGAGTAAATGCATATTTGACTCCAGCTACATAACAACTCCAGCTACATAATATACAAATCACAACCTTGGACATGTCATTATGTGCCTGGCCTTTGACTTCCAGACTCTCATCACCCACATCATGGATTGTGAACGCACGGTGGAGACGCGTTACGCCCATAAACGTACCCGGACGGCGCGTCGATCTTCTGGGTATAAAACCGGGCGTAACAACCATGTGGGTACGCATAATTATGTGTACTTATATGATACAAGACTTTGACAAATGCAAGTCTCAGCCTGCAACCGGCCTCCACGAGCAGGTTTGTACCAGAAGGCAATGGAAACTAGTCAATGTACTCTGAGTTGAAAAATATGTGTGGTATTGGGCAGATGCCTCACTGAGTAACGGGCTGCCGACACTGAAATATCAACAGATGTGACATAATTAATCAGGCATACACGTGTGCTCTTAGTACGATTGCGTGGCATGGTCCATAGTCTTCAGCCAATCTGGGGACGATACCCTTGAACAGAATCGGGACTCAGCACGGCAGTAACTGTAAAGTCAGACCTCCGGCGGCAGTTCTGACACTTTGCTGCTTCACAGTTCGTCAGGCTGCGCCCGGTGCACCAAAGCTCAGCCAGTTCTTGTTGACTATATCAGCAGCAATCTTCTTTCTCTTTAAATATGCAGTTGGTCACATTTTTTCTGTCAAAAATTCGGACGCGTTTCTGTCCACGTTCTTGCAGATTATCAGGCCACTAGGAGTACATCCCTCTACCCCAACCCCTACACACAAAAAAAGAAAAAAAAAGAAAAAAAAAAGTGGAGGCTGTCCAAGTCTAAACCTTTTGTTTTCTCTTGAAGTTCCTCACGCTACAAGCTCAAATAACTGTCTCTTGGTCTCCGCAACTGCAGCTCCTCCGGCTGCTAGGGGTACCAAACCCTGAGCAATGCCATGTGACTGTCTCAACAGCAAATTGCAGTAGTTGAAGATGTGAGCGCAATGAATCAGGATTTTATGCAGAAAATATGACACTTTCCTGTCTCTGTAATTATGCAACCCCTCAAGCTACGCGTACCACCAATAGTTCTCGATAAGTGTGATGTGACACTCCCAGCAACAAGCTAAACTGAAGTTGCCCGCATGTGCAGTCATTTTTTGGGGGTTTGAGACGTCATGCAGCAAAAGTGACCCCTTGCTGTCTCCGTAGCCGTAGTTCGAGAGGCTGTCAGGTGCATTTCACTCTGCCTCGTCGACTGTTCCTGAAACTGACACACTATGCCCACACTGCAAGATCTATTCAGCGTCGTCTCAGGCTGCGAACCTGACGCCTTGCTGTCTCCGCAGTTCATCAGGCTGCCATGTGCACTTGTAGACTGTTCCTGGAACTGACACACTTGGCCCACACTGCAATATCTATTCAGTGTCGTCTCAGGCTGCGAACCTGACGCCTTGCTGTCTCCGCAGCTGCAGTTCGTCAGGCTGCCACGTGTAGTAGACGTAGACAGGCGTGTAGTGACTTTCTGACCGCGTGTTGTCGTCGTCCTCCTCGTCTTTGGTCCGTGAGTGTCCGAACACGTAGTGAGCATACCTGGGCGCTGAAACTGAGGAGAAGAGAATTTGTCAACGGAAGTTCGGAGCGTGAATGGTAGTAACTTGATCTGAGACTGATGTGTGTATTGACACTCTTTGCCTGCCATGAGCACACAGGCAGACCAAGACGCACACAGACAGACAGGCAGACAAACACAAACAAATACACTTGCACTCACACCCAAACTCATCTCAACCTACCCCCTTCCCCTCCTCTACCCATACACCCCCCCACACACACACCCCCCCCCCCACACACACGAACAAACACACACACACGCATACACACACACACACACAAACACACAGTTCCCTGCCCCCCCTCACACACACACACACACACACACACACACACACACACACACACACACACACACACTGACACACACACACACACCACACACTTACGAACGAAATACTGAGGCTGTCGATTTTGAGCATCAGCCACAGCATGGTGATGGTGATGAGGGGCGTGAGGAGCGTGAGGGGCGTGGGGGGCGTGGCCACTGTGGTTGGAGTGGGGGTGTCTCTGGGGAGAGGGCGGGGCTATCTGATGCGCTGCTAGATAACGCTGGACCGCAGAGTGCAAGGGCACCGTGCCAATGATGATCTCTAAGGGCACGTGAAGCTCGAAGGCTGGACCCACTGGATCCACACGCAGCTGAAAAGCAATCCACATAAAACAAAATGTAGTTGTTGTTGTAGAGATTGCTAGTTTACAGGGTGGTCCCAAAAAAGCGCCCTGTTTTCTTTTCCCATTTTTGACTGCGAAGAGAGATTTAAAAAATGTGTTCACTAAACAATAGCAGAATGGGAATTCATTTCAGTAGCTCCTCATCGGTCTCTGAGATTGAAGAAAACTGGACAAGCCGTATTGAAAATATGCGACGCAACATAGTGAAATGGTTTAAACGAAATTGTAGTATCATGGGGAAAATATGCATAGTGAAATCCCTTTTGTTATCACAGATTATTTATCCGTTGCAAGTACTGGTAATGTTCGATAAGGTATTGATTGATATAAACATACTTTGTTTTACAGATTTATTTGGAAAAAACGATTTTCAAACACTAAGGCATTTGAGATAGTTACACAAAAAAGTGATATGTCGATGGGGGTTTAAAAATGATTGATGTAATTGATATGCGGCAAATATATTGAACGAAAAGCAGGAAAGATGGAAACAGATACCGATACATGTTTTCGAAGCTTGGTGAAAGGTTGTATTGCTTCCAATCTAACACCACGGTAAACATTTTTTTAAAGGATTGGGATTAATTAAAAATGTATTTTGTAAACAAGTTTTAATTTGTTGGTTGAAAAATAAGGACATGATTCAGAGAGCAGTAGGGCCCAACGAATGGTTGTGTGATGCGCCCGCAGCGTGTTGGCGTACATACATGTGCTTGTCACATCTCGCTTTCAGCCTTCACCGCCGGCTAGCCAAGCTGCTTGCAGCACCGGCGAAAAAGAGAGCAGCCTTGCGTAAGTCTCTCCCTGCCAGTAAGCCTCTCCACAACAAGTCCTATGCAAGCTTTAAAGCAACCCTCCACGAGGTGTTGGGTGGTAACTGGGGGCCTTATGTCCCCAGGCAGAATTGCAAGGGCGCGGAGGAGGTTTGGCCCCGAACATGCGGCATGCAGGCCCACCGGTGCGTGGACACGCCCTGGCGCCCATGAACCAAACCCCCAGGTATGGGTTACCTACAAAGACTCTACGTCCCAACGGCTGACCAGGCGGACGAGGAGAGTGCACTCCCAACGGCTGTGAAGGCGGAAGAGGACCCTTAGTCTCACATCCCAACGGTAAAACAGGCGGACGAGGAGCTCCCAACGGCTGTTTTAGCGGATGAAGATGCCCCATGTTTTGCTGCTTTCACAAGCGCCGGGTTGGAAAGACTCGTCAGCCCTGATAGGCAGCTTTCCTAGGAGAAGGACACTCGGAAGTCAAACCCGGCCAGATGAGGGCCGATAACCGTGTGAGGAAACTTGTCTAGGACGTACAAGGACAAGTCCAAAATCACACATACCGTTACGAAGGCCTACCGAAGACGGAAGACACTGTCACTGACCTTCAGGGTGAGGTGAGAACCGGGTGTCTACGCATGACCGATAAATATGGATCATCGAATGCTGAAGAAGAAGAAGAAGAGAGCAGTAGGTGGAGAAATGTTATTAAGTGATACGTGTTTATGGAACAGCAGTGATATAATCTATTGCGGCCAAACGCTGTTTTTTAGCGACTGGATTAAAGCAGGCGTTTGTCGAGTAAAGGATGTATCTGTTGGTAATGAGTTTTTGCCCTTTAATGTTATGCAGCAGAAGGTTGGATGTAAGCCCACAAGATTCTTTGAATATAGGGTGATTTGTACAGCAGTTAAAGCAGCAACACTACGCTCTGCAAATGGAAATGTATGTGGATTCAACGATTTAAAGAATCTGAGTAAGCCTTGTCAATTTCGCAAATTAATTATAAAGGAAAAATATGTGGAGCCGGTTATAGTTAAATTTTGGGAAAATAAATTTGATTTTAGGCCGGGAAAAGAGCAGTGGTTAATGGTAAACAAAGTAACCACTGAAACAAGATTGCGAATGTTACAATGGAAAATATTGCACAATATTTACCCCACAAATATTTTATTGTATAAAATAGGCATTTCCTCGAGTAATTGTTGTACTTATTGTGAGAACAAAATTGATTATATTGAACATTTTTTTTACTTTTGCCCGAAAATTATGTCCATTTGGAAATGCGTTGAGGATAAAGTGAATTGTAAATATAATATGATTATTAAAATTACCGTAAAGGAAGTTTTTTTGGGCGTATTTGAACATTGACAAAGTTCCAAGGCACTAATAAATTATGTGAATTATTTGATTGTGATAGCCAAAATGTGTGTTGGTATTTATAGATATGGTTCCCCTCTGGATATTGTATGCATTTTTGAGAGGGAATTGTTATTATAGAAAAGTTGTTTAAAATACATTTAGACATAGCAACAAAAAAGAGAAGAAAAAAAAAGAAAAAAAAGCAGAATGATCGGAGAATAAGTCTTGCAAATTTGGTAGAAATTGGACTGTAATTGATGATATGCTCTATTCAGACTACTCTGTATAACCTGAAAAATACCCAGTTTATGAATCGCCCACAAAGATCAGTCACTCTGGGTGGTAAGTCAGATTAAGCATATCAATGAACCGGTGAAAAACTGTCAATGAACATAAACATTCTTAGTTTTGAACGTTAGACTATCTTGTTTCCCGTT